>NW_015622829.1:0-302110 GCF_000835515.1 Exophiala oligosperma
CGCCCCTGGACGGTCACTCTATAGGTCCTTTCGGCACTCCAGAGGCGCCAATATAAGTGGAGTTACGGGCCTCTAAACTTTCTCGACCAGTTGACCCCGAGCATTTCTTGATACACCATGGGCGCTATAGGCGGCGTCCCTCAAGTATTATAACAGGAGTAAACGTGAAAGCACCAGGTGCGCACAGGGCTAGTCTATAACCGCAACAACAACAACCCTCGACCTCAGAGGTCCTCCTGATCCTGTAAAGACTCTTTCTATGACCTGCGCTGCAACCTTGCAGCGCCCGGGTAGGCAATATCGACGCCCTCGGCGATCTCAAGGACTTGTTGGCACTCGCCGCTTAGTCGTCCTAGCCACCTGTGTCCGTACAGGCGCACTCGACATTCACGGGGTCGCAACGTACTCGTGTTACTCGTTCAGCATCACGTACCTAGGACTCACAGCCACCAGAGAACGGCGCTCTCATAGCTCAGGAAAAGAAAACTCATTGCATTGTAAGTCGGCCTCGTCGTTATGGCACGTTGCGCACACCTCTATGTGCTATCCTTGTTGCTTGTTGCTATCTACTCGGGCCGATGTCACGGCCAGCCTACTCCCATCACCCCACGCGCACACTTGCAACAGCCAATCATCACTGACTATGAGGGTACATGCTCATCCTTTCCCAGTACATTATAATAGCAAAAAGGAGCGCAATTCTTCCTCCGATTGAGGCATTCCTCGTTGCCACATCAACTCCCGAAACGATAGCATGTATAGGCCTAGAGAACGAGGCCCTGGGGTTGCCTCAACAACGAGCGCCTCATCGGATAGAATAGGAAGAGGAATGGGTGCTAAACTAGGGTAGTAAAAGGAGCGTTTCGAGGCCTAGGAATAGGCCTTAATTTATAAAGACTGTATTGGCGAAGTACTCCGCATGGGAGGCCCTCGGCCGTCTAACACACATTTATAGCCAAAAGTGCTAGGTAGTGTATGTTGAAGATGCGTACGTCCTGCCGTTGGGGTATGACGGTCCCTGATCGATATAACTTTGAGTGCTGAAGCAACCTTCTCCAGGCGGGTTTCTACCATGCCTAGTCCGGCCCGGATCTGAAGGACAGATGCATTGTCCATAATGCCCTGAGTTGTCGCCCCCCAGTGGATATATTTCGCAGCACTCTCATCTGGCGCCATCTCAACAAGTTGACGGAGAAGGGGAAACACTTAATATCTGACAATCTCGGTCTCCTTCGAGAGTCGATCAAAACTAGATTGTATCAGCCTGCGTTGGGTGGTCCTCGACTGTTCAGCATTCTTACTCTATGATCACATTGCTGAAAGCCTGCGTCAAACCCTGCCCTTCTCGGGCGGAATGACCCCCACGGCGGACTGTGCTCGAGCCAAGCCCGCCTCTGTATCAATCATGAATCGAACGTAGGCCTCATCAGAAAAGACATCTCGAATCTCCTGGGTCCCGAAAAGGTTCTTGAACACACGCGAATCGAAGGCAGATACGGCCGTCTCTGACTGCTTGGATCTTCAAGGCAAAAGATGTCGGCTCGAGAGGAAGGGCTGTGATGGATGTTCAGGCATAGGTACAAAGTATTGTTGCCGGCGGGCAGAGTGCTTTGTCGCTTCGATCCACGCATGGGGAAGACTTCGACTGGCACAAAAATCATGGCTGACGGCTGGTCGAAAGACGCCCCAGTGGGGTGGCGGCATCCAGAGACAACAAAATACAAAGATCAATCCGGCCGCGGAGGGATCCATTGCTTCACATCGCCACTTCATCTTGCGGAAGACCGATGCAATTCAAAGCACTCGCGTTCCTCCTCCGGCTCCTTGGCCGGCCGGACTTGCAAGCGGGCAGGGAGGGAGTGGAGTAACGCCGAGCATAGAATAAATGAAAAGTGTAGAAGGACACGGTTTGTATTCGACTTTACTGTGATATGTTTGCGCGCACGAATCCTGTCTGTAACTGAAACCGTTCAATTTACGTCCAACGAAGATCTGCCTAAAAATGAGGCAAGGAACGATAGCGAACTGTGAGTGCCGAAGGGCGCGCCAATCCGGATCTAAGAGGGCACGAGCGCGCGCACTTGGTAGACGGTGAAACGCATATTGGCACTACATATTCCATGCTAGATTGACAAGGCCCAGTACGGATAGATCTATGTTTCTTACCGGACCGATGACTCCCGATTCATGTACTTTCGTCTATCACCCTCGAAGGTTTTTGGGAATTAGTAATATTGCCAAGTTGTAAGTGTCCTCATCTTCATGTGGCTTATCATCATTTCTCCTATCAGTGAACAGTTCGTGATTTCGAGTTGTTGAATAGTATCTGAACGTTACAATTCCCTTGTTCCCCCCACCCCCCCCCCGGGAAAAGGCCACGCATATATCAGGACTGCAAAAAGTCCCAGGTGGCCGCTGCATGCACTTTCGTAACATGGAGAAACTCGCTTATCAGGGCAAATTCATTCGTCTGAGCCACTGTTTGTCCCATGTCAGGGCCGTGTAACACAAGAGCGATGAGACGGAGCAAGAATCAACGTAGACTTACTAGTTTTGGGGCTGCATCCATAGACGTAGGCTGGAATTCCACGGTAGCGATAGTGTTTGCAGTCGGTCGCTCCAATCGAGAGAATAGGCACAGGCTGATCAGCCTCTGGGTCCACAAGTTTGGCATTCTTCGCAAGAAGGTCGATCATAGGGTGACTCAATTGCGAGAAACTGGCGGGGTTGCTGTGAGCCTCGTGGATAGAAAGCTCAATCTCTGCGTCTTCGTAGTTGGGAATGATGTTTCCAATCACCTCGAGAACACGCTCTCGTGTGAGGCCAGCAGGCATTCGGACGTCAAACTCGGAAATACATGTTTCTGGGATCATGTTGACCTTGAGACCGCCCTTGATCGTTCCGATATTGACCGTCGGACGGCCGAGAATGGTGTGCGTACCAGCTCCCATTACTGTATCGGCAACCTTTTGCACATCGGGCTTTGCAAGTTGTCGGGACAACTCTCCAGGCATGTCAAACGACATGCTCTCGATCGCCTCGACCACCTCTTTTATGAAAAAGGCTGAGGTGCGAACCGCACCCTTACTCAGGTTGGTGAAGGCACCGTGTGCACCCTTGGTCTTCACAGTGCATGTCAGTCGTAAAGTCCCCTTCTCAGAGAATCGAATGCTACGGCCAGAAGGCTCGGCGCTCAACATCAGGTCACCTCCCCACCGGCGGCAATCTCGGTCGAGAAGCCACTTGGTGCCCCATTTGCCGCCTGTTTCCTCATCGGACACAGCGCAGAAGGCGACACTGCCGCGCAGCATCTCGCGCCGTCGAAAAAGGCTGGCATATGCGATGAGCAGGGACACCGTGCCTGACTTCATGTCGACGACACCTCGGCCGTAGATTCGGCCATCTTCAATGTCACCAGACCAGGGGTCTCGGGCCCATCCACTGGCATCACCCGCGGGAAACACATCGATATGGCCGTTTAGAACCACGCGGGGACCTTCGCCTTTCCCTCCCTGGAAGTCGCTCACAATGTTGGGACAACCAGCCTGCGCACTTAGCACTTCATAGGGGATCGCCTGAGACTCGAGATAGGAAGTGAGTACCGCAGCAGCTGCGGCGGTCGAGCCTGGTGGGTTGGGTGACGGCGCTTGCACAAATTCTTGAAGCATGCGGATTTGGGCATCTTTGTCGGCGTCCAGGGCCTGGAGCAACAGTCGTTTGGCATCCATATTGGCAGTTCCCAATTTCAAGAGTTACTAGGAAACTATCGTTGGTCCGACACCTTTGACGGCGAGACTTCAAAGGGAGGAGTATTCGCTGTCTGTGTCGAAGGCGCTATACGTACCTATCGATTGATCTGCTCCCAGAGTTTGCTCATAAGTATGTACAGATGCGCATGAGTCACCGATTTGGGGAGAGACCATAAAGACTGAGATCGATTCTGGATCGTCGAGATTCGCGGATGAAAGCGCCCAAAGTGAATCCCCGCTGGAGGGACCTGCATGTGGCTGCATGTGGGTCAAAATGAACGGGGAAGAGCGACAGAGCGCTCCTGTGTGCCGGTGGAGCATCGAATCTCTAGCAGATAGATCTAGTAAGCCAGTTTTGGCCAGACCTCTGCCTTATACGTAAATTCCTGGATGTTGGAAACACGAAAGAATTTGAAACTTATTGCATGGGCCCCGCGGAAGGCCTTGATACGAGGTCATCCCGCCTCCTCCGTCTGATAAAGAATATGACTTTCCAACAAGGTCAAAAGTTCGGGCGCGAAAACCCGTTCTTCGACATTCTTGTGCAATGGACATTATCGCTGGAGGGTTTCTATACACATGGAACAGTCGTTCAAGGGGAATGTCCTGTTCATGGGTGGTGCAAGGCATGGCCTCTGTATATATATGCACGCGATCTCGTCGCCATATCATGGCTACTTCTCATTCCTTTAAAGAGCGCCACAATATCGAACAAGCAGGGCCATCAGGTGCTGACCGAGCAGCACCACCAGACGTCTACCGAGCTAGATGATCTGAAGAGGACTACTAAGACCGATACAAATCTGTTCCAGGTTCTGGAGGGGGAGACGGTTGATGGTGAGCTCCTCTCTCCTCCCGACATGGTGTGAAGGCTGCTCACGAATGCCCGTTGTTCTTAAGTGTCCCACACGAGCGAGGTTGAGATCAACCGAATCGTACGCAAGATCGATCCCCGTATCATACCGCTCCTGTGGGTGACATATGGCATTCAACTGATCGATAAGTCTGGAATCGGTACCTATGCCACCTTCGGCCTTCGCAAGGATTTGCACCTGGTCGGCCAGCAATATGCTTGGCTGACCACAGCGTTCTATCTGTCCTACATGGTCTTTCAGCTACCTTTTACGACATTGATACAGCGCTTCCCTATGGGCCGCACTCTTCCAATTCTCATCATGCTCTGGGGTGTGGTGGCGATTTGCATCGGATTCGCCCAGAACTTTGCTCAGATCTTGGCTATGCGCATCCTGCTAGGGATGTTGGAGAGCTGCGTCAGCAGTGGTTTCATCTTGACCATCGCAAGCTGGTATACGACTCGCGAGCATGCCTCGCGCTCCTTGGCCTTCACCACCGGCAATTCGGGTGTGCTCATCGTCGCCAATTTCATCATGTACGGCTTTGGCTCAATCACGTTCTCACATCCGGACCAGGAGGTGTGGCGATATATGGCATATGTCAGCAAACCCCCGAGTGCAGCTTTGGCTCTAGAAATTCGTCGCTGATCTATGACAATATAGTTCTTCGGGGGTCTTACCGTCTGTCTCGGCATCACCGGGCTATTCCTCCTCGACACCCCGTCCGAGGTGCGATGGCTTACTACGACAGAGAAAGAGTTGGCCATATCTCGGATGCTTTCCAACCAGACCGGTCATGACGAGACGGGCAAACGTTGGAATTGGAAGCAGACCAGGGAGGCCGTCACTGATCCTGTGGTAGGTGCATCTTGGTCTCCCAGACCTGCACTGCATCTCGAAAAGGCATACAATATGTGGTCCTTGCTGATCCTTTTAGTTGTACCTTCATACCTTCAACGCCTTCCTCAGTGCCGTACCGAATGGAGGGTTGACAGCCTTTGGCTCCATAATCAACGTCAGCCTGGGCTTCAGTGAGTGACCAAAAGTGCCGTAACTCTTTGGGAGAATATCCGGGTTGCTGACGATTGTGTGTGTGTGTGTGTGTGTGTGTGCTTCAGCTAATCTACAGACCATCCTCTTGGGTATTCCGCGATACAGTCTGATCGTCATCCTTCTTTGTCTCGTCGCTTTCATCACCACCAAATTCCCCGGCATGAGACCGTACTGTATCATTGCTCCCACCGTGTCGCCATTCTGCGGTCTTTTGATGATGTCGCTACTCCCGCAAACTGAGGCGTACAAGTGGCCGCGGTGGGGAGGGTATTTCATGACGCTGACCTTCACGATCGCCTTTTACGTCTCATGGACGTTGCTGCCGTCGAGACATCGCAGGTCGCACCAAGCGGACCCTCGTTGCCTCGGGCACCTTCATTGGATATTGTGTCGGCAATATTGTGGGCTCGCAGACATTCCGCGCCTGGGATGCGCCTCGCTATATTCACGGCACCGCCGGCTGTGCTGTTTGCATAGGGGCTCAGTTCATCAATGCGGCCATCTGGCGAACAACCCTTGCGCTGCGCAATCGTCGACGGATCAAACACATGCAGGAGCAGACCATCTCCGACGATGAGAGAGTCTCACGTGGCAAAGATTTCGGTGAACAGGACTGTACAGACAAGGAAAATCCATATGTAAGTCGTCCACCATGCAGCCTCGTCGAAGGATTTAGACTAATGCACAAGAGTTTCTGTACACACTTTGATTGGGTTCGTCTCGTAAACTCGGGCAACCTAGCTTTTTGCTCGAGCTTGGAGGCTGGCTGGGATCCAAATAGGAATGTGGCGGACTCAATGTCCTTGAAATAGGATCTAGTGTGCTTGAAAAGCGAGTGCTCCTCAAGGATATATATCTACAGCTGTGTGGCGACACAGTCAAAACACAATCTTTCTCGTAATGCTCTTGCTCTGACGTAGCTCTCGATAACTCTTGCATGAAATCCCTGCAAGCAGCCGGTCAGAAAAGGAATATGCCTCCACATGTTCTTACGCCTCGACTTCCTGCCCCAAGTCTCAACCCAAGAGGTATCATTCTCAATCTCACCAGCGATCAAAGTTGCCACCGTAATTGACCCTATCACATACAGATACATGCACGTATCAGGCAAATTTTGACCCTATTTCACACAACCATGCCACGACGGATGAGCTCTCTGTTCAGTTGTTTGAACAGTTCCTCATACACCGTCAAAAGTCCGGCCATCCCCGGCCAGCGATCTGCGCACCAGCGCAGCAGCATTAAACAAACTGGTGAAATGTCGATAAAGGAACCGTAGTCAAGTACTTGCTGCGGTGTTTGGTGCGGATCTGCACTTTCTATTGGTGTGCAATCTTCATGCCACCGACGAAAACACCATACTTTGCGTATGCGCCCGTCTAGGGCGACAAGAACGTGGCCTACGAGCGTGCTGGTCGCCAACCACATGTACTGTGCAGATAGAAAGGTGAGCGGATACGAGCCTAGTAATGACCCATCGTGTGCCCGGATCAGGCGCTCGTAGGCGTGTACAAGATCACATGCCGCCCAATAACTGTCAGCAACGATGACGCATTGCTCCGGAGATACTTGACCCGGCCCGGCCTGTTCCTGTGTAACCCCTTCGTCGGGTCCAACCCTTCCCAATTGCGTACTCCGAAGGGCCCGTAGCAGCAAGGTCTGGAACAGAAAGCAGATTGTCTGATTGTAGCCCTGGACACACGTTATGGTCGAAAAGCCAGCAAAATCATCGCTGACAAGCAGATCACGGCGCCACGATTGAATCGCAGCATATTGTTCGCATAACCACGGTGCTTCCATCACATATGCAGGCGTGATTGGTGGCACATACATGGCACGGTAGATCATGGAGCGAAGATAGACTAGTCGATAGTGATGCGCGAACGCCGCAGCCTGTAAGTGTGTCTGCTCGGTAGCTTGTGGCGCATCGCGTTGGTCAGGATTGCTTTCGTCCACGCTATTGCAGGTGCCGTTGTCGAATCTTGCATCGCGCATGTTGGAGGCCCGCTGTGATGCCTCCGAAGAAATTTTAGACACCTCAGGCGTACAGGCGCTTGGGTAGCTGGCGGTAATAATCGATTCCGGAATGTCGGATGCCCGTCCA
This sequence comes from Exophiala oligosperma, assembly GCF_000835515.1. Taxonomy (NCBI): domain Eukaryota; kingdom Fungi; phylum Ascomycota; class Eurotiomycetes; order Chaetothyriales; family Herpotrichiellaceae; genus Exophiala; species Exophiala oligosperma. Next base: position 7,761 of record NW_015622829.1, read on the forward strand.
AACATTTGACCCATGATGCGCTCAAGAGCATACAAAGCCCAAAATGTCAAGTGCCGTGATTGTGGACGCTTGCTAGAGGCGGCGCTGCTTGCAGGCGGCATTGTTGATGAGGATTCACTGTCCGCTGAAGTGTTGGGTGTATCGGAATCTTCTTTATGGTATCCAAGTTCCATTGCTAGTCGACAGGCATATTCGAGGAGACGCCATATTTCGCCCTTGCGGGGATAGAAGAGACAAAATATGATCAATAGCAGCAAGGCCTGCAACGACGCAGGCGATGCTTCAGATGTTACTTCCTCGACGCAACCTAGCGCGTCTTGATAATATGCTAGACTCTCAGCAACGCGAGAAGGACGATGACGGGCTTGGATAGCGCATGCTGTAGCGCATACAAGGGAGATGCGGAAAAACCGGCGAGCTGTTTCTCCTTCGAGTTTCTGGCTCGAATATTGAGCCCGATTCCGTACTTGGAAGTAGGTCGGCAAGTCATTGAAGATGGTTGTTTCGTCAATGAGCACGTAAATGGTGTTCAGTGTGCGCATGTAGAAACGGACAAGCTCTGATACGTCAGCTTCAGGAGCAGCTGTCATTTGCCGGTCTAAAGTGTCAACATCGGGCGGATCAGGTCTACAGGACCCTGTAGACGCATTTGCCGAGGTTAAAAATCCCTTCAGGCTGGCATGTTGCAAGATCTGAACGACAAGAGCAAATACAGAGCTCGCACCCCAATACTGAGTCTTTGGCTCGGGTACCGTGAGCTGTATGATGACATCGAAGGAGAAGTCTTCCGAACTTGACGGTGGCTTTGACTGATCAGAGGCGGTCTCTGGTAGGATGGCCTCGACGGGTTCTAAAGAGAAGGCATCGTCTGTAAGAAGACTTTCGGGTGCGATGTTGGAGGATTGCCTTGCGGCGGATTGCAATCGTTCAAGCCGAACCAGCAGCGATTGGACGTGACTTCGCTTGAAGTTTAGTCTTCCTCTCTTTCGACAATACGGCCACCAGGGAGTGACGAGAAATCTTCTCACCTTCTCGAGATGGGCTGTTTTGATGCAGCATCGATGAAGTTACAGTCCTCGTCTGCTTTCTCGCACCTTCGACAGCGTGGCAAATGTGTGTCGCACTTCTTTCGGAGGCGCCGACAGCGGCGGCACGATGGAAGATGTCGTTGGATAATCTCAGCATTCATCGTTGGGACTGACGAGGAGACTGTGGATGTACGGTCCATGACCTTGGGGGAAAACAATAACGTTTGACGTTTCCAAAAGAGAAATGGCCCAGAAATACGGAGCACGGAGTACTGGCCCACTTTTGGCGGGTGGAGTTGTGATTCTTTATCCGCTCGAATGCCTGTGGTCAGTGACCGTGGCTAAGAATGGAATGAATACCTAGATACAACACGCCCGTCTGGAGCCCTGCGAGCTGAGCTTCAAAGAATTTACGAAGCCACATATCTTAACGATGCCTTTAGTTGTGCAGATTTCTACGGGTACTGTCCTCCGCAAAATCACTGGGACACACACTCTATTTCTCTGTATTCGGGCTACCGAGGGATCTAGAAGTTTTCATGAGGATCATATGTCATAAAAGCAGATTCCAAGTCGAGCGCTCCAGTATTGTCTGACAATATCCACTGCGAGGTATTAAATAGTTCAGTCTCTTGGTCAAAAGTGGGTTCGGCCAGAGATTCAAAGTCAAAAAGCTGCCAAGATGTGTCCCAGATATCAGAATCGAGGGGCCAATCCCCCTCTGCTTGCTGGATGTTGTGACCTAGGCGCAGCTTCTCCAGTCGCGCTGGACTTGGGTACAGTAGACGAAGTAGTTCGGCATCCTGTGCCGGAGAAAAACATGACAACGCCGACGGGGACAAGACAGGCTCGAGGAGGGTGCCTAGGAGGCGCTCGTAGATGCCTGCGTATGCAGACGCTTCTGGCCAGCCTTGGTCCGCAATCATGACAAAATTGACCGTAAGCAGCTTGGTCATGTCCAGGATTTTGTGTGGTGCAAATTTCGTCCGTATAGAGTTACAGCCGTGCCGTAGACAGAACAGCACCACCATGGCCGCTTCAAGCGTGTAATGTGCTGATATCCATAATCGCCGTAATGAGCCAGAGGCAATTTGTTCGCGATACGCACAAGCTGCAGTGCATGCAGCCTCAAACGACATCAGCAGACTTGCTTCTGACGGTCGTGGCACCCGCGGCGAGGGCCGGTGCAAAATCATGAGTCCTCGAGAGAGTGCGAAGTCGGGCGACTCGATCGATTTAGTGTCGCTGCGGCGCTGTAAGTGCCATTGCCTCAATCTGCGCTCCATATCGGTCAGCCAGCCGTCCCAGTCGAATTGCTGAGGCAAAGGTTCGGCCTGGAAGTGAATTTGCGTCATCTCGGACAACAACTGGTGGTATTCAATTGAGCCGAGGAAGGCCTCTGAAGCGCTATCTTTAGGTAATTGCGTATCAATGGTCGCGTCCAGCGTGGTCAATGGTCTCTGTAGCGAGGAGCAAATGCTGCGATCAATGCAATAAGCCGTCCAGAACACCAAACGACGCGTCTCCTTATCGTCAGGACCATGCGATGCCATAATACCTGTGGGAAGCTCCCGGTGGAGGCCAAGTTCTACGCAGGTGCGCATGGCGACGCCAGAAAGCACCCATACATTGGCAGATCGCGGCACAATGGTTGCATACAGGGTAGCAAGGAGGATGGCTTGGACCCAAGTGATGTCCGAAGGGCAGGTGCTCAGGCTGTTCAAGTGAGCAACGCCTTCGGTGAACAATGACGTCGAGAGGGACATGCAACGAGTTTCGTGCACAGCATCGATGGTATCGACTGTGAGCGCAATGGCAAGCACCAGATAAGCGATGAGAAAGTGATGTGAGGGCACCACAAGGCGATAAATTTCGCTGTCATGGCTCTCATGCTGCTGCAATGGCCACCCAAGACTTGAACCAACAACTTCGACGTGCCGACGAAGTGCATCGGCATCGATAAGTGGATAGTGTGGTTGGAAGACTGAGAAGTACTTGCGGACGAGCGCACGTACGATTTCCGGGGGCACACGAGCAAGAACGCTTGCATCGACCTTATTGCCGTCATTCCTGTGTGAGGCGACGGGATTTGTCCCTCTTTGACCGGTCTGAGACAGTGAGGGTGTCATGCCCAGACGGACTCGCATTAACAATTCGGTTGCTCCTGAGCCACTAGGCATGGAGGCTGAAACAAGTGATTGCATGACAGGGCTTGATAGGATTTTCACACGCGAGAGCTCATCGTTGTTCACCACCGTCGACGCTCTGTTTGCTGGGCGAGCAGCATTCGCAAGGTCGTCGCTTGGCCGTCTATTCGACCCCGATGGCTCATACTGTCCGCACTCATCGTGAGCAACTGAAGACCATTCCAACTGGGATCGAGGCGCATTGACAGTGTCAAGCCGTCCCTTGATGGCTAAGTCAGCCTCTGCTTGAACAATTTGCTGTTCAAGGGAGAGTAGGAAGCTTCGAGGGAGCTCATCAGAGCTCTGAGAAACTCCTATGCAACTTTTGCCGGCTTGCTGACAAGGTGAACACGCTGGCAATCGTCGGTCGCACTACACGCAGCTATCAGCCCGCTTGTTCAATGTCCCGGATTCTCCCCAATACAACTTCGAGCCTTACTCTTCCGGGCAAGCTGTGCTTGGAGGACACAAACCTTGATCTTACGCCTTCTGCAGCGCGCACATGACAAGATGACTCTCTGGCAGGACAGATTCATGGGTGGCAAGACCCGGAGAGCCCACAGAAGATACTTGAGCGAAACAAGATTCAAAAGGTTGAAAGGTTTCGCCGTTGCGGGTTTCGGCGCTCCAGGACGGTCAATTGTATCGTCGCCCACTGCGACGCCAAGAAAGTGGAGTAGCACGGAGGTAGACGCCCAAGCTCAATCGCAGGGACGGCTCACAGCGACACGGCGCCCATGACTCCCCTGTAGGTGTCTGTCCGACTTCAGCTGACTGTTATCTGGTGTTGTATGGCTCGAAGCCCGACAGGAAACTCAAATGCCACCTAGTATGGCCAGACGTACAATCCTAGTACCTATTATCTCTCTGCTCTTCCTGGCCCCCTCTGAGAGTCAAATCACCGACTGCTGAGTTATGGCCATGGACGGCTTGTAGTATGTAGGTGGCATGAATTACAGGAGCTTACTAAAACAAAGCATAGAGATACTGTGCTACTCTGAATGGTGTCGAAGCGCAAATGAAGTGCACGTAAGGTGCACTGGCTGAGATTACTCGGCGCCACAATGCTTCTAGAACTGGTTGTCGATTGTGAGTGTGCCAGTTTTGGTGATCAAATACTCGGCGACCGCAACATCTTTGCCTGGTTCTTTTCCATAGCCCGAGAGTTTGATGCCGGCAAAAGGATTCTCGCCAGAGGATTGGTTCCCTGTGTTTATTTCGACCATTCCAGCCTCCAGATTTTCCAATAATCTCCAGGCTCGATTAATGTCGGCAGTAACGAAAGTACGATGCGAGACCCATCTATTTCCTGTCAAAGAGCGATCTTCACGACATTCAAACCTTTCAAACTCACATCGGTGTTATTAGCTTCTCTCACGACCTGCTCTTCAGTTTCGAATTTGCAAACAGCCAGAATTGGTCCGGAAGTATCCTCACGTGCTACCAGCATATCAGCGCCGGCGTTGAGGGTGATTGTAGGTTCAAAAAAGTATCCCCTTGCACCAGGCAGACGATGGCCGCCAGATGCTACCACACCATTTCTTTTGTTCACAGCGTCTTTGACATGTGCTTCAAGATTGAGAACACCCTGCTCCGTGTTCAAGGGTCCCATTGTCGTTTCAGGTGCTGTGCCGTGACCTGCAACCAGCATTCTAACCCAGTCAACCAGGAGGGCGATGACTTTGTCATATACTTCAGCTTGAACGTAACATCGATTAACACATACGCAGGATTGACCCGCGTGCCTGAATTTGAGATGGCAAAGGGCTGTTGCCGTCAGCCTAAAGAGCCAGAAATGATGCTGGTTAACATGCCTTGAGCTGCTTGAATCAGATCTCAATCGTTGAAGACAAGGAAAGGACAGTCCCCGCCCAACTCAAGGGTCAACTTCGTGATGCCATCCGAGCAAATCTCGGACACGACTGTCCCAATTCGCGCCTGATCAGGAACGTTGGTGCCGCCTTGATGCTTGGTGACCGTGCAAAGTTGCATGAGCATTACTAACCGACCCAGTGAAGGTGACTTTTCTCACCAGCGGATGTCGACGAAGGGCCTCACTGAGCTTGGGTGTGTTGACGAGGCTGGTTGTCAACACATTCAAGACTCCTCGTTCAAAGCCAGCCAACTCTGCCAGATACACAAGTGTCAGAATCGATAAGGGCGTCTCCGGTGATGGCTTCACGATTGTGTTGCATCCTGCCGCCAGCGCCGCAGCAGCCTTCCTGACCGCCATGGCAACAGGAAAGTTCCATGGCACAAGCGCAACGCATACTCCGATGGGCTGCTTGATTGTCAACACACGTCGGTTGGGTGCTGAAGGGGTGTGGACAGTTCCACCAATTCTCTCTGCCTCTCCTGCAAAAAATCAGGTGAACGTAAGAGAATACTCGATCTGTGCAACTGATTCTTTCAGCGGCTTGCCGTTCTCGAATGTCAAAATCGTTGCGAGATCGTCCTTGTGGTTGCGAATTAGAGAATCCCATTTCTGTAGCTTCTGGGCTCTGGTTTTCGGGGGTTCCCTGCGAAAGCTCTGGAAAGCAGCGTATGAGCACTCAACAGCCATGTTCACATCCTCGACAGAATTGTCAGGTGCTGAAGCCCAAACCTCTCCGGTTCCAGGATCTCGTCAGCTTAATACCAGACTCAAGCAGCTCGAGCTCGAGCATCGCACCTATAACATCGAATCGTTTGCCAGACTTTGCTTCGACAAATACTCCATTAATGTAAGATCGATCTTTAAACAATACTGGCTCTTTGAGCTGGATTTGGACATCCTATTAGCCATGTCTGTATGACTTCTTTGTCTGTAGCATACCTCAAAGGGTGTGTGCACTTGACGCAGATTTGCGATACCTCTTGTCACCTCGTTTGGCTTATAAAAATTGCAAGCGGCTTGCGTAGACGCTTATCGTATCTATCAGTCCAGGCCCTGAATTCAGTGTCCGGCTCTATATGAGAAACCCGGCCCCGACTATCATATCTCTCCGGAAATCAGCACCCCGCCATCCCCTGGTGTTGGTATCAAAGACAATGTGTAGGCTTTGGTGACGCCGGAGCCTAATCACCACCAGCCGGTCCGCCGGCCGGTGCAGAATTGTTTGATATAGCCTGCCGACGAATTCCACACGGCATGCAATGAAAGTCTCCAGCCTTTGGTACTCTGAAACCGCACTTTTAATATACTTCGCGACGTCGCAACAACAGGTTGAGCTCAACCATTGCCGTTGAAGCAGGCACAATGCAGAAACAGCCCCATCCACTAGATCCAATGAGGCCAGAAGAAATTTGGCTGGTACGTCAAGGTCAAGATCTAAGTTTCATTGGATCTGACGGTTGGTCGAAATAGGCCTCGCAAATCCTTCGCAAAGCCAGACCAGGTGAACAGGTTGTTTTCAGGATCATCAACCTGCAAGAGCCCTCTAAGTCGATGCTGCTTCCGTACCTCGAAGCAGAGCATCTTCGGCAGACACTGCCCCAGCGACCATGTCGAGAAGCAATGGTTCAATTCTTTTCGGGCACATCTGAGCACTTTTACGAAGTCGTCGTTGATTTGGAACGGGCCAGCATCGTCTCCGAGAAAGATCTCCGGGGATATCACTCTTACACCGATTTTGAAGAGCAGACCTGCCTGGAGCAGTCGTGCCTACACGACGATCGGATCCTGAAGGCGATCGTAAAATTTGATTTGCCCGAAGGCGCCGTCATCAGCGTCGAGCCTTGGACTTACGCACCCGACGGAGTAGAAAATGCCACACAGAGATTGACCATGGTATCAAGGATCCCGGAAGCTATTTGCAAAGGTACTGACTGATACTTATTTTTTCAGTGCTACTTCTACATGAGCCTCTCGTCCCACCCTGACGCAAGCCACTTCATGTGTCCTCTTGATTTCTGCGCCGAAGTTTCCGATACTGGTATGCTGCCACGAAGTCGACGACGGTATTCTCTGGAAGCATGCCAATTGTCGGACACAGAATGCTGTCGTCGCCAAATCGAGGGTCCTCATCTTGCAGACTATCATCACTGTGGCGAAATACGAATATATCATCGCATTCCACTTCACGCAGGCGGCGAGTATTCGGTACGAAGTTCGTGCAACAGGCATTCTCTCCACGGCACCGATCGAAATAAACGAGCAAGTGCCGTACGGAAAGGTGGTCGCGCCTGGTGTCATGGCACCCTACCACCAACATCTATTCTCGCTCCGTATTGATCCATGGCTTGACGGCCAGAAGAGCTCGTTCTCTACTTCTGAGTCCGTTCCAATGCCTCTAGATCAAGACACGAGTCCCTTTGGCGTTGGCTACAGGACTCGCGGCAGCATCATCGAGTCCGAGTCAGCCCGTGACCTCGACATCACAAAAGCACGGACATTTCGCGTACTTAATGAAAAGTCGATCAATCCCATGTCGGACCGGACGGTAGGTTACGAGATTGTTCCCAGTCCAGCTCAGATGCTGCTGGCACATCCGTCTTCGTTCCACAGCAGACGATCCGAATTCGCAGATCACGCTTTCTGGGTGACACGCTACCATGATGGAGAGCTATTCGCCGCGGGAGATCATACCATGCAATCCCAAGGTGGTCAGGGCATCGCCTCGTGGATCAAAGGCGAAAGATCCGTAGGACCTTCTGGGACAAGTATATCATCGTCAAGGGCCTCTCAGTGTAGAAGACGAGGATATAGTAGTGTGGCACACTTTCGGCACCACCCACAATCCACGGGTTGAGGATTGGCCTGTGATGCCAGAGGAGCGCATGCTTGTCACTCTGAAGCCGATCGATTTTTTCGAACGCAACCCTAGCCGCGATGTGCAACCGAGCCGACAAGAGGATAACAAAAGTGTGTTAGTGAGGGACTCCGAATGCTGTGCAGATACCCTCTACAGTCGCTTAGGCGAAACAAAACTTTGACAATCGATGGCGTGTACACCAAAAACCGGCGACTGATGGATGGCGAGATAGTGTGCAAGAACCCAACGCATCATACGAATGGGGTACATTGGACCGCTGTATGTAGGCTGCAGAATTCGAAAGTGAAGAGTGTAGCTTGTATTCCGTACGCTCAGAGGAGAGATGGACGACATTTAATACCCAGGGTCGGCGAAGCGACGAGAGAGAAGGAAGCGGACCTTATGTCTAAAAATCAAGACCCCTTCACATGGACCTGAAAATGGAATTACACTGATTGTTGCCAATCATAGAACTCATCTTACGACGAGGCGTACCAGGGAGACTGTAGGAGATATCAACCCGTCCCTACGACGATGGGTGTTAGAAGGCGAGTAGGACTGTGGTAAGAAAGTGAGAAGAGAATGAGTCGCCAGTAGGTCGTCTTAAAAGCGGCACCGCTTTCGTGAGCGTTGCCGACCGTTGCTTGTACTGCCAAGCTTTCACTCAACGCGTGTAATGGACTTCGAGACGCGACTGCGGCCAAAAACATACACTGCGGTCTTCGCAACATCACAACATATCTGAAACCGCTAAGATGTCTGGACAACCAGAATCATCATCGGCAGGAGCCCGGAAAGCTCTCAATGCTGGCAATACTGCGACTTCCCCGGAATACGAATTGCCATGGTGTGTTCGATCTTCATCCAAACAAAACAAGCCATTCTAATGCAGTGTTTAGGGTAGAAAAATACAGACCTGTATATCTCGACGATGTTGTTGGCAACACAGAGACGATCGAACGTTTGAAGATTATCGCAAAGGATGGCAACATGCCTCATGTCATTATCTCTGGGATGCCTGGAATCGGAAAAACCACCTCTGTCCTCTGCCTCGCCCGCACCCTGCTGGGTAACGCATACAAAGAAGCCGTGCTTGAGCTCAATGCAAGCGACGAAAGAGGTATCGATGTGGTCAGAAACAGGATCAAAGGATTCGCACAGAAGAAGGTGACGTTGCCTCCCGGGCGACATAAATTGGTCATTTTAGATGAAGCAGACAGGTATGGGTGGCGAAGCCTTCATATTTGCACAGGTCTAACAAGGATGCGTATAGCATGACGGCCGGAGCGCAACAAGCCCTGCGAAGGACCATGGAGATATACTCCAACACGACCCGGTTCGCATTTGCTTGCAACCAGTCCAACAAAATCATCGAGCCCTTGCAATCGAGATGTGCAATCCTACGATATTCACGACTCACGGACGCGCAAGTGGTGCAACGCCTGTTACAGATCATCGAAGCAGAAAAGGTAGAATACTCCGAGGATGGCCTGGCGGCACTCGTCTTCAGTGCAGAGGGCGACATGCGCCAAGCCATCAATAACCTGCAGAGTACCTGGGCCGGGTTTGGCTTCGTCAGCGGGGACAACGTCTTTCGTGTTGTGGACAGTCCACATCCAGTCAAAGTACAGGCCATGGTCAAGGCATGCTGGGAAGGCAAGATCGACAGTGCAGTTGATACGCTGAAAGAGTTATGGTAAGTCGAGCGGTGTCGAGATTTTGTCGGTCCTTGATTGATGAATGCGTCTACTCACCAAAGAACAACACGTATTTAGGGATCTCGGGTACTCTTCGCACGACATAATAAGCACTATGTTCCGGGTGACTAAGACTATTCCCACACTGTCGGAGCATTCGAAACTCGAATTCATCAAGGAGATTGGCTTCACACATATGCGAATACTAGAGGGAGTCCAATCCTTCCTGCAACTCAGTGGTTGTTTGGCGAAGCTATGCCGAATCAACATGAAACCAGAATTATTTGACCCTCCGGCTTGACGACAAAGCGGTTCAGAAGTACCAAGTCCGTTCGAATCGTACGCTAACCTATCCGTATCGTACAAATCTATGTTGGGGGGGGGTGATACTCCGTATTGAAGCGGACATTGCAAGTGAGGATCCAGTGCGCTGAAAGCCGCATGGCCGTGCCGAGACTTTGGGGTCCAACTCGATGGCTCCAACTGCGTCTTATACCCGGAGCTATTTCGCCGACTGCCCCGACTTGAAGCAAACGATGCACATAGGGCTGGATCTGATGGGGCTTGCGTGATCCCACACCACCCGGATAATGAATGACGACGACTATGGCCTTTGATGACTCTACGGACTGCTGTATACGCCAGTGCTTGCGACAATACACATCGTTGTCCTGGGAAAGGATTCCAGTTCGATCGTCGTTTTTTTTTGATCATGGGGTCAGAGGGTGGCATTGAAGCCACGTAACGAACCAGCTGGAATTGCAATACGAAGGCGCATCCTTGGCGACAGGACACGACTATTGTGGTGGTTTACGTCGACCTTGCAAGCGCCCGTTTGCGCAAAAGCCATTCACGATTTCTCTCCCCTGAAAACAAGGGCCATTGAGGCTCGACCCGTACTCCGTATCTCTGTACCTTAACTCCTAGTAGATGAACTATGATGGCTGATACAAACTACATGATTGCAAGGAGTGAACAGTGTCAATCTTTGAGGCTGATGAACAGGGGCGCTGCACCTGAATTTCCAAGTCCGATAATAGCTGCCAATAAGTGAAGGTTTCGGGCGCCCTGAGGTCGCCGATTGGGCAGCGACCGTAGTTCATCGGACAACCAAGAGTGCCTAAGCAAGCCAGTCGATGGTCCCCCGGCTCCCCTAAGCCAACCCGGGCGCAGCTGTTGAAAATCCCCAGCCCCTCGCTATGCCCATTCGGACATTTCCAAGCAAACAATTAAATCCTCCCGTGGTTAGTATGACGCGTTCCCTCCGACTGTCCGTCGTGTCGCTGTCATCACGGGCCGCACAGTTTCTAACTTGGGCGACGTTTGTCTTCAGCCATCGCCCCGACAAGGCTGTGTTGCACACAGTGACAACTTGACAACCGAATCATTGCTCGCCTTATCGTTGCCGTGGGGTTCAAAACTATATCTTTCCTGTTCCTGCCTCTTCTTCTTGCCCCTTGAAGCTTCTACTCCATCCCCAGACTATTTACCAAAGAGTCCAGCCCATCCAACACTCCTGGCCAAGTACCTTTCCCGTACAAAGCATTGACCTACCACTTCCTGAGAAATTCTCCTATCCTCCGTTCCTCCTTCTACAACAACACATCAATATGAAGTCCTTCGCATTGGCTGCGGCTCTCTTCGCCTCATCGTCTTTGGCATGGCTTCCCTCATGTTCCGTGAGTGCCGCTTTGCTCCTTGCGTGACTCTAACTTACTGACCGCTGCGACAGTGGTCTGACTGTATGGGCAGCTGGGATGGCACCGGCTGTGACACTAAGAGTGGCTGGAACTGTCTCTGCTCCAACCAAACCGCCATCTCTCAATTAAACACTTGTGTCGCTACCTCGTGCACAAACCAAACCGACCAAGAAGGTGAGCACACGATGGGTGTCTTTCCCAGAAAATGCACACAAGATTGACACGATACTTCTAGCCATCTTCGGTGCCGTTGCACAACTTTGCGCCAATGCTGGTGCGACTGTCACCGCTTCGCAAGAGGCCACCTTCAGTGCAACTTCTGGTGGCTCTGCCTGGCCTTCTCAGATCACTGCCGGCCCTGGCTTTGGACCTGGTGGCAACTGGAACTCTGGTCAATGGTCTAGCTGGATCTCTGCTTGCTCGACTGGTCTCCCTTCGGCTCCGAGTGGCTGGAACGGCCAAGGTGGATGGGGTGGTCCCGGTATGTGGGGAGGTCATGGTGGTCACGGTGGTCCAGGAGGTCCCTTTGGCGGACCATGGGGCACCAAGGCCAGCGGCATCAACTGCGATGCATGGACTACCTGGACCGCTGGCTGGGGACCGTTCTCTTCCTGGACCGGTACCTGGTCTGGCTGCAGCTCGACCACTGCTTCTCCCGTGCCAGCCACCATCACCACCACGGTCACCACCGGCGGCTCTACCCAAGTCATCACTGGCACCACCTTTGGTATCCAAGCCGTCGCAGCTGCCACCACGACTGGTAGCTCGGACAGCGGTGCTGCTTCGGTCCGTGGTCTCGGCGCCTGCGGTGCCCTCGTTGCTGCCATATTTGTCACGATGATTGCTCTGTGATAAATTTTCAGTAATGTGAGGTGGACGAGATTTGCTAATCATGTGGGAAGCATGTGATGATAACTTTGCATAATGGCGCTTCAGCGAGATGGGAAACACTCAAACCACGAGTATGACGACTGATTTCACGATGAATTGAAATTGTATTGCTATTGATTGTAATGGAGTTAGAATCTGACCTGGCCTTTATCCTACGCCGTCTGCTCGATTAAAAATGAGATATGTTCTTCTCAATCCTGTGCTGTTCAAAGTTAGCTCTCAGACTCAATTGCGCCTATAGTTATCCACACTCTCGTAGCGGGTACAACGTCATACTGTAAACAAACGCCAAGCTTTGCCCCAGGTCACGCGACGTAGTGAGTTATTTGAACAGTGCAGCTTCACAGGCAACCAAGTTTGGTTCGACACTGCAACACCTTCTATCAAAAGACCTTTGAATTGATATCGGCCGGCTACCATAACACATAGTCGTCTCGCAAGTTATGTTCAGCGCGGAAGGAGTCGAAGAAGGAAATCTTCATGCAATACTATAAAGCGCCAGGTTCTTACAACACGGTGAGGATAAGGCAGTAGCCACCAATGAATTGAATGTTGCCTGTTTGACGACGAACCCGTCGCTGGTGGCTGGAATCTATAACTTCATCGTCCTAATACCGTCCTGAGATACCCGACTTAACATCGATACGATTGTCTTTCAACTCCTGTTCATCCTGATCCGGTTTCCCCCATCATCCCAGACACCATCACATCTTTCGAAATGGTTGACCTCCCTCTCCTTCTTGCGACACTCTGCCTCTGGTTTGCCAATCAAGCAACCGCTCAAGCAGACGTTGATCAATGTGCCGTAAGTGTGTTCCCGAGAAAAAATCTTAATGCTTGAGCTGAGCGGGATCTAGTTGACCTGCATTGCAAACGTCAACGGCACCAATTGTTCTCAAAGGTAAGAGAAGAAACTTTCGAGGTCGCACTTCATGTCCTGACTCGACCCTCAGTCAATGGCCATGTCTCTGCGCAAATGACATGTATATCGAACGGATGAACAACTGCACCATTGCGTCGTGCAATGCCACAGCCCAACAAGGTATGGACTTTGCCGACTATCATCAGGAAGACGAGTGTTGGCAATGGTCTGACTTTTCCCAGATACCTTTACAGTCGTTGCACAACTGTGTGCCATATTCGACGTACCTTTGACGATTGGTCCTGAGGCCACTGTTCCTATCTCTTCCTCCGATCTCCTCTTCAGTACGGTAGCAATACCTACCCAATCGTCCTTACCTCCTGTCATCACCTCGAATGGCGCGAGCGCAAGCTCGACGACTGTCTCCAGTCAGTCCTCTTCTGGTACCTCGCAAACCAGCTCGGTGACCTCGATCTCGTCCTCATCCTCATCTACGATCACGGCACCGTCACCTTTGTCAACAAGCGGATCAACTCGACTCAGTGTTCCCTTAGAGAAGACGCTAGCATTCGTGGCTGTGATGGCCAGCACATTTAATTGGCTGTTTGTGTTATAGTAGGCGGTGTGAAAAAAAACGACGACTATCCACAACAGGAATTGTTGTAATTGTCGGTACCGAAGAAGCGAAATCAAGACAGGGATGCAGATGATTTTTGTTAAAATACAGACCAAAAGGAGAAGAGAGATGGAAGAATTCCAGCATATCGACCCACCGACAAGGCCGCCAATAGACCCTGGTCGAAGTAGAGTGAGGCTAGGAAAGCAAGGGTGTTTTTGGGTGATCAAGAATGCCCGTCGCTGGAATGGACAAGTGACGGGCAGTTTGCTTACTTACCATGGTTGTCAGTGCTTGTAGACTTGACGGTGACTGACAGGCTTGCAACCGTCTCTACGTAATCGACATGTTGGGAGATAGAAACATGTTTCCAATTGCTCATCTGTTACAATGGCCGTCTCTAAGGGAGGGTGGGCCTAAATTGGACCTCTGATCACTTTGCCTGTTTAGTCAAAGTGAAGCTCCAAGGCTGGCCGTTCGTTCATGGAAGCTTCGAAATGGTGGGCACTAAAGGCCAATGGCGGCGCCGGGGAACTCGTCTGAACCAGCATTGTGGGAAGAAGTCGAGTTGATACGGAGTGTCCGGTAAGGGTGTTTGGACACAAGCCTCACCAAAATTCCCACAAGCTGGTTCATCCCATCTCCCAACCCCAGCACCACTATTGGGAGAAGACGTCACCACAGCAAGGGATATGCTCGTCGAACAGCTAGAATTGGGAAAGGGACGATACTTGACTACGCCCTACAAGTAGATGGTGCGAAGTGGCTCAGACGAGTCGAACTTCGTTTCCGACGGGTGGTGGCACAAGGGCAATCATACAATACGAGATAAGTCAGCCTGTCGGGAAGCGAGAAGGATGAAAAGTCTTCCAAGGTGCGTCTACTCGTGATTGAACGCAGTAATAACTCGTTGCTTTGAATCAATGCTGCTACACCTGAACGTCGACAACGAACAAGAATAATAAGATTTTGTTCCTGCATACACCAAGTGCGCCGTCTCGTTCCCTCGGCCGTCGTCGTGCTTCTATGCCTGCGCGCGCTGCTATTCGACCGTGGCCGCGTCTCCCAATCTCCCTAATCCATCCCTCCCACAAATCTCTGCCGCCGATTCTTCCTCCATCACGGACGCCTCAAACATCCCTCGCTCTCATCTTTCACCGCGGGCGCTTGAAAAGCAGCCTGTCAGAGATGCTCGTCCGGCCATAACCTCGTCCTCGCTTGACAGACCAATCCCTCCGGTTCCAGCGGCAGCGGCAGATCCAGGGCGGCCAGCAGCGCAAGGGCCAGACCCGTTATTGTTGACGTCGTCGTCTGCGGCCCGTCCGCCTGTCACCGAGCACGCACCCTTCGACCTGTCGCCGTCACGTCCACACACCACGGCGCAGAGCCAGAGAAGATCTTTTCTCGAAGCTCTGCTAGCCCGACCGACCAACAAGAAAGTCCTCCCCCCAGACCATCGATCTGCCACCTCTCGCATCTTGAATCCCATCAACCACGTTCCTCGACCCACCAAGGTGCGAGTGCAACCTCAGGAGCTGCAGCACAACCACCAACACCAGTCCTCGGCGGAAATTGGTTCTGGCGAAGTCCATACCCTCCTGAGCCTCCCCGAGCAACGTCGCTCGAGACAGCACTCCCCGACCGATCCCATCGTCGAACACAGCCCTCACCTCGCACCACAGGCAGCGGGCAGCCGCACCAGCGTCGGCTTGCCTCACGGTCACCAGCGCGCCGCCAACGTCCAAGAACCGCCGTCGTCCTCTCCCCCAGGAATCGGTCTGATGGTTGATCTCGAAAAACAAGGGGCGGTCAATGGCATCAAAGAGCCCGAACAACGATCACAACTCCCCTCGAGGTTCAGCACTCGAGATCGTAAAGATGTGGTAGACCAGGGTACTTCGGTTCTGGGCCAGAGTTATGGTGTCAACCCTCTCGATCAACCCCTCCAGCCGCCACGCCGCATCACGTCCCATCACTCCCTGAGACGAGCCCAGTCTGCCGCCTCGATACACTCTGCGGGCTTTACACGGGCGAACACGGACGGGACTGCGCCCGTCAGTGGCTCACAAGAGGAAGAGACTGGCCCAGGTTATCCCGGCGTCGAAGAAGGTAGCGTCGGCGAGGAACTTGTATGGGGCATATCGCATCCTTGTTTCCCACATCTCAATCCTCATGTTCCCATCAATTCCCCCGAATACGAAGCCACGCGGATCATTCGAATACGAAGAGATTGGATGGTTCTTGGCGATCTGGCTCCTACATTTTCCAATATATATCCCGAGATTCTCGACCCCCTGATGCAGGAGCAAGAGTTCCGCTATGTCATTGAGCACATCAATCAAACCTTGGTCCAAGCGTACGATCCCTTTTCTGCTTGGAATTGGTTTGATGGATTCATGGGCTTGATGACTGGTTGGTTCTGGGAAGACTTTCGACCCACCGGTCTCAAGGGTCAATTAAAGGGTTTGGAAGAATGGCTAGAAGACTGGAATCATACAGTCGGTGCGAGAGACGGAGTGAAGATCATACCGCTTCGACGGACAGGGTACATGAATATCGACATTCAAATCCCCGATCCTCAAGTAAGAGTGGTTGGTGATGGAGATGTCGAGTCTCAACAACCACCTCCGACAGCACAGGCTCCTGATACAAACGGCGGTCCAAAGTCTCCTTGAGACAGAAGAAGAAGCCGACATTGTCAAAACTCATTTCTTGGATTCCCGTCCCTTGTTTCCTTTTTGACAGGCACAGGGACATTTTATTCTGTTGATGAAGGATTTGAAAAATCCTCGACCTTGATTTCATTTGTGTCGGCACCAGAGATATTGGATATGGTATGATGGAGCTTGTTGTTGTTGTTGTTGTTGTTGTTGTTGTTGTTGTTGTTGTTGTTGTTGTTGTTGTTGTTGTTGTTGTTGTTGTTGTTGTCTATACAAGGAGTAGATTTGTACGCATTGAAAGCGTTTCAGCATGGCGTTTTTGATACCACACATTGGGGGGGCGATATCGGTATGGATACCTATGGATGGGGACCCGATTTTCCAAAGCAGTTGGCTGCATTACGATGGGTTTATATGGGATGGTTGTCGTGTTTGGGAAGAGGCAGAAGAAGAAGAAGAAGAAGAAGAAGAAGAAGAAGTGTACCACCTATACAAGAGTTCTACCTTGGCTACCTAAGATTACCAGACCGGAGTCGCGCCTTTTGAAAGACTCGTACCGATTAAGAAAGAAGTCAGGTAGTCAGTTGGGTAGTATCAATCAATCAACATGGTCAAAAGTATGATTACCCTAATGGCCCATCGGAATGAGAACCATTGACGAGTACGAGTAACGAGTTACCTTGCGGTGTTCCGTAGGTAGGTATTCGGTAATTCGGTACTCTTTACTTTTTTTTTGCGTACAAAAAATGTACGTTGGCCGTAGTGTAGATTTCTTTCGTTTTTGGTTCAGTCGACGACGATGGGCGGGGAGGAGGAGACGAGACGAGTGAAGTTGTAAAACATTTTCTTTCCTCGAGGGAGGCAAGGACGAATTTCTCTCCTCCCCCCTCCTTTTCTCAATTGGAAAACAACCCCCCCCCAAGGTAGGTGAAATTCAAACAACAGTGTCCTTTTTTTTTGGGAACCTAGGGTAAGTTACTGTCAGGTAGGTACTCCGTACGTTATTACTCCATACACACATATGGGTACGTACATACAACACGTTACGGAGTATCAACTTCAAGGTATACTCCGTAGATAGGTAACTAAAAATGTAAACCTCGTATACTCCGTACAAGTATATCCATGACTCCCCACCCATACTTTTGTGTGTCATCATCAATCATCAATCAATCATCAATCAATCATCACCTAAATTAGGTAAATTTCCTCAAATAGGTACCTACCTAGTAGCTATATATATATATATATATATTGTACCTCCGTAGTCGGGTTAGAAAAAAAAGTCCAAAGGTAATATTACCCTGGTTATGCTCCTCGAGTAACGTCATGTACGGGACTTTTTTTTCCCTCTCTTCTTCTTCTTCTTCTTCTTCTTCTACTACTACTATTTTTGAAACTCTTCAATTTCTCGATTCTGCCTTTTCCACTCCGTATTCGTACCTGACCGCATCGTCCAATAAACAAAGGTCCCGGTGACTACTATACGCAGGGGAACCATGTAGGCAGGGAAGAAGTAGCGTCAGGCAGAGCCCACCCAAAAAAGTACCGTGCTTTGTTGTTCATCGGATCGCACAGATGTGCCGATCATTTACGAGGTACTCGTACCTGGGTACGGAGTAGATTCCAGGGTAATTGACCACAAGGTACAAGGTTGGTTACCTGACTCTGTATTTACCACTGGCCACGCACTAGGATATACCTCGTTACTCCATCCTGTATTGTATAATAATCCATTCCAAGTCAGACGTCAGAGGGGGAGGCATCTCCTTTCTCCTCCCCCTTTCCCCCTTGTTGACAACACACACCAGACACATCACACTCGGTTTTCTTTTTTCGGAAATGGCAGAGAAGAAGAAACAAGGCACAAATGAGAACAAGTACCCGGTACTGCCCATTTGCTGACATTCCCCCATCTCAGAATTGACAGATCGAAATCAGTCCGAGCCTTGCCTGCCCATCTCATTTTCCCATCATCATCATCGCTTGCCCACGAGCACTGCCGCTAAAGAATGAAAACAACATTCGAGCTAGTCAATGAAAAAAAGGGTGACAGAAACTGAAGACGTGCGGTAAAGCCTTCGGTGGTTCAACTCGTACGAATACAGCACAACTTTGCAAAACAATGATACAATACATGCATCCGCTCTATAAAAAAAAAAGAAAAACATGAGAGAAGAGATGGCATCCCAAGAGAGAGTAATACAACAAGAACAAAAATGCAGAACAAAAAAAACAAGAGAAACTGAAGTGAAAATATTCAAGCTGACCACCCATTTTCTCGCACGTCTATCCTCGACATGCCAAACTTTGGTTGTAAATCGGACACAGCCATGGAATCTTTCTTCTCCCTTCCTGGCAACTTATCCCATCCCGAACATTTTCGTAATCATACAATCGTGGTGATTTGAAAAGCGTGGTGCTCGTACTCATACAAATCATAGATCATGCAGTAAAAGGTGTTAAAAAGTCATCCCAGTGGCAAATAAAAGAGGTTGTGCCAACAAAAGAGAGAGTCCGAAGGTGGTAATTAATATGATCATGTCGTATTCTCATAAAATTGCAGAAGGTCGTTGTTCCACCGACTCATTTGCGAGCCTTTGTTTGATCAACTCGAGCCAGCTTGTTGTCGATCAGATTGACCCGTGGTACCACCGCCAGGGAGAAGATCCAAGCAGACCGTGAAGATGTGAGTGATTTGTTCTTCCCAAATACCCATCTCGAAGTCGACCAATCCATATTGTTCAATCTGATCACACAAATCGATGAGCTCGTCGACCAAATTTGTCATCTTCTCGCTAGAGAGCATGTTCTCAGAAAGCCTAGTTGTTCGCACTGCCTCTTCTGTGAGTTCTTTCTGCTTTTGACCAAGGGCTTCCCAGCAGAGATTTAGCTCTGTCCACAGCTCGATTCGATCCGAGTGACTGGCTTCGTCGTCATGATGCAGTCCTATACCAATATAAGTAAATCATCGTATACAGACAGAGCAGTAGAAGACTCACCGAGGGCGTCCACAGAGTTCACTAGCCAACGCGTGGCGGCGAGGATTTTCTCGCTTGCTTCAATCACTCTACCTGCGATGATGAGGTCGAAAATGCTTCTGACCCCCTGTCTATATTCTCGCAGACTCTCTTGCAGCACCTCGTGCTTACTGTCCCGAGGCGCGTCACTTTCGGACCGTTGTCGCTGCGGGACCTGGGGGAATTCAACCTGACCGCCTGGGTAGGTTGAGGGAACCGGAGCACGCGTTGTTGGTACAGTGCCATATATGCTTTGTTCTGCCTGTGTCGTCAGATACTGTGACGAACTAGGCCCAACTCCTGCCAGCGCTGCCTGATCTCCCTGGGGCATATACTGCGGTACCGCAAATTGGCTCGCCATAACCTCAAGCGCCTGCCGTTGCGAATATGGAATGTTGTCATACATGGACTGCCCGCCAACAGGACGAAGCATGGTGCCCTGCGCAAACTGTCCATATTGCTGCTGTTGCTGCTGTTGTTGCGAAGGCGAAGGAGTGACTGATGCTTGTCTGGACGCCTCTTGAACGTAAGCGGGCGAGTACTGCATTTGGACGCCTTGCATCGGACTACTGCCCTGCATCTGCGGAGCGCCATACTGTTGCTCGGGGAATCCGTAGCCCTGATAACTTGGGACATATGGTCGAGGCGTCAATGCAGATGAGCCCGTGTCACTCCTAGTAGGGGTGGCTGTTTGCGCATACCGATCACTAGACGGAGGTCCCATAGGCTGGCCTGGTAATGGCAGTGGCTGAGTTGGTGTTTGGTATGGTGGTCCATACTGCGTACGTCGACGGTCATTGCCGTCCATTTAAGGAAAGACAACTCGTGTGTTCGGCGCCAGGGTGATGAATTGATGAGCAAGCCTCCGCGCAAACCGTAGTGCGATATATTGCGGCCAACGGGATAGTACCCTCCTTTTCCTCTGGTTGCCACCCTTTGACAATAGACAATTTATGTCTCCTCATGCAACCAAGCACAACTGCTGTGAGGTATGCCGCCGAGGCTAGAGGGTAGTGTTCAATGTGGAGTGTCGATCGTCAACGGCCGGCCCAGTGACTATAATATGCCGCAGACTGCAGCCACCCAGCACCACGCCTTCGATCCGACAATGAGAAACCGGGTTAGTGACTCGATCGGACAATCTTGCGCCAATGAGTCTGAGAGTTCTGGCAGGATAGATCGCAATTGCCGCAGTCGGGCAGTGTTGGAGTGACGTGGCGGATGGCCGTGGCAAGTATTGGTGATAGATATGCAGATATTCAGAAAAAAAAAGACCACTCCGCCCGCTGTCAATGCCTTGTCGATACGTCCAGGCCCAAGTCTAGGAACGTACGCCCAGTCACCAATTTGGAAAACCACTTCTGCCCAACTCGCAGAGCATGAAACGTGCGGCCGAGGAGGGTGGGGCGAGGTGCGAGGTTTTGGACCGGGCGCGAGATGGCGATGCAAAGGACCAAGTATGTATTAAGAGGGAAAAAGATCGTACGAAGGAAAGTCAAAGGAGCGTTTGGTTGGCAAAAAGGAAGGAGAGAAGATGCAGGCAAGTTACCTTGAGATTTGAGGGAGGGAAGAACGTATACAAAGAGGCCTAAGGATGCAGATGCAGTGGCAGGTGGGAATTGCCAAATGCGCACACAACGCAAGAGCCCACGGCAGGACTTTTTGACAGGGAACAACTTGATGGGGAATGGCGTCGATACAACATGGCAGTCGACCGAATAATGGGTCGCAGGTACCTGGTATGTCAAGATTGACTCCTCTCTGTGTGAGTGTATAACTAGAGTAGACGCAGAGTGTGTGCCAGCCAGCGGAAGGGAAAAGGTCTTGACGAGTGGAACAGCGCCACAGACAGGACTGTGCCATACGGATTCTCTCGTAGAGGGAGAAGGGAGGGGACGTGTCATCCACTGGACAGCCTGCCGGAGATGGTTCTGGACACGAACTTGCGCAACTCTCTCAGAGGGAGATCCATCGTGTGGTGTAGGGTCTTCAAGGGCGCGTTCTGCCGCCTGCGCATGGTTCATGGGAGGAGAAATGGCTGACCTGGCTTTGACCTGCTTGGACCTGCTCCGGCCTTGATCCCTTCAATTCAAGCGGAGCTGGGCTCGTAAGACAACGGAGGCTTTCCTTGAAAAAAGCGGGCAACAAGGGCATGGCCATCTGGTCAGATCCCCGGTTGTGGGCCGTCATTATAGGCTATCCAGAGTTCGCAGAATCACTTCCTACTGCACACTAACTCACTGGTCCGACAAGGCTTGCATTTGGAGCCTGGCAGCCCACCATCTGCCGGTGTTGCAGGCGAAATTTAGAGTGTGGCGCCTGAGCAGGGGGGGAAGCTCACTAGAGGTCATTCTTCCTCAGTTAAGGCCTAGCGGTCGAGGAAGTCCTTGCTTAGCTCCCGGGCGCCCCAAAGGAGCACGCAGCGGCATCAGGATTGGCTGCCTTTGCTGGCCGATCGCTCCTCAGAGTATGCCTGGAGAAGGGACCGATGCGCCTAGGATGGAAACCGGTCATCATCCGACGACTTCAAAGTCCGCGCCGGGAGTGGTGTGTTCTCTGCGGTCTGCAATATCCCCTTCTGTGTTGGTGAGTCTTGCTTCGGTCACAACCATGTCTTGCGAGTCTTGCTTCATCGCAGTCCTTCCACTCAATTTTAGGGTCCTGGCTAGGTGACACATGTCAAGTACCAATCATGCATCATCTCGTGTAAGGGTGAACGAGTGCAATGATAACGTACGGATGTAATAAGTCACTAACAGGTCATCTGCTCATGGCTCGACTGTATTCGAATGCATGCTCGGACCATAGGATCTGGTGTCCACCACGTCGAGCCGCCTCAGGATGTCTACCTAGTCGTTTGTACTCCGTATATGAATAGTTATTCGTTTGTTCGTTTCATTTGGACATGTCAAAACGGAGTCTCAGCATGAGAAGACACAACCAACCAACTTGTGTAGCATTAGCGATCTGTTCTCTGGATTGTCAGAACTCGTTGTGGCTAGGTAGTTTGAGGTCAATCAAGGTAGATACGACTGCCGCATTCTCCCTCATCTAGGGTTCTGGGTATTCCTCCTGGGGCTTGGGCCATGGGCTGTGCCTCACGTCTCTTATTAGAAGCCTTGTCCAACCGAACCAGTCGGATGGAAGGCTTACTGCATCGTCCCAAAGATCTGGGGAGCTGTCACCGTCTCGCTAATTAAACCTGCGCGACGGTTGGACACCGACCCCGAGCTTAGCCTGTGTCGTCTGACCTGTGATCTGTACAGTACACTGCCGTCAAACATAACTGTCGTTGATCATGTCTTCTTGCCTGGACGCCTCTCGATTGTGACCTGCTTTTGGTCCAACCCATCGGACATCCTATGTTTGTTCGTTGGCCCGCGGCTCGAAGTACCCTTGACCCCTTGCACCAATGACGACGTTGGCACAATCTCAGATGCGTCAAAATCACGGTGCAACGGCTGCGAAGTGGAAACAAGGACTGCTGCAGCTTGGTTTGTTTCACACCTGGTCTTGTTCGCCCTCTAGCCTCGGTAGGACCGGGCGGAAAACCATGAGGTTGTCAGATCGTAAGATTACAGAAGCCCCGTAGCCCATCTCGATATTCTTTCTCCCTGGCAATTCTCAGTCTCTGTTGTTTACGCCCAGTCCAGGGTTGTCGCACTGGTGCCAACTAACGTACCACACCAGAACCACCCGACCGACATTAGACGAGACGAGGTTGATGACGCGCTTCCCCTAGCGTTGAATATCCCTGCACGTCCTTCGTTTCTAATGTGGCTTGACAGCGCGTTTCAGCGTGTAGATTGTTTGATCTCCCGCCTCGAGGATTTTAGACAAGCTCTATAGGCTCTGACCGTCGATGGTGAAACGAACCACATGTCCTGTAGCGTGGTTTTGTAATATAGATCGGTTCTTGAAGCATAGTACGAGTTGCTGTACAGGGTACGGAGCATAATATCCTGTAATGGCATTTGCTAATCTGCTGCCTTTGCAAGCTTTGTTGTCATTGTGCTGGCACAATAGTATAGCACTTGAATCTTCTTCAGCTGCTTGTCGTGCGATTTAAGTCCGAGTATTGTGCGCGACGTATGCAGCATCCTATAACATGCTGACCATGTGGCAGTATCAAAGATGTGTCCTGTGGTCAATTTCATGTGCCTAGTATGCGTCGCCGGGGAAAACCAGATGACATCCAGGATAGTGAGAGATGCTGCATAAAGACCTAGGGTATTGACCTAGGATTCAGGAGTGAAGGCTGCAGATGTGGATCGATCTGCATCGATTGCTTGCAATTACCAGGATCCATAGGCAAACTCATTTCTCATGCAAACATTGTATGCATCGGTGTCAGCAGCAGCGACGATTGCGAAGAATTTCATGCGAAGAGTTCATTTGTTTCTTGATGGCCTGCTGAACACAGTAGAAACGAACACGTGTGGTGACAGTCTCTTTGAGACTCGAGATACAGACAGCGTCGCGATCGAGAGCCTCAGGTGAGCACGGTCAAGATCGAAAGGTCAACGTCCTCATCGCATGCCTGTGCAACCATGGAGGCTTGAGCAATAAAAGAGCCAACAAGATGCACGCGAGAGCTATCGAATAGACATGTAAAGCTCCTCTGGTTTCGTAACACGACCTCCTCGAGCTCCATCCTTTCGCACAAGGTCGACTTAGAAACGTCAACTCTGCTGTGAACTCGCATGCATGGTATACCGGGTTGATATATACCTGATTATGGAGACTGGCGGTGCTGGAGCAATTCACTTAACAGGTCATGACACACGAGGTACAAGTACACATGCTAGTTGCTCTCACAATTCGGAACAGGTCAATGATATCCGATTCCTGATGATAGGACAAATTTGGTACACAAAAGTATTTGAACAACAATGTACAGACAAACAAGTACCACTGCAGTCGACGAGCGTCTCATCGCTTGACCCAGGCCGGCTTCTTCCTTGCCTTCAGCCTTCCAGGCTTCTTTCGTTCGACACGTCTCCTATCCGATGTGAGACAGCCAGCTGTGTTTAGAATTAGCGACGTCTTCAACAACACTTAAAGAGCATAGGGCACTTACCTCGTCGAAGAGCTGGCTTTAGAGCTGGCTCGTGTACCAACAACGCTCTAGCCACAGCCAGGGTAATTGATTCGGCTTGACCAGTGACACCACCTCCCGCAACCAAGGCGAACACATTGTATTTGTCCGCTCTCTCAGTAGCTTTCAATGCCCAAAGTGCACTCTCGCGATCGTGTAGACGAGGAAATGCCTGCACTATGTTGCGGCCATTGACCAGTACTTCTCCTGTTCCTTCAACAAGGTAAACCTTTGCACCAGATTCCTTTCTGCGGCCAATTCCAACCGATCTCCCAACCCTATCAATCTTTCCAGGTTTGGCCTTTTGCAACCGTTCCGAACCCGGCCGGCGAAAGCGATCCAAGACTTCTCTCACTTCCTTCGGTCGTATTCGTGGATGAATCTTGTTCAGTCGAGTCAAGAGCTCTAGGACCTTTGTATATTTCGAGGCAGGGACTGTTTCGCCCGTGGAACTACGGTATTGGCCGAGCTTCAACCAGACTCCACGTGGGATATTGTCGGGAGATGCAAGAGGGAGCGCGCTATGTTTCTTGACGAGGGATTGTAGCAGCAAGACGTTGTCGTTGAAAAGCGGTGATGCTGTGAAGTACGAAGGAGATGCAGGGAGAATCCGAGCAGGAACTGCTGGGGTGTCGGAGTTTGAGAGATCGATCTCTGGGGCGGCTTGGATCTGTGCATCTGTAGAATTGGACCTAGATGCAGTGAGGCCATGTCGGCGACCTGAAAGCTGTAGCCATGGCGATAGGCTTGTCAGAAGAAATCTGCTCTGCACCCGGCACTGTCGACAAGTTCCCGACATGGAAGCCGGCAGAGCTTGTACCGATGGTCTTGCCATGGTCAAAGTGCCCTATTGGCCAAGTACGGACGGTCACGCAGAGTACATAGGACAATGAGATGCAGCCCTTGGTGGTGACGTCCAAATGGAGCTGGCGAAAATGGCTTCGTGAAGGTGAGAAGGGTCTCCTGCGTGAATGGAGATGGAGATAATTTCTGCCAAGCTTCTCAAACTGCGCCTTTCACTTCTGGGGCTTTTGGTCTCCTCTAGAAAACAAAAATTCTGATTGCACACCAACCACTTGAACAACCATCTTGTCAACCCCTCCTCCTTACCCTTCATCTTACTGCAACTCACTCAAGATGTCGTTCGGTAAACTCTACGGCTTCAAGGTATGAATTCAATTTATTGTTTGTTGTGCACTTTGGCCAGCGAAGGCTGATTGAGCCTCTAGGACAATGCCCGCTCCACCGTTCTTCTAGCGGTCGCAAAGGAGAACAACCTCGATGTTGAGCTCGTTGAGACTCGTCCTCCCAATACCGACATTGAGTACCTCAAGTTGAACCCTCTCAACCGAGTCCCAACATTCGTTGGCGCCAATGGCTTCATCCTGACTGAGAGTATCGCAATCGCCATCTACTGTACGTATTGACTCACCCCACCATGCAATTCCCTTTTTGCTACAAGATGAGACGTATTATCACAAACAGTTATCCCTGTCTGAACTTTCTTGTTGACTTTATTTCACTCTGATTCGCAACCACAACGGATTGATTCTTGCGCCTTGTGTCCAAGGGCTTGACTGACAAGTTGTAGTTGCATCTCAAAACGAGAAAACCACCCTCCTGGGCAAGACCAAACAAGACTACGCTTCCATTGTCAGATGGATGTCCTTCTCGAACTCCGAGCTCCTTCCTTCCATCGGTGGATGGTTCCGTCCTCTCATCGGAAAAGACCCCTACAACAAGAAGTCCGTCGACGACGCCAAGGCTGCTGCGACCAAGGTTCTCAAGGTCCTTGAGCAACACTTCTTGGTTCACACTTTCCTCGTTGGCGAGCGTCTCACTCTTGCCGACTTGTTCACTGCTTCTCAGATTGCACGTGGTTACCAGTATGTGCTGGACAAGGCATGGCGATCCCAGAACCCCAACACCACTCGTTGGTACGAGACCATTGTCAACCAGCCGATCTGGAAGGCGATTGTTGAGCAGCCAATCTTTGTCGAAGAGGCTGTGAAGTACACACCGCCAAAGAAGGAAGCTAAACCTGCGAAGGCGGCGGCTCCAGCTGCAAAGAAGCCCGCCAAGGAGGAAGAAGAGGAAGAGGAGGCAAAGCCAGAGCCCAAGCCCAAGCACCCTCTTGAGGCGCTTGCCAAGCCAACTCTCATCCTTGATGACTGGAAGCGAAAGTATTCAAATGAGGAAACCCGCGAGGTCGCCCTCCCGTGGTTTTGGGAACACTACAAGCCCGAAGAGTACTCTCTCTGGAAGATTGACTACAAGTACAACGACGAACTGACCCAGGTCTTCATGACTTCCAACCTCATTGGTATGTCCAACTCCTGCCTTTGTTTAGGATTGTCGAGCTAACCCCCCTTCAGGCGGTTTCTTTGCCCGTCTCGAGGCTTCCCGCAAATACTTGTTCGGATGCTGCTCGGTCTACGGCCAAGCCAATGACTCTGCCATTCAGGGTGCCTTCATGGTGCGCGGTGACGAAGCTCTTCCCGCTTTCGATGTCGCTCCAGACTATGAAAGCTACGAATTCACCAAGCTTGACCCAAGCAAGCCAGAGGACAAGGCCTTCGTCGAGGACCAGTGGTCATGGGACAAGCCAATCGAAGTGAACGGCAAGAAGTACGAGTGGGCTGATGGCAAAGTCTTCAAGTAGATGACACAATAAAGGCGTGTTTCGGGCTAGTCATGCACTACCTAGGTATGGGCGGGACATGTGAAGAGATGTGCATGGAGAAGATGAGAGTGATGATGATGATACCATGAGAACGGTTACCTGCAAAAGTACATGCTCAAGATTGGTGTCATTTCATAAACCAATACCAATGCAGCAATAGAATGCAATGCATGTACGTCTTGTCCCTCTTTCAGATCAACCGTCAAAAGTGTCGTTGCATTGGTTATTGCAAGCCTTGAGGCTCGACACGCGCTTGTTCCAAGTTCAGATGGCAGACGGGAATTAGAGGCCTGAGGGGGTTTCTGGCCATCAACATTCAATTTGGATCTCTTGCTCCTTTCTCAAAAAAAGAGGATACTGTGCCCGATAGAGCCTCCTGGACATTCGATCCATCCCTGCCACGGTGGTCACGAGGGGCCTGTAGGTTTATCTGGACGGCAAGTAACCTAGTAGACGTATATAGAGGGCTCCCAGCCACCAGGACTTGCCAAGGTGAGTATTGAAGCACTCACGCAGCAAAAGAGCTAATGTAGTACTGTCGACTATCAGCATATGTATCTGGAGAATCCCACGACTTGAGACCTACTGTTAAACACGAGTCATCCTCACTCCCATTTTCATCATTCGGCAGATACACGTACAACACTAACCCGCCCTCATTGATGAAGCAAGCAATAACTCGAGCGCTCACCCTACCCACGCTCAGGACTCTGGACCAGTCTTTGGCGTCGATCCTGACCTTGGACCATCCGGCTTCGTTTTCGCCAGTCGGTCCGCCTAGTTCCTTCATCTTGGTGCTTGGGTGGTCTCTGACACCCTGCGAACCGTCCGGGAAATGAGCCGGGTCCAGCTCAGGATTGACCAGACCCGTCCAACGGCTGCTGATGTTGAGTGCGTCTGTCTTGACAGATATCTTCAGCGAACCATGCATATTGGCGCTGAGCTCGAGACGTGGGCTGGCGTTTGAGGAGACTTTGGTAGTGGCCAAAGCAAGCCTGGTGAATCTATCGGATATCGTTTTGATCTGTGCCAACGGAGGCAGAAAGATGTTGACGTCTGGCTCCTGCGTCCGCGGCTGATGGATCCTTTCCACCACCTCCATGGTAAGTACTTTGACGGGGATATCCTGGGTGATGACGGTTTCTCGTTCTCTGGCGCCGTTGGCTTGGGACAACGCACTCTCAGAAAAGTCGAACGCGTCAGGCTCCCCATCGCCTGAAGTCGACGGCGGTAGGGCAATGACATTGGTACCACTGCTGAACGAAGTGGTCACAATCGTCAATGACAGCATCGGAACGTTGTCCTTCTTCGTCAGTCGGATTTGAGTAGATGTCGCATTGTAGGCCGACCGGAGCGCCCGTGAGAGCGCCTGAATAGGCACTTCAAGGTTGATGGTGTTCTTGGGAGATGCTGATTGTAGTATGTATGTCTCGAAGACGGTCTCAGGCTTCAGGACCGACCAGACCTGGCTCCCCTTGTCGGGAACAATAGTGAACTGAACGTCATCATCGTTCAGCCTACACCAGGCGATCTGGCCCAGGGAGGCCAAAGAAGCGCAGAACTCTGTGATGGAGTCAGAATTTTTCGACTTATTGGAGTGGCGGCTGCCATGGATGGTATGGGCAGGGGGAGAGACACACTGGCAAACAAGTTCACATTCTTAATCTGGCTCTTGAAACGCATTGCATTTCTGACGGTGCATGAGAGATTGGATGTTTGTCGTATTCGATGAATGGCGTTTTCACAAGGATTCAGGCTTCCCGAGTACGAGCGACTTGAGCGTGTCTTTTACCGTAGGTAGTAAATAGTCCGTGCCGTGAGTCCCTCTTTCACACACAGACACGCACACAAAAGAACAGGTAGAACTAGAGGAGAAACTAAGGCACGTTTCGCGTCATTCTGGAACGCGCCATGTTGATTTCACGGTCGGTGGTTTGCTGTGATCTCGCCTATCTCTCCATATCCTTGTCTACCTCCATTATCCCATCACGTACAACTTTTTACCGGGAATCTGGGCAAAGGAGAAGCCTGAAGTGACCTTGACGTGCAGCAGCCTGCGCTTATGCCATTTCCATTTCTCCACCGAGTTCCTAAACATCACAATAGTGTGCTGTACTCTTTTCCCTCTTCAATGAGACCCGGGTGGGCTCTTTGTATCGAATCATGACCTCTATCCTTAGACAGTTGCACTTTTATTCCTCTTTATGAGCATCCCCTGCATCCTGCGCGCCTCATCAATCCTCCAAAGTTACGAGTAGACGAGTCTCCCCGGAAAGCCCGGTCGCTTTTGGTTCCCAGCATGCTGGACTTCCGTCTTTCCCTTGGTCGGCGCCTTCTGGAGACACCAACAGATTATTATACGCAGGCGAGATAACACGGCCGTGGGCTGCCAGCACCAGAGATGGCATTAACCACCCCTACCGAACCGAACTTCCCTCAATTCGAACGCCCTGTAGACTCGCGGTCTCCGTCAAAGTCCCCACGCAAGAAAGCTCAGTTTGCCATCCGAGAGCTCGACCCTCTTTTGGCCAATCTCTCGCCCGATTCTACCCTACGAGCTCTACGGGCGACCGACACGATTCCCGGTGGGGGCTCCCAAGATGCTCTGGCTTCCAGCATCGGTGGCGCCAGCCCTGCGGAGCGAGAGATTGGCATACGGGCTGCTTTCGCTGCGCAGAAACTCCGTGAATGGAGGCATGAAGTGTCAAAATGGACTTGGCCAGGAACAAAAGAAAGATCAATGGGCTTGGGATTCATAACCCCTCGAGGTGCCAAGGGGTTCAATCTAGACTATCGTGGCTTTTTGACCGTTACACTGGCGGAGCACTACGAGGCTCGAATAGACGAAATTAGGGATGACCTGGACACCCTCGGAATTGAAGACATCAAAGATCATGTTCTGGAGGCACACGTACCCGCCGCGAAAGCATCACCGAAGAGCTCTCCGTATAACGGGAGTCGAACGAGCTACGGCAGGATGCGAGATTTTACGGCGTTGGTGACGGCCACGGTCATCCAGGCACTTCCTGACCTGGCGAAACTCAACATGCTGCTCGATAACTGGGATATACGGCTGAGGGTCTTGAGGCAACTCCCACGCTTCCTCGAGGTCATGGACTCTACTACATCTGAAATTCGCCAGGCCTTTGATGAGATTCAAAGCACAGATTCAGCCGCCAAGATGACAGAAGAAACAATTGAACGCCAAAAGGTGGCATTGGGAGCTCAGGTAGCCGACCTAGGCCGACGAGTGGATCGACTCCTTGATATGCTGGAGGGACGCGATGATTCGCTTCCACAAACATGGATTGACCGTTTGGAGAAGGTTGAGCTCGACTATGCAACATGGGTTGTAGAAGCTCAGCAAGTTGTCCTGAGGAATAACCTGGCGGTGATAGCAGGTAAAAGCCCTCGGCAAGGACAGTCGGCCTCCGAAATGACTCCTTCTGGCCTGGACAGCGAGATAGCGCCATCACCTCAGCCGAAACAGCACACTGAGGCCCTCAAACCAGATCCAGCGATCGTCAATGAGCCACGGACAACACACCCTGAATCGTCCTCACCCAGCAAGGGCAGCTCATCAGTTAAACGTAAACCCTCATTGAAGCTGAACTTATCAGCAGATCGAATTGGACACAGGCGAGAAATTTCCAAGGTCTCTGTAGCAGATTCTACAATGTCGGGATTTTCAGATCTTTCCAACGCTGAGATCATGGATGCTCGAGAGACCAGCGTCCTCCCAAGCCCCAAAATCAGTCTTGTAGACAATCCGTTCCGAGCAAGCCGCGACGAGCTCACTTGGTTTGGCAACTCAACTGCAGCTCAACAACAGTTAGCCTTCAAACCTCCAATGCTTCAACGAGCTTCAACCGCATCCGTTGAGGTTGTCTCCAAGGACCAACTCAAACGTGTCATGCTGAGGAGAAGTGCCAGTTGGGATATGCTGTCTGCAATGCCTGAATCGTCTGAAACGCCGGAAAGCACTCCTTCCAAGGCTTTGAGGCAGCTGACGGGCGCTGAATCCCCACTCAAACAGACTGCAGCGGCTAAACTGGAAGCGTCTGAAGTTGACCTGGATACGCCGACTGCGTTGACCTCAGAACACAATCCGCTCGCGTCGCCCTCTCTTGAAGTCGAACCACTCAAACTGAAGACAAAAGAGGAGCCCCTAGAGCCAGAGGAACATCCAGAGGCGCCGTCGATGCCAGCCTTGCCACGTAGGTCGAGCAAGCGAAATACTCAAAACATATTGAGCACTTTCACTCCATTGACGCCTGTATCTAGCAACAGCCCCGTGACGCCCGTGGACAATACACAGACTTTGAGCAACCCAATCGTGACCACCTCTGTCAAGGAGACGTCGCCGAGTTCAGCGAAAAGGGTCGAGTCATTGGAGGATAAAATCCAAGACATACTCACAACTCTGCCGACAAAGATTCGATTGGCCAAGGATGTAGACTATTCTGGCTTCGCCCGACCATCTTCAACATCCTCGACACGGTCTTCCACGCCCACAGCCGCATTGACTTTATCTCCTGTCCGGGCTGAAACATTCACGGCTAAGAGCGATGATTCCGGCATCAGACTCTACCATCTCACGCGGTCAGGCCAAGCCCGCGATGCCCCTCCCGTCAAATTGTTCGTGCGAAGTGTTGGGGACGGACAACGCGTCATGGTTCGCGTCGGAGGTGGGTGGGCAGACTTGGGGGAGTACCTGAAAGAGTACAGCTTGCACCATGGTAGCCGGTCGACAGTCGATGGCCGTTTAGAAGTCGCCAGTTTCCCCACGAGCGGACACAGGGACGCCAGCACTGCTCATAACGCCGGCGCATCGCAAGGATCTCTTGCTAAGCGCAAGTCAAGATCGCCGGCTTTAAGTCCGCAAACCGCAGACACCAACTCGGTGCCGGAACTGGTGAACCCGAGATTACGTCCGTTGACAAGAATCCGCTCTCCTGAACTTGAAAGAAAGGCTGTCAAGGACAAGGAAGCCTGGACGCCACCTCCAGTGCCTCCCATCCCTACATCATATACCTCCAAATCACCCACGATCACGACAGCCACCAACCCAGATGTTGGTACTCTTACCGGGGTCATCGACCCCGGGCAAGTCAACGACGGTACAGGTGCAGCCCCATGCTCGAGGACGACCACCATGTATGCTCCGGGTGTCACGACCACGACCACGGTCACACCCGCGACGACAACTACGACAAACTATACACCTCTCGGGGGCGCGGGACCGAAAACCAATCCCCGACGAGCGGCCACCTATGCGACGGGTTCCGCCGCCGCCGCCGACAACGATGCTTGGGTCGAGAACCTCGTCGGCAAGGCAAGGGCGGTCAGCGGTGGAAATGCAAACATGATCCATCAAGGCCCGAGTACGACGACCACGACCACAACCACGACGGTTTCCTCCTCGAACACGCCGACCACCAACCGCCGCGCGTCCTCGTACATGAGTCTGACCCCGAACGCGAGCCCCGTCACCCTCTCCCCCAGCCCGAGCAATGCTTCTTCGACCGCGTCGTCCGGCAACGACTCCAAGTTGCGTCGGATGAGTCTCACGGGCCGTTCAAAGAGTCGAATGAGTCTGAGCGACATGAGCGGCATCCGGAGGGTTTTCTTGAGGAAGAAGAGTGAGAACGCCAGGTGAATCAAGATCGTGACTTGTCCACATAGGACCGCGACGGGTATAAAGAATCAAAGAGTCTGCAGGAAAAAACACAAGTGTACGAGGCTGTCAATGAAGAACCGATCACGTACCACAAACCTGTGACGGTGGATTTCCTTGTTGTATAAGTTCGGGACCAACGGTACATTCTTATATGCCTACCTGGGTGCCTTCTTGCGGACTAGGTGCCCTTGCCCTAGATGCAGTCCGCGTGTGAACAGATTGTGTGTGTCGTCAATGTCGATGCCGAAGCGATTGGCGATTGGCAACGTAGTTACCTACCTCATATACGGTAGTACTCGGTAGCACCTACCTACGTACTCGTCAACACCCACCTCATATACCCATCTACCTATTTGCCTGCTTGTTGTCACCTGGTTTCTTAGCCTCATTGGCTTTGTTTTTTTAATTACTAATGTAATCTACATGTCCCTGCTAGCAGTATTGTTGAACCTGTATATTTTTAGTATTACTACTAGGGAGTAGTCTTACGGTATACCTCGTCATCCTTCCTGTCGCGAACGAGCACTCGAAGTACATTCGTTGTCCCTTTGTTTCTTTGACGCACGCCGACAGTTTGACAGAGTGATTTTCTACAGTCGAAGCACTTGGAACAACAACGCCCCCCTTGCCAAAAAGAGGAAAACGACGATAATCGAGAATCGTGATCTGAAATGTTTTTGTGAAAAAGAAAACGTCTATCTTCTTTCCTCTTTCAATCCAAGACGTAGTATATCGAAGTTACTGCCAAGATGCCTACAACGGTATCCATATTCGTATCCACGTTTGCATTCGGATCCCTGCGTCGATGTGCTGCTGCTGCCTTGAAATCGCCATCATTATCAGCCCTGGGGGTAGTGGTATCCCCACCACCACGAGCAGCCATCGCACTCGTACGGGTACCGCTGCCGTCTTGTGCCACCTTGGTGGTGACTCTGTTGTCGTTCGATCCCACCAAACCTTTCTGTAAAGATACAGATTTCTCTCTCGCCACTGATGGTGACCGCCGTGACTTCAATCCGACTTGGCGGGTACTACCATGGCCAGCAGTAGACGTGAAGGGGACTTGTTCTTCCGTCTGCGGGAGCGATGGTGACTCGTGATGACTTGTCACTGTCGTCGTCATCGTCGGATCGTTGATGTTTGAAATTGGAGAGCCATTTCTAAACAGATCATACTGAAAATCCTCGTCGTATTCTGTCAGCCCACCATGTCAAGCTCGAAGTCACGAGGCTCCACCCGACAAAGAAAGATTGTGCACCAATGTTTCATCAATGCTCATCCAAGGTTCTCTTATCCAGTGCTGATTGTTTATGATGAGAATAGTTATCGAAAGGGCTTACCTCGGTCATGATATCTGAAAGGCCCAAATGTTGTTCTGGTAAAAGATCCGGCATAGTACTAATGACTTTGCGCAAAGCCTGTACTAGTATATGGTTTCGAAGTTCGAGTTCCGCGATTACTTTCCGGTTCTCGGCCAGGGTTCTAGTAATTGTCGTGTCGTCAGTATACTGTCATATAGCAAAACAACAAAATCCCAACCATCACTAAAAGAGGGATCGAGGAATCTTGGTGGTTTTCTCTCACCTGTCGAGGCGAGCCCTTCTTCGTTCACCAAAGACACAGTCTACACCTTCCTGTCGACAATTGTGGCACCGAGGTCCACCTGAGCATTTTTCTTTTTGCGCCTGGCAACGCGTACAGGCATGAGATATCCGTGAGGGTTTCGGCACGGGAGCACTTCTTCTGTTGGCATTCATGGCGATTTGTAGCCTGTATTACTGGTGTGCGGAAGGGGTCAACCTGAATTCATATTGACGATTATTTGGCAAGGTAATGGAGGGAAAGTGAAGATGAAACAGGCAAGAGGTGGCCGTCTTGACTGTTGTCTTGACCTTTGGGAGGTTGGGATAGCTTGGATGGTCCAGGTGACACCCTAAGTATACCCGATGCCAACACCACTATGACCAGACAAAAGTCACCACAGTGTGCCCAAGTTCTGTGACAATCACAGATACGGATTCGGAACTGCGACCAAGAACAAGAACAAGAGATTCGATGACAGCTTGTCATGTCACAAGTGCGAGGAGCCTCGAAGACATAGACTGCTTGATTTTCGGATACACCTTTGTATGACACACGGGAGAGGAGCGCGAGGGTCAGATGATGGCGTTGATTGTCTCGGCGGCAAGGCTCCAAACTTTTCATTTTCCAGACTGACATGTCCCCACGCGGGATTTTTTTCAAGGCCGCTACCAACAACAAGAAAAATGTACATGACCGATCGGTGACGGGACAGATCCAAAAGTCGTTGGTGTGATGACTCTGTGGAACGAATCGTTGGTGGTGAAGTGGATTGTTTGGACAAGGTTCTGGAAAAAGACAGCCGGACGGAAAAACAGTTCGACTCGATCTCCTGTAGATCTGATTGGTGGGGTTGGTGAAATTGAGTATTGCCCCCTATTCAACTTCAAACTAGCAATAGGTCTTGGATAGGACAAAAGGCGAAAATGCGACTTCTATTTCGGGTCAGAGCTCCGACACTCTGGCAAGAGGATAGTCAACGTCAACGATCCCCTCTGATTCCTTTCATGAGCATTGGCATGGCAGATAAAGTCGACGAGAACTGCAAAGTCCGCACAGCTTGTTGTTCTTTGTCAATTTTCATGGCTGGGTGCGTTTGAGCATAGCATGTCGAATGACGAGAGAAGATTCCAGCCTGTAGTATCGAATTGAAGAAAATTGGTAAACTAGTAGGCTCGGAATCAGCCGTTGGTCCAACGTTGTCCAGAAATGAAAATACCGCTATCCAGTACGGAGTACATACCTCATTTTGTAAAATAGGCTCGGTCTGAAAGTCGTCAAAGTTGAAATTGAAAACCTCAGTTCCAGCACTTTGAGCTTCGGATTCATTTTGCTGGGTATTATCAGTAACTCTTTCAACTGCCGTAGAATCCGTGTTCTTAGTTCTTGCCACTTGAACAGCACGAGATGCCACATTAGCGACTTCCCTCGGTAGCGTGATGGAAACTGCAGATGCCGTGAAGAATTCAACATAGCCAAAGTGTCCAACACAGGCATCCAGCAGGCCAAGGTCAGTCGCAGCTGTGGACAAGGCCGGGGACTTGACGAGATGAATGAAGAGGTTGATCATTGCATGAAGCGGATAGTAGAATGCCAAACACGAAGGCGTGGCTACACTTGGGTTGACAAGTCGAAGGGCTAGAATGATCTTGCGTGCGGCTTCGGCGATGATGTTGGACGACGAGGCAATTTGGTCTTTGACAGTGGCGTCAGAGCCAATTCCACTGAACCTTGAAACTAACCAGGGATAGAAGAGGTGGCAATGCGCAGCCATGATGCTGCTGTGGATACTGAAATGGAGATACAAGCACTTGTTGACCTGCTTCGGAGAATGCGAAGATCGACCCAAGCTACCAATCTCGAGGTCTTTTGGTAATTCAGACAGTAAAAGGTTCAGCTCTCCGTGAAATTTGGTGACTGTCTGAATGAGTTCGTGGACGGTCATTGAAAGTGCTTTGAGGGAAAGAAGCTGACGAGAAATCCCGGACTGGATTTTGGCTAAACGAATCCGAAATCGAAAACCATGGGGATGTGTATGGATGTTGGCATAGGCATCGGGCATTGAAATGTTGATAATTTCATCGTCAATAGCCGACGGGCGGCAGCTGCTCAGGGAGAGGTGTTTCTCAAGAGCATACAATGACCACCATAGGCTGCTTCTCTCGAGTGCCTCTTTTGGGCATCTCCCCCATGCTCTGTCCGGCTGGCGATGTAGGCCCTTAGCTTGAGCTAGATGAACTGCGTTTGAACACAAGAAATACTTGAGACTAGGACTGTCCAAGCCTTCAGTATAACATGACTATATTGCTGTTAATCACAGGCTCCCAAGTTCATGTGCTAGCGTAACGTTACCATCAATATTAAGGCTCGTATTGCCGTCAAGTTGGAGGGTGGGAGGAGAAGTTTGGTGAGCACTGATAATGACATCTTAAAATAGCGTCCTGCATCTGCTTGGGCTGTTGCAAAAGACACGAGAGATTCTTCTGATAGTATACTTTGAAGACCAGAAGCGTAAATGACATTCCGAAGCGCGTAAAATGCGGCATCGTTTCTCTGTGTTTGAGTACGATAGTGGCCTCGCAAACGAGATTCGAAGGCGGCACGATCAACAATTCCAAGCGACGCCTCCCAACAATTATGGAAGAATGCTTCAGGCTCGAATGTGAGATGACGGTCAACAACGAGGAGAGTAACGGTATGAGCTTACCGTCGACATAGTTGAAAGCTATTGATTCATCAACCTCCTCAATAACAGATACAGCCGACAAGTAATTGTCGCACGAGGAATTCTGAACAAGATCTCTTGTAAAACGTTTTGCAGCTGAAGCAAAGTCTCGGTCTCCAGTGGTATCCCAAACCCACTTCGAGCCTGTCGCTGAACAGATCGAAGTCCATGACCAAGGTTCGTGATATTCCCAAACGGCGTCTTCAGGTACAGTTTCACCGTGCTCATTGATGCAGGTCTGGTCGGAAAAGCCTCTGTCAAAACCAGGGAGTGGCTGACTTGGATGTCTCTGGAGTGTGGTTTCATCGTCGTTCACTGCAGTGTCCAAGGTGATATCGATATTAGTCGCTAGAGCAGAATCCCGTGTCCTTGATGCGTGACCATTGTGAGTCTTTCGTCTCCGACGCTGGGTCGCTGGTGGGTAGATGCATTCTTTACCCAACCTCAGACAGTCTTTACAAGGTGCGCCGCCATTACCTTTTCAAAATCAGTTCAGGGCCATCGAGAACAGTAGAAGTCAAGTAGATCACATCTAACTTTTCTCTGTCGGCAATTGCAACATGCGATTGTCACTCTATCGGTTCTTTGTCGGGGTGAATGTTCCGGCATGTTTCGAGGACTACTCGCCTGAGGATCTCACAGATTCTCACGGTGGAGGGTGGGAGAAGAGAGGCGTGGCGGAGAGAAGAGAGATGT
The DNA here is from genome assembly GCF_000835515.1 of Exophiala oligosperma. Lineage (NCBI taxonomy): Eukaryota > Fungi > Ascomycota > Eurotiomycetes > Chaetothyriales > Herpotrichiellaceae > Exophiala > Exophiala oligosperma. Next base: position 45,617 of record NW_015622829.1, read on the forward strand.
TCATTGTGAGGTTCCGGATGGAAGGACAGGTTGATGGTAAATCACCAAGTAGATTACAAATTTGCAGAGGTTGCTGGACTCCAGTAACTTTGAAGTACCCAAAGGTACCTAGGAAGATTAGGTCAAGTAGATAGCCACAGGGGTAGTGGTAGGCACCAAGTGCCTAAACTTGAGCCCTGATTGGAGCTAATAATACCGTGGTTCAGGTAAGGCACCTGCTTAGACTTGTGACTAATCCAGGTGGCGTTTATGCCCCGGCCTTTGCTCGGGCTCCATGATACAAACCGCGACGCAATATCCAGTACTGACTCCGAATCAAGGCAATAAATGAATTTCCGATGTTGAGAACTTTTCTTTATTTATAATTTATGTATGTATCAAGATACTCTGAAAACACCGAGGCAGACTCAACCTCGTATAATATTAAAACACATTCCAGCCGCATGAAAACGAATGATCCTTGTGGACTACGATAGTACGATCTTCTACCAACACCCACGAGTCTAGTCACCCATCATGGACTCAACGTCGACAAGTGGCACGCATACACCAATGTCGACCGCATCGTCTGCCACGCAAGAGACCAGCACATCCAGCGTTTCTGCCTCTGAAACAACTCCTGTGTCCCGTGTGAAGTCTTTGGACTTTTCTACATTACAACAATTATTCGCCGATTCCTCTTCGTCTCCTTTATGGTATATCTTAACTACGGCAATTCTGCTATCCTTCCACAAGGAAAGGCTTACGGGCGATCTGTGGAGGTATCTGTCCTCCTCTGCTTCTATATCGGAAGAAACCCAAGATCGCAACGAAGACGACCTCCTCGCCATTGCAAGGCGTATCCGTGAATCATGCCTCAAATCTAGTACCCTTGTGGGCTTTCCTAGGGTAAGGACCGTCGCTACTACTTCCGATACTTCTCACGTCAAGCATACGGGCTAACCCATCTCCTTCTTCCAGGCCATTAATGCTCTCTTTTCATTGTCCACATCAATCAGCACCACAAACCCGACACTCTCAAGCACCCTAGCATCCGACACATCATTACGAGCTCCTCTTGACGGGGCCGCAAAGTACGACCGTGGCCTTACGTTCTTCAAACAAATCTACACCAAGCATACATCCCGAGTACTCTCGGCCATGGACAGTACTTCCGGCGGCGATCTCACACATTTTGCGATCAACTGTATCTACGGCGAACTCCTAAGCGAGCACACCATCATCGGCGCCCAGGAGACGGGACTACTTGAATTTGTGTGCTGTCTCGCTGACGGATGCGGCCCACAAGCGAAAGGGTACGTGTGTCATCCTCCCGTGTTTTTAGGAATAACGAGCTAACAGAGATTTTCTCCGGCGTGTGTAGACATTTCTTTGGTTCCTTGAATCTCGGCACAAGCAACGACACACTCCGAATGACGGTGGACCTTACAGAAGAGATAGCACGACAGTTGCGGTTGACGTGTCCGTGGAAAGACCCGGACGTGCGTGAGGAATTTGCGTTTCTGGAAAGAGTTATGCGATCTTGAACATCTCTGTCCCGTTCAGGACCGAGTATTCGCAAATACTTGAAGGACCGAGTGGATGACGAGAGGATCCGTGGGGACTGTTTGTATACCTAACCCCGAGACCTGTCACATTTGGGACGTGTTGTTGTCCGCATGCGATCTGAAAAACGGACCTTGAAGGTCTCCCTGTGAAAAGACCACATTTACAAAAGGACCGATTGGGCGATTACAGTGTGGGGGAAAGGAGATACCACGCGCGATGCTATAGCAGACATACACACCAACAGAGATGCGTTGGACCAGAGATGGTGGTCAGTGGCTCATGCTTAGCAGTGTTATAGTCTCGCCATCTCTCCGCGGTCATCACAGGAAACATCACACCATCGCTACAGATCAGCAAACAGCCGATTGGTTTTCAAGTCATGTTTATCACCGACGAGATGACCACCAACACAGCTGGGACTGTACGAAAACAGACATCAGATAGCGACTTTGATGTCTACTCGGGGTGATATCTAGGCCATGTTCGGCGACGAATGTGGGTGAAAGAAGAGAAGAAGACAAAAGAATGACCGATTGGGTCGGTGGACTGAATGGATCATGTATGATGATAAGGAGTCTTGGTTCTTACGGACAGGGGGTCTAGAGCAGGGAAGAAGGACGATAAGAGACCTGGTCAGAGACAAGTATAATGCGTGACAATATCAGAAGCTCATACTTAGTTTTTCGAGATACACAGAAATGACCGATTGGTTTTTATATCGACCTAGGTAGGTAGTTGACTGGTTTACGAATGCAAGATAATGGTAGTCGAACCCTCTGCTAGACAAGAGTCGAGGTGTTGTTTATCACTGATACAAAGGCGACAAAACGCAGAAGGATGAGTTTGAATCGTGAGTAACTTGCATCGGATAACGACCCTTGTAAATCCATAAGCTTGCTGAACAAGACTACTCCGCAGTTTGTAGCTTTGTACAGTGTTCAGATCCGATGCAAGCCTCGTATAGTTTTACTCGTAGGGGATTTTTGAGTCGGTGGTTTCTTTTCAGCCGCAGCCCGGCCGCTCACCTTTGCGGCTGCAAGGGGGACGATAGTATCAAACCACTTGTGAACGAGTCTATTCTATCAAGAGGCAAAGCAAAGCAAACTTGGTCGGAGTTCCATATGGGGTCTCAGACATACAAGATATCAAATTACTCTGAGCAGTGAGTGTCACGTAACTTGAATTGTATCCGTGCCAAGGGATTGAGACTGTACTGATTGCCAGAGATAAAGGGCGAGGCCAATGCTGTACGAGTAAGGGAGAGGAGGAGGAAGAGTGAGATCAACAGTATGTTCTTCTCATATATGATCTAACGAAGAGAAAGCCCTTGTATCGCAAAAGTATCACAGCACTCCGTGAGGATATACATACGAGCCATTCCCGCACCCGACCACTGTACTCTGTGTGCCAAAGCTTTTTTCTTTCCATCATATTGGATTGTTCCTTAAAACCACCATACCGCCGTGACGAGATACCCTGTGTGGGTCACTTGTATTTCGAACCTAGACCTCCTTGTCTTTCCAGGCTCATAAGATTCAGTCGTAGAGAAGTAGTAGACGGTTAAACCTTTACTGTGCAGGCTCAAAGTACCGTTTGAGAACTTGCTTCTTATTCACCTTTCCCATTGCGTTTCTTTCAATGGAGTCAACAATCTTTAGAATCGAGGGAACTTTGTACGGTGCCATGTCTTCTTTCAAATAACTTCGAAATGTCTTTAGGTCGATTGGTGACTTGTCCTGTTTTTTTTTAAAGGAGAAAGTGTCAGTCCATACCTTTTCAAAAACGACGTGACTGAGAGCGAGAAAAACCACGGTGGGCAAGAAGGCACAACAGGACCAAAAAAAAACCACTCACCGGATCTCGAAGAGTCACCACGGCGGCAACTCTCTGACCCCATTCGACATCCTCGACGCCGACGACGACCACTTCTCTGACCACGTCACCCAACACTTCATTCCCGAGGATCTTCCTCTCGACCTCGAGTGCCGAAATCTTGTACCCACCGGACTTGATCAGGTCGACGCTCTCCCGTCCGAGGATGAAATAAGCACCGTCGGCGTCTCTCTTCGCCACGTCTCCCGTCTTGAACCATCCGTCGTCGGTGAACGACTCTGCCGTCGCCTTTTCACGTTGGAAGTACTCGGCGAAAAGACTCGGCCCCCGGACCTCGATGTTGCCGGCCTCGTCCTGACCGTCCGAGGTGATCACCTTGCCGGTTTCGCTGGTCAATCGAACGTGCACACCGGGCAGAGGCCAGCCGACACTCCCGTCGATCCGCTTCTCGCGTTCCAACCCGCAACTCAACGCCATGCCGATTTCGGTCATGCCGTAACGTTCGAGGAGTTCGTGGCCCGTGATCTCCTCGAACTTGCGTTTCGTCGACACGGGCAGGGCAGCGGACCCACTCACGACCAACCGGAGCGCGTGTGCGCCTCGTCGGGCGGCCGCCTCACATTCGGTACCCCGAATCTTGCCGTCGAAATGGTCGATGAGCCTCGAATAGACGGTCGGCACGGCCATGAACATGGTCGAAGTGCCTCTTTCGGACCACCGGGTCCAGACGACGCTGGGGTCGAATCTGAGGTGCATCTCGACCGTCCCACCGGCCAACAAGGTCGCGGTGAGACCGTTGATGATGCCGTGGACGTGGTGCAGCGGTAGGACGTGGATGAGGTGGTCTTGGCGGCTGTACTTCCACGCGTCGACGAGAGATTGGGCCTGGAAGGTGATGGTCTCGTGAGTACTCACGCAGCCCTTGGGTCGGGACGTCGTGCCGGACGTGTAGATGATGAGGGCTCGGCGGGACAGAGAGAACGCGTTGGTGAATTTGGGCAGCAGCGAGGTCGAGCGGCCGCCGCTGGGCGGGGCTTGAGAGAAGGGGGTGATGGTGATTAAAGGAATTGTCGGTGCTTGCTCGCGGAGACCGGCTTCGAATTTGGAGAACGACGGGTGAAGGATGATTAATGAAGGGCCGGAGTCGGAGATTGTGTATTGTAACTCTTTGAGCGGGTGTGATGTGCCTGTACACACACATTGTCTGTTAGTATTGGAATACGGTGGCGTCCAGGGTTCAAGATCCACCTACACAAAGGTACAGAGATGGCTCCGGATGCCCAGATCGCCCATTGCGTGACTACATAGTCATACCCCGAGGGTGTGAGGAAAGCCACGCGAGGCTCCTCCCCCACGGGGCCAGGAGGCTGGAGAAATTGCTCGATCTGTGCTTTAAAGATGGCCACATCGTTCAACAACTCCGAGTACGTGAAGCTCTGATTCCGCGTCTTGTCGATGATGGCCGGTTTATGGGGTTCCGCCAGAGCGTGTGACCTGGCCTGCAGAAAAAGAGGAAGTTCTGGTATTGAGATGTCAAGGTGTGGTTTCGACGATTGTGATTGCGAGCTTAGAGATCGTATCCGGGTCTGGAACTGGAAGTCCGACGGGAGTGACCACCTGCTGCTGGCACGTTGTGGGACAATGGGAGACTCTGTGGCCATCATTTTGACGACGACGTAGTATATGACTGTATTGTTGTACACTGAATGTAGTAGAAGCGAGTATTTGTGCCGGTAGTGTCGCGTTGACGGACGGCGAGAGGGCGAAAGGCGGCGCCATTGTCAAGGTATTAATACCCCGTATACGGGCCCAGCGAAATTTGCTGGGGATGCCAAAAATGGACAGCTTTGCCCCCAACGAGGCTCAAAATGAATATGGTCCGACGCGCGAATCAATTTGGGCAATCGAGAAAGGGTCGATCGAAGTGCCGGCAGATCATGGGAGTTGGGCAAAGATCCAGAGGTCGAGGGCAGGGCAGAGATTGCGTTCGGTGATTCTTTTAGGGACCGAGACGAGGGTATATTCCGAACTCCGCAAGGCTGCACGAGGCTGAGGGATGAAGTGATCGTTGATAATCAATCGCGCAGTGTCCGTATGATCTATGAACAGAAATCTCATTGTTCCAGCTCAGTAACCTCTTCCTTTCTTTCTTTTGTCCTGTTCTGTTTTTCTCGTGTATTCTCGTGATAAGGAAACATATTGTCGCACATCGTCATCAATACCTCTCTGTGCCGTGCTCGCAAAATCGCCCATCAAATGATATCCTGAAGTTCAAGCGCTAATCATAACAGTCTTTGCAGTCATCATGCTATATCAATGTGAGTAGTGCCCTTCTCAAATTCTGCCTATCACCCAATAGACTTGTCAACAAATTTCCCTTTGCCATTGATAAATCTGGCATCCAACTCGATTGTCGATATATCGTATTGTACGCCTCGCTCTTGGCCCGTCAAACACCATCCAACATATCGTCGCATCACATCAAAACCATCCCGGAAAACTTGATGCTCTCTTGGTATATTCAATATTGATCAAACAACAGATCCAGTCCGTATTTCTCTTCCTCCTCAAAAGGGTCTTGGGCAGCGACATAGCCGTCCAACCTGAACTTTCTTTCCTCTCTTCGCTCGTGCCGTGAACGTTGTTCTTGTCGACAATGCTTACACCATCGCTCTTTTTCCAGCACACCTTCGAATCCGAAGCTGTGCATGTACATCCTTCGAGGAGCACTCGCTATCCAGCAGGGAGCACATCGAGCCTCTCGTCTGCCGTCCGGTGGTGGAATCTGATCGAGTGCTTTCCAGCCCCGGTCGACCTTTTTTGGTGGAGGCATGAATGGCGACGCCGGTTTGCCAGTTTTGCTCGCTCTCCATTCCCGAAACGCGGCTCTTCGATTCGAGCCCGGCCCAATCCAGATGAAGCCGAATCTGGCCAGGATCCTGCTTCTCGCGGCCCTGGTCTCCCTCTTGGCCTGACGTTTACGGCATTTGATCTCCCTTCGAAATCGCCATTTGTCAAACGCATCGACAACCTTTCGCTCCAGCCCACTGATCTCCATTTCATCGAGATCCTCTTCCCGACGGGCTTTCTGCTCCATCTCAAAACAGGTCACGCATCCCCACCAGAGTTCGAACGCAAAGGTGCCGCAAGCAGCACACACACCCACGTCTTCCGGCGGATTGACCAGACTTTGACCCTGGAACACCCAGCGACGGACCCGTTTGCCCCTGCTGACGATTTTCGCGGTATCGCTCCTTTTGACCCAGTTCTCCTTCCACCATGACCCTTCCACGTCACGGTACCTCCGCATGCAGTCTTTGCACATTCTATTGTGGGCGGATTTGGCGCCCAGGCCGGTCCCACGGGTGCTCATGCGCTCGACAAAGTTCCACACCGGTTTCAACTGCAGGCAAGCGTAGCATCGCAACTCTTTGGCGGGGCGTTCGACCAGTCGAAAGTCAAACGCGTCGTGCAGCAATTCCCACAGATGCCCGAATCGGTTTCGGGGGTAGAGAGTCCTGTAGGCTCGAAATTGTCGAACCTCATCTTCGAGATATTGCTGCACCAACTTGTCGCGGACACGCCGGATCTTGTCTGGCGTGAGCAAGGCGTGCATCGCACGACATGTCTGACGTAGGGCGAGCAATGTGTCGAAATTCAGGTACTTGGTGGCGATGGCGTAGTGCAGATCGGTTGACAGTATGTCGAGGAACGGACTGTGGTTCCGGCTACCTTCTGATGACCTTCGGATTATCGGGATAGACACCGCCTCCAGGAATCTAGTTGATGTTCGACGGAGCGTCGTGGCGGCATTTTGAGCCTTGGAGGGGGCAAGTTGCTGATTGTCGTATGCGCTTGTAGCTGTCACACCCTCAGAGACTTGGACCGATGATGAATCTTTGACATTTTTGCCTCGCAGAAACATGTCGTGATCCAGCATGTTCCAAACCGCGACAGAGAGACAAGCAAAAATAACAACTTTATCAATGATCCAGATGATTTGACGGGTGAATTACTGTGAGGCTGAAAAGTAACGATGTTGAGTGTCCGTACTCGTCGAGTCGTCGTGTCGGGCCGGACTTTCGTAGACAAAAAGATCAACGACCGAGATAATGTCTATTTCAATCGAGATGTTTTTGAGGATCATACCAGCAACTTTACAGGAGTGGCCAGGATTGAAATCCCCATTCCAGAGATTGTTGATGTCTGGGATGTGGTTGATAACGATGGCGGGGTTTTGGGTTTGTAGCGAGAAAGACAAGAAAGTCGGAGAGATCAGACAGTCAGGCTGCCAATGTATGTGTGATGGGATGATCACTGCATGTGACACCATTTGTTGAATCTAACACTACGAATAGGTAAGGTCCTTACTCCGTACAAAAAACAGGGATGGGCGGGATTCATCAGCCGCCAGCGACAAAGGCAGCAGGGGTTGTTGTAGGAGAGTGACTTCAGCCTAATGAAAAGATACGGAGTAAGTCTGTCAAATCACTTGTCAGATCTAGGCACTGCCTCAATTCATCAGCCACATCTTCATCTTCGAATACAGTCAATACTCTCTGATTCAGTCCTACTCATCATTTTATAGGTAACGGGTTGACGCAAATACATAGAGACATGAAACAACAAGGAACAAGGAAAAAAAAAGACTGTCGCTCTTCATCTAATCGTATGATTAATGGTATCGGTCGTCGCACATGTAAATACCTGACCTATACGGAGCGCCTTCTCCTTCAGAATGCAATGCTTCAATCGCTGTGCAAAAGGCAAAGGACACAGAGCCCATCGTACAAATACAGTACACTAGGTCATGGAAACAGACATTTCAAAATCGGCTGGCCTTGCTTCCTTTCTGAAAACCTTTCTTCATATCAAGACTTGTTCGAGAAGGCCGATGATTTCGTTCTCCAAAGGTTCCGAGTCAGATGAATGCCAAAAAGCATGTATAAATACGTAGTAGACACGAATCTCGTAAAACAAGAGAGCTTTCTCTACATCATGGACATCAATGAATTTTGAGCATATGCCTACATCAAGTCAGTTTAGGTTTTTTGGTTTATTGGCGACTCTGTGTAGTTGACTTACCATGGGCTTGATATCGGGGTGAGGTACGGCTTCGAACTGGTGGTATTCAAGCTTCAACTCGGGACCAAGGTTGATGTATGCACCCTTGTTCTCTGTGCTGTCACAGTATTTGGGCGCCGAGAATACTAGAGATGTGTCAGTGAACAGACCTAATGTTGTCGTTGTCATTGGAACGGTCAAACGTACCTGTAATGCACTTCCCGTCGTGCTCGACTTCGTATCCATCCATTCGAACCTCATGACTTCGAATGACAGCCTCAAGGCCGTTGATCTCACAGAACTTCTTCGTCACATCGGGTCCAAATTGCAGCCCTACTCCTCGCTTGCTGGGTCCTCTTCCGTTTTCTGGCTGGGGGTCTGTCCAGAGCATCTCCATCATCAAGCCTTGCTGACCAGGTTGTCGTTGCGTATGCCTGTCGAGTTTGCGGATGTCATCGAGGGTGATCTTATCATCCGAGAACAATCCACCGTGAAGAGTGAGATACTTCTTGCCGATCAAGGTGGCCAAGGGTAGAGCGGAGAACGACTCTGAGAACAACTTGAACGTCTTTTCGTTGTACTTCGCCTTGCATTCGCCTTCGAAACCGTACACACGGTTCATGTCGTCGGTTTCGTGGTTGCCACGATTCAGGAAGAACGAAGACGGCCGCAGCCACTTGTAGGCATATAGAAGCAGCGCGATCTCTGTTGACCAGGAACCGCGGTCCACAAAGTCACCATTGAACAGATAGGCATGCTTGTCGGATGGGTAACCATTGAGTCGGAAGATCTCCAGCAAATCGAAGTATTGCCCATGAGTGTCACCGCAGACAGTCAACTTCGTGTCCGGAGCCACTTCCGTTTCCACCATTGTTGGCTCGTCATAGACAATGTCTCTCACTGCCTTGATAATCTGGAAGACGTATTTCCGGTGTATTTTCTTGCCGTTCTTGAACCTTTCGATCATATCATCAATGAACTCTTGCGTCATTTCGTCTTTTAACCGGACGCCGTCGTATCCTTCATCCACGACCATGGAGTCGATATCGAGACCTTCGAACGCTGACGGAGGATCTGACACTTCGATGGCCTTAAGGAACTGTATCTTCTTGACCAGCTTTTCGCATTCGGCTAGCTTCAGCTTGGCCTCTTTATTGTTGGGCTCCTTTCGAACCACCGTCTTGAAATCTCGCAGGGCATCTTGGGAGTTGAGTATGGCGGTGTTCGCGATCGCACGTCTCCAGTATGCCTATATGGACATCGTTAGACCATACTTTGGTGAGTCTAGTATCTGGCCTACCTTGATGTAGTTTTTATCGAGTTCAATGGCCTTTGTGGCGTCTGCTATCGCGTAGCCATAAGCCTCAAGCTTAATATTGGCCTGAGCTCTATTGCAGTAAAAGGATGGTTCGCCGTCGTATTTGTCTATTGCTTTTGTGTAGTAGTCAATGGCAGTGGGCCAGTCATGTTCGGAAAAGGCTTTGTTGCCCTTGTTCTTGAGGGCCACTGCTTCGGCCTTGTCGTTGGTGGAATTCATGGCCATGGAGAGAACCGCCGGCAAACCTCAGGGAAGAAAAGAGAGGTGAAAGCAAATAATTAAACAAGTACTCGAATTGTTATCGAGTCATTCCGTGTAATTCAGTCTAGGTTTGAGAGGAGATCGACAAGTTATTAAACTGCTCGTGTGCACTTTTTGGCCCGGTGGTCGAGAACTTTCCAACTGCGGCAAAAATGTGTCGTCCTGCACCAGCCTCGTCCTCCGATGCGTTCAGCCTTACCGCTCATTATTGGGGTGGCGAAGATCTCTCGCTTCACATCTCCGACTTTCCATTCCCGGTGCGCGTTTCCTTCATGTCCAAAACTTCAATACCTTCTAGACTCGCCATCGACGCTCTTAATTTCTATAATTTCTATTAAGCCACACTTCTCACGCTCGACACGCTTTCTGAGCTCCTAATTTGAGCGTCTTGCATCTCACCCTCCTGTGCAACACCAAGGAAACCATCGTAGTCAGGACACCAACATGGCGAATCGAGGGAGTCGCAATCGAGCATGCATGGTTTGTTCCATTGTTCAGAGTGGCAGTGTACGTCTTCTCATACTCCTTTCTTGATGCGCAATTCACTGATTAGCTTTCTCAGGAATTCTTTCGCAACGGCTGCCCAAATTGCGAAGAGCTCCTCACCCTTCGAAACTCACAAGATGCCATTCAAGAATGCACATCCCAAGTTTTTGAAGGCTTGATTTCAATGACTGATCCCAAGACATCGTGGGTCGCAAAATGGCAACGCCTGACGAACTATGTCCCTGGAATATACGCGACAAAAGTCGTGGGTCAATTGCCGCAGGAAATCATCGATGGAATGGAAGACCAAGGCATCAAATACATCCCTAGGGATGGCACATCTGTCGAGGACGAAATTGCTGCGTGATGAGAAGTTCCAAGCGCCACCAACCTCACGACTCCGAAGCGTATCCTGGATATGGGAAATTGTCACAGTCACTCCACATCCTCAATGAATGATTTAGATTGGAAACAGCAAGAAAAAAGATCCCGACCGCACTGGTGAGAAGTCTCCGTTGACTTCTTTCTTCACCTACCGAGCTTCTCTCCACGATTCGAAAGTACCATCGGGGAGAGCATCGCTAAGTCACCAAGCAGTTTAAAAGGATCAACGACGAGAACTGCGGGAGGTATTGAATTGTTGCGATCGCATTGCTGATTATGCTCAGCATGCTGACAGCATTGTAAAATATGACATTTTGTTATTAACATGAAAGGGTCATGGCAAAGGGCGATGGCTTTGCTTTTCTACTCCATAACGCCTGACCTAGGCAGGTCACACATCCCGGTCAATCCTGTTCAAACAAAGCGCTTTTATAGCGACTTGGCCAACTTTTCGAGAGAGTCAAGCAGAATGTCTGCGTGATGTTTCTGGAAGATAAGCATGGGGCGGAGTCTGACTGCCGAGGCACCGCTGCCACCGATGTTGATACCCAAGGTCTTAGCCTTGAGCAGGAACTCATCACGCTTCGGGTTGTCGAAAGCGATAAATGTTCCTTGGCCTTGTCCTCGCAGGTTTTGGAATTGCTGTGGGTATTTCTGGGCCAGAGTCTCGATACCAGCATACAGGTAGTCACCGACCATGGCTGTATTCTCGACCAAGTTCAACCGTTCGATCTCGTTGATGATTGAGCGGAAGAGCAGCGCCCTCGCCGGGTCACCCATCCACGTATTGAATTGACGATACTATAGATGTTGTCAGTAATCAGAATGGACAATTTTCACTTTTGAGCACTCACCGGCTTGTTGGGTCTCAGCTCTGGGTTGCCAAAGTAGTAACCGGCTGTCTGAGCTTTCTTTGAGAATGTGACGATATCCGGAGGGTCCTGCAGGTTCCAGTGGTCGTGTGCCCAGAATTTACCCGTTGCACCCACACCGGTTTGCACCTCATCCACGATCAGCAGGACATCGTACTTTCGTGTGATTTCCCGCAGACCCCTGAAGAAGGCTGGGCTTGCATGGTTGTCACCACCCTCAGACTGGACCGGCTCAATGACGACCGCCGCCACAGGGTTGTGGAAATTCTTGATGATCTCCTCCGCTTCCTCGAGACAGCGCTTCTCCTCGGCCTCGTTCTCCTTTACGTGCTCGTTCAGGGGATACTTGAGGCTTGGGAATGGTGCCTGAGGCCAATCGAATGCTGGAATGTCCATCTTGTGAATTGGCTTGCTTCGGGTCGTGGAGAGACTGCCGAACAGACGTCCATGGAAACCGGTCTTGAAAGACATTATACTCAATTGCGGAGCGCCAGGTGCCGCATTGTTCATGCTGCTTTCGATCTCGGCGTCGGTGAATTCGACGTGCGCTCCACCACGTTGTTGCTGGCGCTTCCACATGAATGCGGCCTTGTATGCGGTCTCGTTGGCATCGGAGCCAGACATTCCCGTGAACACCTGGTTGAGGCCACGCGGGGCCACCTTAAGGATACCCGTCTCGAGGATACTAGCCCAGTCGTGCTGAGGGAAGTTGCCGAGCGCAGGCCTATTGACGATCGCGGACACCATTTCTGGCGACATCGCGGTCTTGACGAGCGATGGGTTTGAGTATCCCACAGGGATTGATGCAATCTGGGCGTATACATCGAGTAGCACGTTCCCATCCAGATCAGCGATATAGTTGCCGTAGCTGTGTTGGTAGTTCGCCATCATGTTAAGAGATCGAGTGTCGAATACTTTGTGTAGTTCAGCAATGGCCTTTTTGGCATTGGGGCCCGGAATGGCCGTCTTGACGGTAGGTCCAGCGGGCTCGTCGGGGAAGAATGGTGTCTCGGTGCTCGAGGAGTCGACCGATGCGGCAGCGGCAGCGCCATGTCGGGAGGATGTACTTGATGTATAGCGCAGAGAGGAGCGTGCTGGTTGTTGGGCCGCCAGGCGGGTAAGAGGGCGCAGGCTGCGCGAGGAGCGGAAGAGGGTGGCCATTTTTGTAGATTGGATGTGAATCAAGGAGAGGGGAAGGGGGTAGAAGAGGAGTCTGCAAAGTCCTTTATACATTCATTGAAACTATTAGTACTCTGTAGTCGGTCAAGTACTTTGCAGTCTGTATGGAGGATATCACGAATCCCGGGCCGGTTGCACCGGTTGATAGTATGCAGAGTGACCGGCAAGATGGTGCGGAGTAGTCCGTATAGGAAGCTCATCAAGGACGTACGTGGGGTAAGGCCTAACACGCCTCCAAGGGTTCACTAAAAGCCATTAGCTCTCGGGATACCTTCTATTCAAAGACATGCCCTCTTAGGCTTAGCTCCCTGCTCTTGCTGCGCGTGGGTGCTGCCAATTTACGCGCAGAACATGTGACGGCAGCACCAGATTAATAGATGCTTTCATTCATCCAAACTCAACCCAACTCGAAAGACAAAATCTTGACTCTCGGAACCCACAACCGTGTCTTCCAATGCTGTGACAAGAACAACGATCCTCTCAGAGCATGACAGTGACCTCTTGACAACTTCCTTCCGTTTGGACCCCTCGTATGCGAGCCATATTGCCTGGCCGACCCCAGTCGAAGCGGCAGGCTCTCAGTACTGCTCATTGGGATGGCCTTCGTCTTGTTGTGAGTCTTACCTGAACCTGGGTATCCCCGTCTTTAGTCTAATCCCCGAGTGCAGGCCTACATTTCTGGCAACGCTGCCATCATCCTCACCGGGCCCCAGTCTATTGTTCAAACGATATATGTCGACACCGTTGATTCCCTCGTTGCGATAACAATCGATGAAGCTACCGGGCGGATAGCCCTCTGCGGTACCGAACATGTCTATATCTATCGGCCGGTCGGAAGAGATGAGGGCGTTCTGCGGTGGGCACAGGTTCACGAGCTGACGCATACGAAAGAACTTCGAGTGAACTCGTTGTCCTGGGGCTCTTCAGAAGAACTCCTGATCGGCGGCTCAAGGCTTGTTCTTTGGTTCATTCCCGAGTCCGGCTCACCGAGGGCCCTCTGGGAGGAAGAGTTGGCGTATCCGGTGGCCCTTGCATACATTTCTCCCGACAGCAGCCTCATCGCGTCGGTGGGGCAGCATGATAGACTGGTCAAGATTTGGCGACGACTTTCATACGAAGCAGAAAGTGCAAGATTTGATGTCTCATACCTCCCACACCCGGCCGCCGTTACGAACCTGCATTGGCGAAAACCATGGTACCTCGAACAGAATCTGGACAATTTACTCTATACATTCTGCTCTGACAGTCATGTCCGGGCGTGGACTATGTTCGACCCGCATGCCCTGTCCGTCTTGCAACAGGTGGGAGATGTCGATATGAATGCTTCGATACAGCCCCGCAGGCTCAGTGTAAATTCCATGAGTACGAAGCGCTATGCATTCATCATCGATAGTCGTGATTTCTCCGCAGCCACGGAACAAGCCGTGCGTTCGTCGAGCCCAGGCGCTAGGGATCACGCTCTCGAACATCTCATCGAGATAGCCAACCGCAGTCCGGAGATATGTATTGTCCTTGATGGACTGGGCCACATGTCTGTGTGGGGTCTAGAGAATGCTGGCTACAAGAACAAAATTCCTTCAGTCTTTCATGTTTCACACGTGGATGGGATGAATATTCATGTCCCTCAGTTGAGTGACCCCTTGGAAGACTATGTTCAGTTCTGTATCTTTGCTGGTGGCACCACACGCTCGTCCCTGTCATTATTACTCCATTCATTTGCGGGTGACATCGATTGGTATGACAGCCCCATCACGCATCTTTTCGACACCGCCATAAGGCATGATCGAACCCGGCTAATATCATCTCTTGCCGGCCATGGCGCTCCTATACACCGCATTGCTCGCAATGTTGCCGGGAACATCATCTTGTCTGCGACTGAAGAAGGCCAGGCTAGTGTTTGGCAGAATGGGGCAAACGACAAAACTGCCCCTTTGCTGCGTCGCAGCTCATTCGCCATCGGAGCCGATATCACGGATGCAATCGTCATGTCTCGAGGAAGATATGCAGTAGTCTTGACTACTCACAGCCTAGAATTGTGGGATGTTCAGCATGCGAAAGCGAAGCGTCTGGGTGCACTCGAAATCGACCCGAAGCACATACCAGAACGCATAACTCAGAGTCGAGTTGCTGGTGAGAGGGCCTTGACCAGTCGTGTGATTGTGGGCTACTTTCGAGATAGCACGGCTGAGGCTTGGGAATTCCTCCTTCCCGTTGGGGGTGGCATCTCGAACAGAAAGCCCGGATTTCAAGAAATCATAAGAGCTCTTGGAGATATAAAGTTGCATGTTCAGAACCGATTCCGGTCCAGGATTTCGATCTGTGACAATATGAACACCAACGACCGGCCTATTGATCCGCAAACACTTAGTGCTATGGGATATGCTGCAGCATTAGCCAAGGATGACACCATTGAGATGGTCAAGTCCCAAGAAGAACCGGACTCAAATAAGCCTCGTCTATTCTCAGGGGTTTCTTTTGAGACTAGAATTCCGAACCCAAAAGCTATGAGTGCAAGTGGATACGGCAAGGTTGTCCTGGTCAACGATGATAGTAGCAACCTGAGTATCTGGGACGCCAAAACAGGTTCTTGGGAATACCAACACGAGCTAGACGGCACTGACACTATCAAGACGTTTGCATGGGCAGTCTCGCCACAAGGTCAAGCTCTCCTCGCTGTTTGCTTCGATTACCATATTGTCGTCCTCTCTCAAGTCAGGTATTCCTATCCGACGCACGAGAATGCCTGGGTCGACCTTCGACATATCCGCATACGAGATTTTGCCACATATCGCATTGGAGATTTGTGCTGGTTAAGGAGTGGTGACCTGGTTGTAGGATCGGGTATTCAATTGTTGGTGTTCAAAGGTTACGCAAGAAGTCACCACAATGAAAACGCCAAACCACTCCAGGACATCCAGAAACGGGCCTCTCCCGAGTCTATATTCCCCGTCATGTCTGTGACCAATTCTCTTCTGCCCGTTTTTCACCCGCTGATGATTTCGTTGTTCTCGGCTGTTGGAGGTTTAGCGACCTGCAGAAACATCATGGTCCGGCTCAATCAGGAATTGAAATATTTCACCGAAGGTGACACCTTGTCTAGTTTCCTAGACTTTCACCTGGAGGACTTGGGCCAGAGAAGTGTGGAGGCAGAATTCAATGACGGCATAGACCTTGTCATGAACGGCGTTAATGGACAGGTGGATGATCAAGCCATATCGGATGTTACGGACAGTCTAATTGAAAAACTGAAGCAACATGAGTTGTGGCAACTTGGCAACGAATCTCAGACCATATTGATCGAACAGATATCGGTGTACTCGGAACTGGAGAAACAGGAACGATCTATCGATGACAATGCTCGACGTTATCTTCAAGCCTTGTATAGCTCGGACGAATCTGGTGTACCCTGGAGTGCGATTTTATTTGCATCCCGGAGTACGTCTCAAGAAGTTCTAGTTGACCTTGTTACCCGGTTTTATGGTGGAAAACTTACTTGGGAGGCTGCACGAAAGTCAGGAATATTCTGCTGGCTAACCGACGCAGAAGCTTTGCAACAGCAAATGGAGAATGTTGGCCGTGCAGAATTTACCAAACATGAGGATCGAAACCCTGTGGATAGTTCATTGTACTATCTTGCACTTCGCAAGAAGAACGTTCTTCAGGGCCTATGGCGCATGGCGATTGGAGTTCGAGAGAAGGAGAATACTCTCAAACTGCTGGCCAATAACTTCAACGATCCCAAATGGAAGTCGACAGCATTGAAGAATGCATATGCACTTCTCAGCAAACGACGATTCCAATATGCAGCAGCATTCTTCCTTCTTGGCGACGGTCTGTGGGACGCAGTGAATGTGTGTATTCACCAAGTCAAAGATCTCCAGCTCGCTATCGCCATTGCTCGAGTATACGGGTCAGGTCAAGATTCGGCATTGACCAGACTTCTCGAACAGACAGTTTTGTCACGAGCAGTCGAAAGCGAACACGGTAGATGGATGGCCAGCTGGGCGTTTTCGCTACTTGGTCAAACAGAAGAGGCAATCCGAGTTCTTGTGCATCCTGTTCATACTGTGGTTGGGAAAGACCTGGACAAGACCGACGGCTCGATGGTTGGATCACTGAGTTACACTGCCAATGATCCTCTCTTGTCAATTCTTTATACTCAACTACGCGCCGACTTTGTAAAAATGAATAAGTGGCGAGACATCATCGACCCGCAAGACGAATGGTCGTTTGTTATGCGATGTGTACGGCAGTATATGCGGATGGGCTGTGACGTACTTGCACTTGGGCTGGTCCGAGATTGGGAGTTTGTCTCGGAAAGTCAAGTGGTGGCGCCGACTCAAGATCAAGAAGCCGACAAGGTGTCTCCCAAGGTCCAGTTACAAAGACGAAAGACATTTTTCGACCTAGAAAAGGAAGAGGATGAGGCCAACATGCCCAAAGCAAAGGCTCAGCAAACCGAGAAGAAGCCAGCCCCTACACAGTTTGTTGAACCGAGCGTTGACAGTCTGTTGGATAACTTTGGATTCTGATAGAGACAATGTATGCAGTACAGAGGACGATGTTTTGTACTTTTAGTATAATCAATATATCACATCTTGACAATTCTGTGCTTTGAGATGTCTGTGTCTGTCTTGATACCCCGTATCATTTGCTTCATGGCATACATCGCTCCGGAGAAATGTCAATCCGATCCGGTACCAAGGGGAAATCTTTGAGGCTGTTTTTAATCTCTCTACACATACTCCGTCCCACCTACACAACAACCATCGTCGCAGCAAGGTACTTGCGAGCAGGATACACATCCGCTCCTCTTTGACCCTTCTAGAACAGAGACTGTCATGTACTGCACGTGTATCTTGTGAAGGAAGGCCTTGAACTCTGGTGAGTTTAACTCGACACGCTTTTTACTTTTCGCTCGCACTTTGTCAGCTGTTCTCCTTTTCACTTTTACACACAATCTCACCCTCAGTCTCGTATCAAATCTCTATGATTCGAATCATGGCTTTCGATTCCCTTCACAAGCACAGTGTCAGGACCTTGTACTGGTATCATTATCACATTTGTTCTCCAGTTTCGATCCTCGATCCTCGATCCTTCGAGTCAATCCGCATTCAACGTCCGCTCTGTTCCTGAAACCCCTGTCTCCCATCACCAACTACGGTCGTGTTCCCATTTGACACCTTTGAACGACGACGACCACCTTTCTCAACCATAAATATCCGTGTTGGTGTCATCGACACTGACATCACTTGTTTGCGCACTCTCACCCTCGACCTCATCACAACCACCGCCGGTCGACATTGTCTTCACTACTTGTGGAACTGGCCGGATCAACTCTCTCCTGCTTTCTTACGACGCATCTACCGGTGGTCTCTGTGTTGTCCGTGTCTGCGTTTGTGATTGGGAGCGAACAGAAAAAGTCCTTGTCTATTTCTTCATTCCAAGTGTCATTGTCATTTTGAATTGGTGGTTGATGAGATTCTGATTTCGATACCGGGTCCCGCGCAAGTGCCGGTGCCAGTGCTTGTGTCAAGGAATCTTTGGCTGGACTCGGAGATGTGATTGTGATTTTTGGGACTGGAGGAGCCAAAGGCCGAGTCTCGACGGTGGTGGTGGTGGTGGTGGTGGTGGCAGGGGCCCTCGTCTCCTGACGGTGAGTATCCCCGTGTGTATGCATGTCCGCGTCTGTGTCTGTGTGTGGATGCGGATGAGGATGAGGACGCAGACGCAGGTCAAGGTCGGATTCGGTGGTCATGAGCCGTGGAATGCATGGCAAGGGTTTGTTGACGTTTAGCATTCCAGCAACTGTCGTTCGTTTTGGGTTCCTTGCAACGTTGATCGATGGCTGGGTAATGTCGAAGGGACCATCTGTGCGAGTACGAGTCCTGGTATGCCGATGACGAGTCATGTTCGAGATCAAGTTCATTCCCTTGACCTTCTTGACGAGTTTGTTTTTGGAAAAGGCAAGGTTGGCTTTGTCGTGGTTATTGTCTTGTTTCGTATTTGTTGTCTTGTTGCTCGGCCCGGCTTCGGTCCTCGACTCTGCCACCGAGTCGATGTGAGCACTGCCTCGTGCCGTGTTTTGGCTGGGTATGGCCTCGACATCCATCTCCATGCTCTCATATGGTAAGGTGGTTGCAGAAGTGCCCTTCGTCACTCCTTCTATCTTGGTCTCGTTCTTGGTCTGAGCACTCAAAAATAATCGATAACTGTCGAGGGTATCGTCGTCAAGACTCTCGCTCGAGACGTTTCGGATCTCTCCTGTTCGACTGACTCGCCATTTCGGCTTCTTTGTCTTTTTGATGGTGGCTGTCAACTTGTTGTTGTTATTGGAAGGACCCGTGTTGGAGGTTGAAGTTGAGATTGAATCCAACCCTGATTCCGAGGTGGTAGTAATAGGGTTTGGACCCTTTGAAGGCGAGGACGATGCTGATGCTGATCCTGATGCTGATGATGAATTTACAGATCCGACATCATCCCAAGAGACCCCCCCAAGAATGTATGATTGATTCGTCGTCGTCGGCTCTGCATACTCGAAATCCCCCCACATGTCAAAATCATCATCATTACCTCCACGGATGACACGAAACACTCCGCCACATCGACCTGCCTCCCGACGACGTTGACGACGAGTTTGAGTGGTCATGTCGGCGGTCAAGGCACCCGTCAAGAAGCGAGAATGAGGGTGGCCATGATCACGAAGAACCACAGGAACATCATTGACAAAGTCAAAGGAAGATACCTCTTGAGCCATGGTCGTCAGATTGATCCCCCTCGATACGATGACACCTTTGGAACTTGATCTGAAAACACAGCTACGAGTTATGGTCAGACAGAGTTCAAGCTGGGGAACCTTTTTGAGAGTCAAAAGAAGAGAGATACATATGATGTTCCTAAAAATCAAGCGTATGTGTCCCAAACATGTATGTCGACATGTTTACATGTTGATTGTGCACTAAACTCGCACTACAATACAATACACGACACTGCACTGTGTGCCTTCACTCATCAGTGTCGTGTCGGGTTGTAACAAACAACTGTCTTGCAGGTATATTCACATCAAGGACATACAATGAGACACAGCTGGCAAGACAACGGAGGCTAGCAACGACGGCAACGAGACAACATCAACACCAACATACGTGAAGTACGTGGCATACACCGGCCGATGCCTACAGCAGAGGTGAAGGGTGGTGTCGGCAGTGATGTTGGAATGTGATGGGTATTCTTACTGACAGCAGGGGGACTCCTATCGATCAGGATAGACACTAATACTTATCACCGAATGACACTCGGGAACAAGAACGAGAGTGGACATTTATTCCAACATTGAGTACATACACGTGTCTCGCGTTTGGCCAGAAGTTCCTTTCCTTTCCCCTCCATCCACAGCCTTGCCGTAGTCGAAACTAGCTAGACTTTGCTCCACTCCAGCCCAGTATTACCACATCACCGTGGATTGTGGTACTTCAATCGTGAATAGTATAGTATACAATAAGGGGCTTAACAACTGCCCAGTGATTCTTCAATCATTTCTTTCCGAACTCATGCATGGTCAGAGTGTATCATCAAGACGTAGCCGACCCGCTCAGCGAGACGAACATCTAGATATCCAAGTCCCAAAATCAAAGTCATCCACATTACTTACTCTCCCTTATGCTTCCTCTTCATCAACACCTTTGCCAAAGGGTTCTTGGCCTTGAACCTCAAAAAAGTGGCAAAGTACACGACGGCATAATTGAAACCGACAAATGCACAAAATATGCCGAAGTCGCGCCACTTGTGTGAATAGTACACGCTGAACCCGTGTCCGAACTGGTCACCGTTGGCGTACTGACAAAACTCGCAGAGCCCGTCGGATGCCACTTGGACGTAACCCCCCGCCTGACGAATGTAGGGTTCGACGTATGATTGACATGTTTGACCTGGTGGAGCGGGCTGTAGAATAATAGTCAGTACAACGGCGGCGGCAAAGTAATATCACGAATAAACTACTTACAAAACGTGCATATTCGCCTTGATTGCAGCGTACAGGTTGATCGTGGATAATGACCTGTGTGACCAAAAAGATTGGTGTCAGCCTCGGCCTCGTTCTGTGCCAAACACAAAAAAAAGAGCACGAAAGCATCGAATCTTACACTCAGCATCGCTTCGAGCAGGTAGTGGAAGGGTGTAAGCCAGTACATCCAGGAGCGCCAGAACTCGGGCAGTTGTTGTGGTGGCACAACAACACCACAGAAACTCACGACGAACAAGAAGAAAACCGGCACGAGCAGACTGGCCAGTAACTCGTTGGGTGAGAAGGCGGCGATAGCCTGTCCGAAACTGACATAGTACAATTCGAACAAGCATATACAGAGGTACAAGAAGCCCGAAGTGAAACTCGTCGTGGAGTGACGGTAGCCTTGGAACCCGAACCACCAGCAGCAGTAGTACACCGTTCCCGCGACGATGGAGTAGGGAATCTCGGCGAGGACGGCACCCGTGGTCCACGCCACCCAGCTGTAGATCTTTGCGTTGTTTTCGCGAGACTGGAAGATGTTTCGAGAGTTGAGAAAGACCGGTTGGAGTTGTTGGATCAGGGGAGGCGAGATGGTGAGGGTCATGAAGACGGCAAAGAGACGAGATTGGAAATCGATCGTGGCGTATCCGAGGTGGTAGAACGTGAACGTCGTAAAGAGACCAGTGAGGACGTGGAGCATGAATTTGCCGATGATGTAGTTTGGGGTGCGCTAGGGAGACAGAAGTGTCAGCCAGGGTAATGTAAGTGAGAATCTCAATCAACGACCTTTCCGCTTTTCAATGACCTTGGGCGATGACTTTGTGCGGGCATGTAACATCGGACCATATCACAAACAATACAATCGTTGCGTGGTATGTTACATTATATCGGGGATTGATCATAGGTTGGAAGTGTCCGAACTTACCCAATACGAGACAAATGATCTCCTTACCACGGCGACAACTTGCGTGGAGAGTGGCATCGCATATTCCCTGTCGTCTCTGATGTTCTGGCTCTGTTCGGCGCTTTTCCTTCGTTCGATCATCTCGGAGACTTCATCGGATCGGGATCTATGGTTTTTGCTTTGTTCCCAGACATCCCCCCAGTCTTTACCTTTGTAATTCGGGTCGCCTGCACCGATGACTTCGAGCATATATTCTGCTGGATTCGCGTCTGGTGGGCATTTCCGACCGCCATTCTCTTCAAAGTATCTGATGAGATCCTGCGAATCGTTGCCAAGAGGTCCATGATAGACCACTCGTCCACCAGATTTGAGCAGAATGAGTTCATCAAAGTCTTCGAACAAGACCGCAGAAGGCTGGTGGATGGTGCAGAGGATGGCTTGTCCGGCGTCGGCCAGTTTCCGTAGGAATCTGACGATATTGAAAGCGGCTCCAGAGTCGAGGCCAGAAGTTGGCTCATCCAAGAACATAAGAAGCTCGGGTTTACTGGCCAATTCGACGCCGATGGTCAGACGTTTTCGCTGCTCTTGGTTGAGACCTTCACCAATACGGCCGATAGTGGCACCGGCAATGTCTCGCATTTCCAGCAAATCAATGATTGTTTCGCAATAGGCGTACTTTTCCTCCACGGACACTTCTCGTGGTTGTCGTAGGAGGGCTGAGAATCGTAATGCCTCCCTTACAGTAGATGTTGGTTCGTGGACGTCCATCTGTTCCGCGAAGCCAGTGGCGCGCTGGAAGGATTTGGGCAATGGTCGACCGTCAACTAGAAACTCGCCGGTCACGGTTCCAAACTTGATACGCTGTGCTAATGCATTAAGCAAAGTTGTCTTGCCTGCTCCACTTGCGCCCATCAGTGCAGTGAGCTTTCCGGGACGGACGTAACCCTGGACATTTTGTAGTAACTGTCGCTCGCCCTTTTCGTAGGGAATCACATAGTTGACGTCACGGAAAGTGTAGACAGTCTCATTCTTTGCGACATTTTTCAAGGTCGAGTCTTCTTTTCTGGAGTTGGTACTGTCGCTGCTGTCGCTGGTTGGATCCCTGATCTTCTCAGCGGCGGTTGGGCTGTGGCTACCTGTAGCTGTCTCTTCATCTCCGTTGCTGTTCTTCTCACGCCCACCGGTCTGAATTGACTCTTCCACCTTCTTAGGGACTTGACCACGTTTGAAAACAGTAATGGCTCCACCGCCAGCATTTGGTTTCATGATCTCCATACCAAAAGCCGTGACTGCAAGGAAGAAAAGAAAGAATGCCCAGAGGAAACCAAAATTTCTCCACAGGTGGGCGCGAGTGTATTTGAATGATTGCTGAATATATCGGGCACCATCCACTGAGGTTCTCCCTGGCTGGCTTCCTGCCAACGCGCATGATTGATATTGAGGTCTAGCATCCGGGCCTTGGGGAACGAGGTATGGTGGTGTACAGCTCATGGTCAGTCCAGTAAACTCATTCGCCATTAAGCTTTCAAATCCGAATTGTACCCAATTCAAGAACCGCAACCAAGCGAACCACGGCTTCATTTGAGCGGGAGCTGAGACGCATTAATGAAATGATAGAATCGCAGAGGACGGTGTACTCACGAATTAGATAGCCCGTGTACACGACTAGTATTTGTATCGAAACACCAGTAAATCGGGTAGCGTCATCGAGCGTTTTACATAAAGCTGAGATTGATCTAAAGAAAGCATAGGTGGTCATGGTTACTGTCCAAATGATGAGACACGAGATGAAGAACTGTGAGGCCGATGCAGCAAGCTATAACAGATGTCAGTAGATGAAAGGCAAGTATATCGATGGTCACTTACTCCTCCCATCCAATAGATAATGACATTGAATAAGAAAACCTGGATGGCGACAAGAGGTACATCGACGACTGTTTGTGCGATGGCGTAGGCAGCAGGCCGGTAGAAGGAGAATGATTTGTGCTTAAGTAGGATCGGTTTCGATGAAAAGGCGGCCGTCATCTCTGCAAGAGCAAGTAGAGCATTGAAGAGAAGAACAAAAAATATTACACCACCGCGAGGAAAGGCACCAGCGGCGCTTTTGGGCAGCTGAAAGAACAGACTGCCCACGATAAGACCCTTTGCCGGATTAGCAGACTTCAGTGTTCGGGTCAGAAAGTAAACAGTACCTGGAAAACAATACCTCCCCATTTACCATACAAAGAAGCCTTGTCACCCACCATGACCATAAACTGGCGCTGTGTGCAAGCAATGACTTGCTTGTGGAATGGAATGGTGTAATTCTTTCTTTGATTCTTCTTCGACCTATTCTCAAGACGTTCTTGCTTTTGCTGCTCAAGCTGTGCTTCAAAATCTCTGATATCTTCGAGATTGCGTTGATACGCCTCACTTTTGCGATACAGTGCAGCGAATTCATCCGCGTTACGAGGGATGCGATCCTCCCAGCCCTTGCGTATTGATCTCGCATGTTCGTCGGTAACAGAGGTGAGGAAATCGGCAGTCGTCCATCGTTCGGGACATTCGAAACCCAGATCGCGAAAGTATTTTCTGGCGCTATCAGAGGATCCATAGTAGAGACACTTTCCTTGGTCGATAAGGAGGACTTTATCCACCAGTTCGTACAGAGATTCGCCAGCCTGGTAAAGAGAGACTGCAGTCGAGGTATGAGCCATGTTAGTCAGAGTCCGGATAGACTGAACGTATTCCAGTGCGGTACTAGCGTCAAGGCCACGACTCGAGTTATCCCATCCTTGAACCGATGCTCTTGTGATCATTGCTTCAGCAATGCTGACCCGCTTCTTTTCACCTCCAGAGACCCCGCGAACAAATTCGTCACCGACCTTTGTTCCCAGGGTGTGTTCGATCCAGAACAACTTAGTGACCACGCGGAGGAATTCTGCCATGTAGTCCGCACGAGACTCTCCTTCTAACCGTGATTCTTTCCCAGGAGTCCTGCATTTCAAAGCGAACAGCAAGGTACGTTTGACCGTCAGAGTGGCATAGTGAAGATCATCCTCGGGGTTGTAGATGACTTCTCCCCGGAAGTCTTTCTTCATCCGCTTTGCATCTGTGCCACCGTACGTCACATCTCCTTCGACGGACTCATAGCCTTCTCGCTGATTGCAGAATGCTTTGAGGAAGGTTGAACAACCCGAGCCGGGCCTTCCTAGAACCAGTAACATCTCCCCGGGTCGAACGCACCCGTCGAAACTACTGAGAAGCTCTCGAACAGGAGGTTTTCCAGACGCAGCTTTAGCGCCTCTCGTGAACAACATCTTGATCATGCGAGGCAAACCAAGGAAAATGTCGCCGACTGTAGGCTGGAGGCTCGCACCCAACCCGACACCCTTCACGGTCAAGTTCCGGAAGACGACGCCACTGTGTCGAGTCTTCTCTTCCTCGCTGTTCTGTTGCCGAGCTTGGCCGAACATTCGGGACATCAACCGTTCAATCTCGTCATTTTCCTCTTGCATCTCCGCATTCGACTTTCCAGAGGCGCTCGTTCGCCGCTTAGACAGAACTCTGAACAGATCATCTTCGGTTTGAATACTCTTCCTTGTGGTTAATTGCGGTCGGCTTTCCTGAGTGGGAGCTGTTTTGATTGGCTCAAATCGCGAGTCCGTCCTGTCTATTGGTGAGTGCTCGGTTGAAACGGTGCTTGACGACGAGCTGGAAACACTGTGGTGTTGTGTGTGACTGGATTCCGGGTCATTAGTGACAGAGTGAGACCCGGGCGATGAAACAGAATCGGCAGCTGTGGCATTGTCCGTCGTGACCATTCGGTAGGCGGACGTGCTCGTAGAGGGCATAGAACTGGGCTCTCCTTCCATGTTCGACAGGTACAATAGCAATACCAGATATCAGAGCCGGGGTGTATCCGGAGTAGGCAGAGACATTAGTGTTAGCGGTAAGTGTGGATGAAATCCAATGTCGAGTTCCCAGCTGAACCAAAAGACAAAGACTTGAAAGAATGATATACGACAATGAGAGGGATCAAAGCTCTATTCAAACACTCAAGCTCTCACCTGATTAATTGAGGAAGACGGAAGGAGGAATATTGAAACTAGAAGAAAAAGGACAGCCTGCGGGATTAACACATGTACCTTTGAAAGTAACACGACGGTTCCGAAGGAAACCCAGATACATGATGGTAAAGTCCGAGTTACGTGCATATTGGCTGGTCCCATCGCAGTAGGAATTGCAAGGATGATGGAGGTTCGTGCATGCGACAACAATCAATCAAGCGGAATCTATGATGACATTGTGAGGCTCCGGAGTCAGAATCTTCCGGCTGCCGACTCAAGCCAAGGCTTATATAATCAGCATCGGATACGAGTACGAGTGCGAGTACGAAAACTACTCCGTCGAAGCGAATATCCAGGGTTGAGGAGATGACATGTCTGATCGTAATAGCAATCCACTTTTGGTGGCCACTTGCACATACCGTCCCATCGTAACAAATACTATACAAAGGGGCAAAATTCCTGAACCTCTGGCCAAATCTGAGATGCCCAATTATCAAACATACCGTCCATCACATCCGTGTTCAGAAGAAGGTCATCAAACTGGTAGTCGAGGCCCATGCTGTTATCTTGACCACCTTCGAAGAAAGTCATGTCCGTCTCGTTGACCGAGAACGCAGTACTGGGAGCCGTGTTCTCCTGCAGAATACTATAGGAGGTCTGAAGGGCTTCAAATCCCTTTCGTCCCAGCCTCAGATTCAGCTCCGTGGGGGAGTTCGATGGCTGAATCTGAGCCTGGATCATATTGAGCATCAGGTGCATCTTCACATTCGTCTCGCCCAGACGTAGGCGATCAACTGCTAGCTCGATGGCATCGTTCAAGGCATCGATCAGCCATTTCCGATGCAGCTGAGTACTTCTGATGCCATTCACCTGGAACTCCTGCACGATTTCAATACCCAACGCGAGGAACATGTAGAGAATGCCACCTTTGATGAACCCTCCGCCGCTTCGCAGAATGTGGGCGAAATTGTCGTCCAACTCGGACGAAAGGAAAACCGTGACGCAGTCGAGGCAGGTTTTCTTGGAAAAGCAGAACAGAGGATGTGTGCTTGCCCGGTTGGCGAAGATCCGATGGAGTGGCAGAAGAAACCGTCGAAGGAGTAGATCATTCATATTCTGACCGAATGGGGCTGATCTGAGTTGACTCGTGTCGGCACGGCTGACCTCGCACGCCTGGCTGATATCTGCACTCAGAGCAAGCACTTCATCGTACAGCATTTCCGACCCCAGCCCGTTCATGCACCGTACAGCCTTCATTCTTGGACGACAAGAATCGAGCAGAACGAGTTGAGCAGCCATCGCTGTGACTTGGCTCCGGGGATGATGTGGCAAGACTTTGGTGTGTTCATTTATTTCCTCGTCATCGACATTGGCCGGCGCCGCAGTGTCAAAGTCCTCAAAAGTGATCATCGGCGGCATCCCCGAATCAAGGGACGACTGGACAGTGTATTCCAGAATCGTTGCCCACAGTCGTCGCCTGATCTCGGCCTGCAGTATACTCATTTTGGGAAAGGCTTTTGGGTCTCGGTGGAGGCCCATCTGCATGGCAGTCCGCAATAACGTACCCATCGACACCCATATTAAGTCTCCTCCTATCGATAAGATCTGTCGTGCCAGAATCAACAGGCAATGTACCTGCAGCCCACTAATGGTAAATCTGTCCTTCTCCAAAGGGCCAGCGAGCCAATTCTGGGCGGCATATATCCAATGGGAGGCCATTGATCGAGTTTCGGCGCCAGCGATTCGTTTGGGGGAGAGACTTGACCCTATCGCGATAACCAACTGTACCTTTAGCCTTAAATCTGCCGAAGCGGCCGATGGATTTGCCCAATATTGCTCATAGTCGACCAAGAACGAAGGCTTATGAAGAATACGAAAAGACGACTCGAACTTCGACAAATACAGGTGAGTCATCAAGTCTGAAGTCGCGCGAGGAAGCCGTGCGAGATTGGTGAGTTCAGGGCACGAGAAGCATCGACTTGGCCGTGCCACCTTGGTACTCTTGGCCAGGACTTTGCATTTGTGCAGCATGGTTCGCATCTCGGATTTGAGAGCTTTGACCTCTTCGTTGTCATCTTCCTCCACGACATCGGTCTCTGTCAGGAAAAGTCGAAGCGTGTCCCATTTGAACTAGTCGCGTCAGTTTTCAGGCTGTGGTCAACAGGAAGAGCGTCCGTACCTCGCATATTGATGACGTCCAGTGGCTTCGGCCAAACATTCTGGTTTTGTTGAGTGAGGCCCGCCCATCGTTAAGCCTTTGGAGCGGCGGCGGTGTGTGAACAGCCTCACAATGGTTAGGATTGGAAGTGGAAAACATGTTCTCCAGCGTCTGCAAGCGACGAGCAAGATCATCTCGTGGTCTGTCTTCGACCGGTGCTGTCGAGATTGGGGTTTCAACAAATACCGTGGATCCTGGCGGCGGCCTCGTAGCATGATCTGTTGCGGCCTCCGTCGGGGAGGGAGGGCTTGGATATGAACTTTGGAGTGGTCTGGGTGAAATGTTTCGTTTTTGTGATCTGGCTTTGCGCGTTGGAGGATTTGGGGCGTAGGTGCATTCTGTCTGCTTTCTGCCAGACGTGCAATGGTTGCAAGGGTTCTGCCTGTTGCATTTGACCTTCCGGCGCCTGCATTCAACACAGCTATGTGCTGGTCGTCGACGTCTTTTTCGCAAAGGATTCGCAATGCTGCCACCTCCGCCTGCTGCTGATGAATTCATGAATCGGGTGTCTGTCGCCTAATATCAGCGACCCAAGTCCAGAGATATCTTACAACATCACCACTATAGGGTGCAAGAAGGCAACCAGGAAAAACTGGAAGATTGACCTCGACACGAACTTGTGCAACTCCCATTTCTCGTCGCGCATCGTCAATGTTCGTGGTTTTGGCTTCGAGTCACCTTAAAGTTAGGTTATCGCTATCTCCGCTCTGACCAATGGGAGAAGGGTTTATGGCCGAATTTTTTGTCCGGATGAACATAACTCCGTGAGCCGAGTTTTCGCTGAGTGGACACAAAACCTCGTACTCGTATTCTGGCGACGGGAGATGGTATGATGAGTCCGCCTTCGGAGCGTCCATGGCAAGGATCTTGAACATATTCCATACAACGATACGACATTGCAGGATGCCGATGACGGAGCATTCGCAGTGTCCATGGAAGGGACGGCAGTGTGTGCCTTATGATTGTCCAGGTCTAGGTGGTCACTGCTACGGGCCAACATCTGCGCTTCTAATAGCGGATTACATGAAAAGATAGTTGACATTCAGATTATTGTGGATATGCTATGACGTTAAATCGCTCAGAATTTAATCGCAGCGCTAACGAGAGTTTCGCATGCAAAATGGTGAGTTGATGTCCACGCCGAATGAGCGAATCGACGTGGTCTGGATACCACACGGTGCGGTACCGGGGTCATCTTGCAAAATGATACAACAGGAAAGGCAAAGAACGTCGACACGTCGATGCCAATCCCTTATCGTTGCGTAGACCACTATCCAGACTTCTATCTCGGTGGAATTCGCATGCATGAGGTTCGAGGTTTTATAGCGACCATCACATATCCCTTCATGAAGGCCGTCGGAAGCGCCTGATCGTGCATAAGTCCACGGATATGTAGTCAGACTGATGCTATTGGTCACGTACTGTGCACTTTGACGACCTTCTTCCTCTTAGCCACCCTAGATGCATGCAGCTTGGGGACGGATGTCAAACCTCAAGCTATGTTACCACGACTCGAATCGTTCAAGGATAGAAGGTCATGAGGTGATACCGTAAGGTTCGACTTGTTGACCCCGACATCGACTTGTAGGTCGACCGCCGTGCCGAGTGGCGTTAGATCCTGGACGATATTGCCGGAAGAATCTCGGCCTTGAAGTTTGACCTAAATGGCCCAAAGAGAGCGCCGTGTAGTCCTGATGACCAACTCGTACCTTGGATCTAAAAATCATACAAGTGGGAACCAGCTTCGGCGTTCGTGAATCTACCACCACATGATTGTTGAACACTGGTGAGTGATGGCTGACCTGGGTATTACGACGTGTCTCATAACCATCGTAGCATCGTTTTCTGTCTTCATCTTTTTGCCTTGCCAGCAGGCTTCTTGGTGAAGAAGTCTGACATTTTCTTCATACCCGAAACGTTGACCTTCTTCAAGTCTCGAACCCCTCTTGACTCGCCCATCTTTTTCTTCTTGTCTTCTTCCTCCTGCTTTCGTTTCTTTTCCGCTCTCATATCCGCGGCCTCTTCGTCCTCTAGGCCACGTTTGCGACTGAAGTCGCCCAGCGACCTTGATGCTAGTGCATCCGCTCTCAGAGCAGCCAATGATTTCATGTGCTCTTCAAGCGGCTTCAGGTCGAGGGGGGAGTCGCCGCCTTCCAACTTTGCCTTGAGTCGCTGAGAAATGGGTTCAGGGACATAAGAGGCGAGAATAAAGTCGAGAACAATGCTTCGCTTGCGCAAGTCGAGCAACTTCTGTGGTACTGCATCCGAGGCCACCACCGTACCGGCCGTCGAAGTGGCCACAGATGCCTCTGAGAACACGGCCGATGGAGCAGTGCTTGCCGTGGTCGACTGTGAGTCCATGTTGTCAGACAAGGACCCGGCGTCGTCCAACGAGGCAGGTTCCGATTTTGTCGATGTCTTTGTGTCTTCCCTTTTCACGCTCAGCACAGGCGTTTCGAGAGCCCGGACAACAAATTTCTCTTCCAGGCTCGCGGGAAGGCTGTTCTCGATGACAATTTTCACCTTGTCCATTATCATACTCAGGGTTTTGTCTTCATTGGGTCGATACATCTGCTCGTCTCCGGCTTCAATCGTGTCACAAAATCTCGACATGGCTTCTTGGACATGGCTTCGCCCGTTCTCGAGAATATACCGGAGGTGTTTATCGTCTTCAACATGTTGTTCAAAGATGTCATCGGCTGGCTGAAACAGGTGCTTGCCAGTGGGAGGCTTCGATGGAATGACAAAAGGTATCAGCAGGAAAGCCAGATCAAAAGGTGTCGCCACAAATATCTCCGCGCTCTTGCTGATTTTCCCATCTCTTGAGTCCGTACTGTTGCCGTCCACCGCGGTATCTCCACGCTTCGAGCTGGTCTCCGAGGGCGGACCATGAAAGAAGAGGCTTCGAGGGTCTGATCGTGGAGTTTCGACTTTGATAAACTGGAAAAGTCCTAGATTGGGACAAAACAGGAATCTCTGTACACTCGTGTCGCGCGGATGTCGTAGTAGAACAAAACGAGATCGTTCTGATATTTCTTTCGGAAGGATAAAGTGTCTAAGGTCGGAGCCGCCGTTATTGTCCTTGCCAACTGACTTCTTGACCGGACTGCTTGTCGCGGAGCGGGTGACAACCATTCTGGCTGACTACTTATCCTCTGCGTGATACGCTTGTCTGGTTCAGATGCCTAGGTACAAAATTCTCTGTAGTAGGCCTAGGATACTCATGCACTATCACTACAACCATTAGACCGAGTGATAAAACGCGCGACGCGCTCGGTATAGCGCAGTGCGGCGCGTCGATCCGGTAATCCTACTTAATTAAGTAGCGCGCGCTATACCTAGAAGGATCGCCAGTGTACGGAGTATTGCAAACGAACCTCTCCTGTTATTTATCTGCCTACTCCGTATCTTTGTTGACATTGAAACTGATCACAGCGATGGTACTCGCAGAGTAGCCAGATACTCTAAGTCTGGCCACGAGTACGGAATACATTGCGATGTGGCTCAGCCCTGTCATCAGTGGCCTTGAAGACATCCGACCTCTCGAGCAGTCATTGACAACGATGTTTGGGGGGGAGAAAGGGTGCTCCGTACACTTTTGACCGATGCTCTCTGCAGGTGTTCCAACTGATCCGCCATGAAGTATCCAACATTTTGATAAAGAGTTATACTAAACTATCACAAGACCGAGCGACCAGTGTTGGCTATGGGGGAAGTGGCTGAGCAGTTGTCGATACCCAAAGCAAAGACCCCGCCACACCCAGCGCCCTGCTGGTATTCAACATAGCCTCCTACACTGAATCGCGATCTTTGTTCTGTGATAACAGTACCCATATGCTCTCTCTTTCTCTCTCTCTCTCTCTTCCTGTCGCATACCATCTTGTCCTTGTTTCAGATTCCACTAGCAAAATGAATTTTACAGCTGCAAAACTCGACAAGGTTTCGGCGAGTTCCTACCAGACACTGTTTGTTGCAATCAACAGATAAAAGCAGATCAAGTCGCAGGGCTGACAAATGCAAAGCAGGGCACCGTTCTCTCGCGAAGATCAGCTCAACGAAGATCTCCATGAGATTCCACCAAGCCATGTCGACAGAGAGCAGCACTTGCCTGGCCATCCGCGGATCTCACTACGCAACGTCCCACTCTCGACGTCCTTTCTAGAGCGCAAACTGTGCTCAGAGGAGCTGGATAGAATGGCACCTCACCTCTGGATGATGTCGCTTCATTCAAGCACCAACATCTCGCCGCTGCATCGGCAACTTGTCAAGGGACGTGACATCGTTATAACCGAGGATCCAATGCTGCATCTAGTGTGGCTGCCAGATCGGATCTACGTCAAGCCACTCCCAGCATATCTCCTTTCCTTCGTCTTCTGGGACCACTATCTCCTAGGTCGCTCTTCGCCACTCACACAAAGAAGCCGCGATCGGATTCGCGAAGCAGCACTCGGCTATCTGCGGACCTGGTCCTACCTTGTCCGCCACGAGTCCGATCTGTTTCTGGCGCAAAAGTTCCATCTCATCCCTTCCTCCATATCCTGGGCCCAGTTCTGCGCCTTCACATCCCTCTTCGATGCCATTGCCGACGCTGACGTGTCGAAGCGATATGCTTTCGGCGAGCTGCGCCTTACCCGCCTCAATCTGTACTGCAAATTGTTTCTCGGTAAGATGCGCCTCCACCGGTTTCCAGCTACAACATACGGCACGTATTTTTCACGCTTCAAGACGCCGTTCCTGTTCGTCTTTGCCGTCTTATCAGTTGTTCTCAACGCGGTACAGGTCGGTCTAGCGGTGGAGCCTCTGACCGCAAGACAGTGGCCCGGAATTTGGACCATGGGGCGGGTGCTCATGGTCTTGACTCTGTGCTGTTCTTTGACATTGACAGTGTTTCTAGGTGTGCTCTTCATGCTTAGATTCGGTTTGGAATGGCGCCATGCAATCTTAGACGAGATATACAGACGACGAACGAGGGTGGGCATGAAAAAGAACAGTATCGCTGGCGACGCAGTATAACGTCGACCGAGAGTCTTGTTGCGAAAGTTTGGTATCGTTGTCTCGGGTCCGGTGGGCATGAAAATGAAACTTTATTAGCTCCCGTCGATAATCTAGAGGTATGGTCATCAAATTTCATCAAATTCCATCCCATTTCCTGCTCTGCTCTCCTGTTCCACCTCATTTGTTTCAACTATTTGGAGATGTTGCGACAGAACCAAGATCCATCTAGACATCTTGCTGTTAGATCATCGAACTAAATGGGCAATTTCTTCCATGTTGTCCGGCTGCACAGCTGAATCGAATTAGCTCTTGATAATGTTAGGCAACGGTGACGAGGTAGATCAATGCCACTTCAGATCTACTCGAGGTGCACTCTTTTTTGGTGTTCCGAATTGTGGTATTGATCAGTCCTCCTTGGTATCGATGATGAAGAGACAACCCAACAGAGATTTCGTGGACTCCCTCAGCATCGGCTCTGCTTTTCTGAAGTATCAATCACAGATCTTCCCCACCCTATTCAACTTTCGCGACTCTATCATATTTTCATTTTATGAAACTCGTCTTTCCCCCAAAGCAATTATGGTGGGTAAGGGAGACTGCTTTTCTCGCTTGACTGACTAATCCTGTTTGTTAGGTAGATGGAAGGGTCTCAATGACTGGAGACCCAGCGATTTTGGTCACTAAAGAATCCGCAACTCACAGCCGTTTCTGGGAAATGGAACCTCGTTTCATCGTAGCAGTCAACCGTCCTCACTCGGATCTGGTCAAGTTTGAGCGATACAGTGCTGATTATGAACATGTACTAACCTGTATGCGAGGTTTGCTGCACAACGCGACGGATATAGTGTCTCGCCGGTTCGCCCAGTCGACTGAGTAGTGGATAAGTACCTAACTCTCCTGTAGTTGTTGATGTCCTCGTAGCATTTCTGCGTTGTTCCAACGTCGCCGCCTACGCTCTCATCCACAGGTGGCACAGAAATAATCTTGGGAAGGATGTGCAATTACTCGAAGGGTATTCGACATCGTCTGTTCCGTATAGGTTTCGAGAAGCATACTCAATATAATCACAAGTCTAGGACTTAGGCACGGATTGTGAGGCAACGTATTGTATGCTTCGACATCTGGTCTTTACAAATCTTGGCGCGAAGCTGCCAAGACCGTCCACCAAACGCGACCGCATGTCGCGTTTCCTGCAGCCAATCGGAGTCTGTGTTACTCCGCAGAACCAAAGGAAGCGACATGATTTTGTGTTTGTTTCAAGGATCACACCAGTCAATCTCAACGACGACCTGATGTTACGAAGAAGAGCTTGAACAACAATACTCGCTTCGGCGAGCGCAGAGATACCAGACGAAACCCACACGACCAAATGCGCCGCCGCATTCGCCCAAGACCAGATCTCTCGGGATATCGTGACCGACCATGTCGTACGATGTTTCATGGCCCCCCGTCTCACCTCATGCCGCCCTCCTCAGTTCTCCCAGCGGTCGCAAAAATTACGCAGCACATCGAACCGACAGTTCACCTATAAAGCGATCAGGAACGACGTCTGGCCTGGTTGACAGACTGCGGGCTGTCCGCAACAGTCAGGCTCTGTCACCGCAGGGAGAGGACATGGAAGATGACGTCGAAGAAGATGAGGAGACGCTGCAACTCAAGCTAGCAGCCATCGAGGCCAAGCTGAAGTTGAAGAAGCTACAACAAACAAAAGCACGTGCAGGAGCAGGAGGCGCTGATAATTTATCACGACCAAGTTCAGCTCATGGCATTGATTCGACCACGTCCAACACATTCTCGATAGGCCATGACTCCATATCGCAATCCGCACGGGTCGAAGTACAAAAGTCACCATCGAGACGGCCCCAAATTTCTTCCCAACCCAAGTCTCCTTCTAGAATACTCCTCGGCATCGACAAGGGGGTGCGCGGAGCAGACATATCTCTTCGTCGTGCAAATACTACGGCCGGTACCAGTCGCTACAAGACAGACGCCGCAAGTCGATTCGAGAGGCCCTCGTCTCGCTCATCAGCACTCTCGGCACGTTCAGCAACTTCCACCGAGAACAGAAAGACTTTCAGCGAACGCATGGCCGATGCCCGAGAACGCGAAACATCAAATGAGCAACGTCGCAACCGTCAACGCAGCAAGGTCTTCAATATCGACGAGAACGAAATCGAAAAGTTTCGCATGCTAGCTCAGGATTCTGCTCCTGCCCCTGCCCCTGCCCAATCTCGATCTCGCATCCACCCGCAGCAAGCAGAATATACCAGAGACGACATCATAAACGCCAGCGACGAACGACACCTTAAGAAGAGCCACACGTTGCCCGATCTCCGACAAACATCATCCCCACAAGTCTCTACTCTCACTGACGACATACCTCCTCAAGGCGATGCCTCCCTCTTCGAAGGCTTCTCCGGTTTGCACCTCACATCCCGCATCCTCCCACACTCTTTCCTCAGGCGCACACTGCCCACGGACCGCTTCACCATCTTCCGCATCCCCAGCCTCCTGAAGATCGTCAAATCGCCGTCGTTCGACCTCCCCGAGACGGTAGTAGATTACGCCATCTTCGGTATCATCGCATCCAAATCATCGCCCATGGACCAGAAAGCGCCCCGACCGGACTCGACCACCATTGGTGACAACGACTGGCACCGCCAATGGGACGACGGCAGTCAGAACTCACGGCGCTTCATGGCCCTCACCCTCACCGACCTCAAATGGACCATTGATCTGTACTTATTCGGCACAGCGCTTCCGCGCTACCACCGTCTCAGCCCCGGCACAATCGTCGCCATCTTAAACCCGGGTATTATGCCCCCCAAACGAAGTAAGACTGACACTGGCGCATTCAGCCTCAACCTGAGCAGCAACGACGACGTCGTTCTCGAAATCGGCCAAGCCCGCGACTTGGGACACTGCAAGACCCTCAAGAAGGATGGAAGAGAATGCGGCGCCTGGCTCGACGGCTCCAAGACCGACATCTGCGAATGGCATCTCAATGCGCAACTTGACAAGACGCGTGCTAAGCGCATGGGTGTCAATACGGGAACGAATGGGTTTGGAGGCGGCGGTGGAGAAGGCAACCGCGGTACTGCCAAGGGCAAGAAAGGTTTGCAGCCAAAAGACGGACACCGCTTCGATAGGTTCACGGGAAGTCATTTCTACATTGCTGGCGGCGGTGGCGGAGGTGGTGGCAGTGGTGGTGGTTTCGACGGCATAAGCGGCCCCTCAATCCCAGAGGGGAACTTGTCTCGTGACCGCGGCGAACGGGTCCGCAAACACCTCGCGGCACAGGTCAAGGAACGCGAAATCGCAGAGAAGCTAGGTAGCACGGGACACGGGTCCGGGTTTGGTTTTGGAAGTGCAGGGGCCGAGTATCTCAAGGTCAGAGCGAGCAAGAGACAAAACACCAACAGTGCACATGCAAGAGGTGAGAGGGGGCAAGGGCCAGGCTCACAGAAGCACAGCGATACACTGATGCCCGATGAGCTAGGAGGAGGGTCGGGGTCTCAGCGCTCGTCGAATCTCGTCATGTCAGATCTACCGTCGAGTGCGTTGGTGAATGGTCGGAAACGGACGGCTGCCGACGTTCGCTTGTCGCCCGTCAAGAAGACGCGGTTCGTGACGGACAAGGGCATCCGTGAGGCAGGGAGGGATAGTGTAGGTGTCACTGCGTCATCCGGCCGTGATGATGAAAGCGAGGACGACTTGGAAATTGTCTGATGTCGTCATGCAGAGAGAGAAACACGGTTTGCGGATAGGGAAAGGGAATAAGATCAGTATATGAGATCAGGACACGGACTAGGATATGGGAATAGGACCTGAACCTATGAATATGAGTACGAAGGTTATGACCCCCCAAATACAACACCACTCTTTGGTAGCGCATAGATTTGATTTCATGGCCTCAAACAGCTAGCTAGACTTTGGCTACCTACCTACAAACTCATGATACACAATTCTGTTTTTTGGAGGCCACAGGTCATCCCTCTAAATCTTGTCCTGTTTTGCATCAGATACTATTGTACTAGATCCACCGTGGGTCTTTTTCCTATTCGGCTGCAAGTCCCTGATAAAGCAAGCTAACTCTGCCCATTTCTTTTGAACAATGTTTCGACCATATACACATCTTTCGCCTGCGTCGTAGAAATGGCTTGGCCGTCAAACATATGGAAGGATGGCGAACTCAGAGGCACTGGGTATAGTTCGACGCCCCCCTGATAGCGTCGCAGTTTCTTCCTGGGTGGGATACGGCCTCGAGAATCCTTCGTTTCCTTCTGATCATGTCACGTAGATTTCCTTCTCTTGTAAATTGAGACGACTCTGGGGCGTTTACCTTTTGAGTGATTCCGGGCGCGCGCGCGCGGGTATGATCGTTCGTGACAGGCAGACAGTGAAACACTTGTGACCACACAGGTACACGCTGCCTTCGCAATAGGGGATCCCCGGTGCTGGATTATCCTGGGTTGTCGTATACCTGGGTAGGTATTAAAAACCCAATGACCCACACTCATTCACAAAACAGAAGGTAGTTGAGGTGCCGATAGGCTCCCCTTGTACCGTACACTTCACTCTTCTGGCTTGCACTAGATATTTTTGATCCGGCAAATTTTGTTAAACAATTCAACACACACACACGACAGGAGACTTGCTATGGGCCCAGTGCTGGCGGTAAGCTGGCACTCTGGTTAGGATTCCTCTCTCCTTGGTTCGTCGTGGCATGGTGGGAAGGGGCCCTTAACCCGGATCTAGGCATAGCGAGATGACTCGACCTAAAGAGGAATATATCCATGGTCCGGGAGGGGCTATTGTAGAAGGCTATCCCCCAACAATGTCTTTTTTGCCATTTTTTTTATCGTTTCTGGTTGTTCTGTTCTGGGTTTCGAACCTGCCTGCCACTGACTTGGTGTTCTTTGCCAAGGAGTAGGTGTTGTTGTTGTCACTGAGAGGAGCGCAAGTGAATGTGAATGAGCGTTTGGGCCACGCCATGCTCAACCGTAAACGGAGACTCCCAGTGAAGTATTAGAGCGACATGTACGAATCCAACTTCAACCGTGGTGATCTAGCCTTGACATCTTTCCGTGCAACACAAGTGATGCAAAATCCATAGCTCCTTTTCATGCAGATGAGGTTTCTGGTGAGTTAGATTCTACTCCACGCCATAGACATCTTCCCAATCGAGTTGTGTCTCCATGTCTCTGAGGAGAAGGAGTGTGAAGACACTCAGTATCACCTGGAGAGTGTTGTACCTTCATCTACGCTGACGATAATAAGAGTTTGGAAGAGATTGTAGTGCGTTGACAGCTACAGAATTTGAGATGGAGGTCGTCTGGCGTTGCAGAAGCCTTGGCTGACTCAGCAAGGCTGGC
This sequence comes from Exophiala oligosperma, assembly GCF_000835515.1. Lineage (NCBI taxonomy): Eukaryota > Fungi > Ascomycota > Eurotiomycetes > Chaetothyriales > Herpotrichiellaceae > Exophiala > Exophiala oligosperma. The sequence continues at coordinate 84,108 of NW_015622829.1, forward strand.
ATTGGAAAATAGAGATCGACGTGAAAGGGTGTTGTAAACAGACGACAAGGGCTGAGTGTCAACTCGAGGCACATCACGCTCAAATCAAGTAAGATGATCGATGGGTCTACAAGAAACACCGCGTATGAGATGAAATGATCCTAGACTAATGACCAAAACAAGATGATTCGACACAAGAGTTCGGTCACCTTCCGCACGCGATAACTGGAAGCGTCAAATCCCCCGGATCACACGGCGATAAGAAGAAAGTCGTACTCGTTCTCTTAGCGGATGAAGCTGGCGTCCATGATGCAGGAACCTTCAGAATAAGAAGGTGGCACAATTCTGGTCTCGGTTAATCAAGGATGGGACCGGGTGAGTTGGTAATACTCGTAGGAAGGATGCTGCCCCTCGTCGTAGATGCGGGGGACGCGTTGTACCGGGAGACGCCTAGAAGGTCAAGCCCCGGAGTAACCAGGATTAGGCGTTGGAGTCACGAAACTTCGGCGGCTTCTAGGCTTTGGAATCAAGCTTTAGTGGCGCTTGATAAGGTGGTTGTGGGTGACGCAGGACCCCGAACCGAGGCATCGCCCGCCTCGCTTTAGTGCTGCTCATCATGAAGATCTCCTCCCAGCTTCCTCTCCCGTTCCTGGTTGATTTGCTCATCTACGAGTTCATGTCAGCGTGGCTAGCTGAAGATCTGGCTCTACGGAACATCCCATCTCATTTCTCTCCTCAAAGCTACCACGAGTACGAGGAGGGACAATTTCAACATCAGCTGAACAACAACTGTTGATGGACCACAACAGCTTTCCACAACCTGACCTTGTATCTCCTCCGGTTAGCTGCCGGAGAAATGCTACACAGAGACAAGCTATTCCGGCGTAGCTCTACCTTAGCTACAGTTACATTCTCGACCGCTAGCTCTTCAATGCCTTCAATTACCTGCTACATCAGGCAACGATTGTCCCACAGGTTCCACGCCGAACCTGGATCGAACAAGCAACACCAAGCACTAAGTCTGTCATTAGCCTTCGTCCTTGTACATTGAGCGACAATGCAACCCTCCTATCAACTCGTACCTGACTCCAAATACGTCATGAGCTTGCAGAGCAGCCGAAACTTCAAATATGTCGACGAGTCACCTTATGGACCTTGCCCGTCGCTCGCGTGCTCCTACTTTTGTTTCTGGACTCTTACCCTGGGTTGAACGACATACTGAGACACCATGCGTTTTCAAACCATTGTGGCCGCATGCTTTGCGACCACCGCTTTGGCTGTCTCGAACCCCCACAAGCGTGCCCCCAAGAGAGTCTTCACTCCCAACACGCCCGAGACACAGTCACAGTCCTTGACCAAGCGTGCATCGCCGAAATACCTGACGCAAAAGACCAAGAGTAAGGCTAAGCCTTGGAAGTCACGATGTGATCGTTAGCTAAAACGTTGCTCGCACAGAATTCGCCGTAAATGGAACCGGTGTACCTATGGTCGATTTTGACATCGGCGAGTCCTATGCAGGTACATTGTCAATCAACAACAATGCCAGTAACGAGAATCAGCTTTTTTTCTGGTTCTTCCCCTCGGACAACCCGGATGCATCGGACGAGATCACCATCTGGCTGAACGGTGGTCCTGGGTGCAGCTCCCTCGACGGCCTGCTGCAAGAACACGGCCCGTTCCTGTGGCAGTCAGGCACCTACAAGCCGCAACCAAATCCCTTCTCGTGGACCAACCTTACCAACATGGTCTACGTTGACCAACCGGTCGGCACGGGGTTGTCTCCGGCGGCCAAAGGTGCACCGGCGAAGATCACAAGCGAGACACAGGTGACTGAAGACTTTGCCGGATTCTGGAAGAACTTTATGACCACGTTCAACATGACTGGTCGCAAAGTGTACATCACTGGTGAATCTTATGCCGGCCAGTACGTTCCGTACATTGCGAGTCACTTTCTCGACCTGAACGATACCGATTACTACAACGTCAAGGGCATTCAGATTAATGACCCCAGTATTGGTCTTGACGAGGTGTTGATTTACAGTAAGAACGCACTCTGCCTAATAAAGACCTCTTTCGGCTGACCCTGTCCTCCCAGCACCCGCAGTAACTCATCTGAACAACTACGCTCCCGTCTTTGCTCTCAACGAATCCTTCATGACCTCGATCAACGAACGGGCCGAAAAATGCGGCTACTTTGACTTTATGGAGGAAGCACTCACCTTCCCACCCAAGGGCAAATTCACTGCTCCCAACGTCACCGCGCCAGGTTGTGACACGTGGGATGACATAGTCACTGCAGCTATCTACGTCAACCCTTGCTTCAACATCTACCATCTCACGGACTTTTGCCCATTCCTGTGGGACGAACTGGGCTTCCCATCCCTTGGTAATGTACGTACTTTGAAAAGTTGACTGAATTCAAGTCACCCTTTCACCCTTTCCATACAAAGAGTGCTGACAAATTATGACCAGGGTCCGAACAACTACTTCAATCGAAGCGACGTGCAAAAGGCCCTCCACGCCCCTCCCACCGACTTCACGATCTGCGGCGACAAAAGCCTCGGCCTCATCCAAAACGACGCCTCTCCCCCTTCGAGCTTCGAAGCGCTCCCGTCCGTCATTGAGCGCACCAACAACGTCATCGTCGGCAGTGGCATGCTGGATTTCCTCCTCCTGACCAACGGCACTCTCATGACGCTCAACAACATGACGTGGAACGGCCAGCAGGGGTTCAGTAAGGACCCGATGAACAGCGGCGACTTCTTCACCCCCTACAACCCTTCGATCGGGTTTGTGGTAGAGGAGACCTCGAACCAGCCCATCCCAGCCACGCCCGTCGGGTTGGTCGGCGGCGGTGGACTACTGGGCAAGACGCACACGGAGCGCGGCCTCACGTGGGTCACGGTCGACCTGGCCGGCCACGAGATCCCCCAGTACGTCCCCGGCGCCGCGTACCGGCAGCTCGAGTTCCTGCTGGGCCGGATCGACAGCCTGACCGTCGTCGGGAGCTTCACCACCCAGCACGGGAATTACACGGGCACCGTCCCGCCGAACCCGTACTACGGACCCACGAGCACGGCCGTGGCTTTCAGAGCGTAAGCCAATAGACACTCTACATCGACAGTAATAAGTGACATTTGACAATCACATCCACATCGATAATGTTCTCCCCCGAGAGGGGATGAAGTGAGTCGCTATCTCCGTACACACATCTAATTAAAATCCTCGTACACTGTGAATGTGTATCGGTCGGAGATGAAGCACGTGGGGACCTGTAGACTTGCACCACTAGCGACGTCATGTGCGACTGTCATAAGTGTGCTGCGTTGGTGTCAATGCCGGATTAATTTAAAAATTATCAAGAAATACTAAGAAATAAAAATGAAAATGAATTGAACTGAATTGACAATGAAGAGTGATTTCTTTACTCATGTCCGAAGGCGAGTGACGAAATTGCCATTTGCGGTCTGTGTGGTTTTCTATGTACGATATGGATTGGTGTAACACGACAGTTTGGGTCACCGAACCCTCGTCTCCGACGAATACATACTCCCGACGTGATGTGATGAAACAATCAGGGTCGGGGAGTTTTCACGCTCGGGAAAAAAACAGCCAAATCAACAGCAGGGCAATGGAAAGGCCCAGCACCACGTCGAACAGGCGCTCGATCCCCGATCGTTGCGCGATGACGCCGATGATGAAGGGTGCGCCGGCGCCACCCAGTTGGCCGATCGCGCAGGTGAGGGCGACGGCACGGACGTGGACGTCGTCGGGCAGTTTGGCCGTCATGGTCAAGACGGCGGAAGGGAACAGCGGGCCCGAGGAGAAACCGATGCCGGTCGCGAGGCACAGCGACAAGGCCAGGGGGGCCGCTTCGAGTCTGAACAGGAGCTGCAGCGTGATCAACGCGCAGATGAGCAGGACCACGACGACCCGGAGCCGGGCGATTCTGGTCAATGGTCCCAGACAGAATCGACCCAGGACCATGCCTGCCCAGAAGAGCGAAGTGGCCAGGGCCGCGACCGACGGGGTCGTGCGTCGGGACCGGGTCATGTAACTCGTCAACCAGCCGCTCAGAGATGCTGGAGAAGAGATTTGTGTATCAGTCAGATGTACGGTCGACATGCACACGGAGAGTGAATCTTGGGATGGGTGGCTCTCTTCGCTTACTTTCAATACCGACGTTGACAAAGAAGAATAGACCACACACGAAGATTACTTTTTTACATCCAGCGAAGCCGCCGCCGCCGTCGACGAGATCTTGCTTCTGGGTTATTTTGGAGTGGTATGTGGCGGCGTCGTCGTGTCGGAACGCCAAGACCAAGGCGCAAGCCTCCAGAGAGAAGACAACCAACTGTTTTTGGGGATCCTGTCAGTTTCTTTCATCCTACGCTTGGTTTCCTTCACGATCGAAACTGACCATGACAAGGTAGAAATATTGCCATCCGAGACCGACCCTCTCGAGAGCGGCCACGACAATAGGGCCCATGACGCATCCAAAAGCGTAGGACCCATGAATGAGCCCTGAGACCTTGTTGGGTCCCCGAACGATGGCCGCCCAGGTACAGAAAGTGGAGTCTGAGAACCCCGTCCCGAGTCCGACGACGAAATAAGCCGTGAGCAGGAACGGATAAGTTGGCTTGGTGGAGAGTAGTAAGCCTCCGAGGACATGCGGGAGGGTGGCGAGGATCACTATTCCTCTGCGGCCAAGTTTGATGTGGACCAGGTGTACGAGGGAATTTGCGATGAGGTAGCCCGAAACACCAACGGGGAAGATGAGAGCAGCTGTGGCATCTTTGATGTTGTAGTAGGATTCAATCTAGGGTCATGGTTAGCTCTGGGATGGTTTTGTTTGGTATAGTAGGCACTGGGAAGAACAAACCAGTGGAAGAAGAGCCTGTTGACGAACTCGGTGGTTAGTAGATGTCTTCTCGAATGGATTTCAAGATAACGAAGGGGGAGGGCCTGTATCGTACTCCAATAGAAGCAACATGCATTCCTGTCACAAACCAACAGTACATGACCGCAGCAATCTTGAACGCGAGGGGCTCGTCCGGCGGAGAGGCCAGTTCTGAATCATCATGTTCACCTTCCGCTTGGTAAACATTCCGTACATCTTGAAGGAGTGGTTGCTGTTCGGCCTCGGTGCCCGTAAGGTCTGTTGGGTCGGAGATCATTGTCATCTTTCTGATGTGTATATGTATATGTACAGTTTTGATTGCATCGGACCGTTCTTATGCCGTCATGATCTAAATGATGGAAGTGGTAGTAGATACTCCATATGACAGTCAAAGATTGTTTGAGAACTATCTGTTGAATTCATTCATATTCAAAGAAAAAAAAACCAATCAGATTTCACATGATACCCTTATATCGCTTGCTTCTTGGTGGTAGGAGATATCATCGACGTTTCGAAATGATGGAGGAATATTCTGTAGGTTGACGCTGATAAGTGACATAACTTCGGTCGGAAATACATTTGGCCGTCCATCTCATCTTTCGCTTATCTTTCCCCATTCAGATAGGACAATCATGAGCTGAATCCCTCTCTCTCTCTCCCTGTGTCCTTCTTATCAGTGTCGCTATCGGAATGTGCATCCCAACAATTCCCAACGCCTCATGTCATGACAGATGAACATCCACCGTCAGCGTCCGTCTGCCCTGAGAGTCCTCCTTGATTTCCTCGGCCGGACTGACAACCACGACCCTCCCCTGGCCGTATTTGTTTAGTGATCCTGCGACGTATCGTTTTGCCCATCTGTGACTCTGGGCCAGGAACCAGTCATCTTTACAGTCTTTGCCCCAGCCGATGAACAACTCGACCGTGACGTGTCTGATCCATTTCCAATCTCTTTTGTCCAGGCTTTTGAAGAACTTGTCCAGGTTCGAGTTGTCGCAGAGCACAAAGACGCGATCCTTCTCGACTTTTGCCACGAGTGGTTGAACTTCGGCGAAGATCAGACGATTGGCGCGGAGGATGCGGTTGTCGCAGAGATCATATGTTGTTGTCGGCTGTCGATAGTACCTGGCGTTGTTGTTGTTGTTGTCTTGTGAAGACGACTTCTGCGTCGTTTTAACTTTTGTGCAACAACTACATGGGTGAATGACCGTCGGCTGGACGATGTATGACCATATTTGGAGTCGGATCTCGGTGGGGAGGTCGAGGAGAGATATCATGATCCGTGGATATTGTTTGTATGTGTGAGACCTCGATGCCTCTTTGGCGCAGAGACTAAAGCTCCTGTACAGTGGAGGCCAACCGCAAACAACAACGTGGACAGAGTAGTTCTTGTTGGTATTGATATTAATTCTTGTTAGGATTCTTGCTTCGTAGAACGCTGTCAAAATCATTGCAAGCTATAGCTGGGCCATTGTGGTGTGGACGGAAACAGTAGCATATTATCATGTGCCCGCTCGGGCTCGAGCGGTGACAAGTTCAGCTGCATAACACGACCAAGAGAGAGGCTAAAATAACTGTACGAGAAAAACGACTTGTCTCGAACAAGTCAAATACGAAATCTTCACTCATTGTTCGCCTCTGTGGCGTTTGTGTCAGGCTGGAAAAGAGGAACCAACCGTGGTCGGTATTGGCTCGAACACACATGGTACCCTGGACATCTCGTGTCCGTAATCGCTAAAGAAGAAAAAAAGGGCATGTCAATCGTCATGATGAGCATGTGCTGGTGGTCTGGGCCCGCAGCGGGATTGGGAAACCATACCTACCTGTACGAGGTAGGCAAGTTCCATTTACAGTATTGTAGGAGGGAGGAGGCTGAGCTGACCACGAGAGCTGGGCGTCGGTTGATTGGATGCGACATTGACAACGGCTTCCGAATCCAGACTCGAGTTTTCAGCCGGATGAGATCGGGAAAAGCGGTCACTGGGTAGATGTCCAGATACGGGTATAGGAAACATATGTCACCGCCTCGTTGGGAGGTAACGTGGTATCTACAGTACGTACATATCTTAGGGAATGCAAGGGCCGCTTTGTGGACCATGATGGGCCGAGATCTTCAAGATCCGGTGTTTGTACAATAATTGCGCACGCGAATGATAACACCCAGTACGAGGTCATAGCTGGAGACAGACACACGAGTGAAATCGAATCGGGACGCCCTGAAACCCATGTCGCCCCCTTGACAATTGTTTGACTAATTTTTCTGCCGTGTACGGAGTACATCACAAAAGTGTTTACAGCGCCAGGATTGGCCACTTCCACTTCAACAGCAAACTGCCCACACGGGTGAAATTTCCTACATTGTATATTTTTATTTATGCAATTCCAGAGATTGAACAAAAGTATCTCGTTGGCTCAGATCAATGTATCAATAACGCCATGACGCTGTTCATCACGAAGCCAGTGACAAACTACTTGCAAGTCGTCCAGCCGCGTCTTTTAATTCTACAATCGTGTCGCAGGCCGCGAAAACAAACCGATCTTGTCTGATTATGGCATATTTTCGACCCCGGATCTCCCGCCGAAGCCTGTGCTCGTCGTAGCCGATGGGCTCGGGACGATTTCTGCACAGGATTGGATCTGCCGCGAACTCTGTGCCCGTCGCAAGGCGAGCTACGTCTTGTTGTGGTAATGTCATCGATCCCGTTGATGCATTGGTGGATTGGATGAGAATGGTGGCTTCGTTTGAACGGAGCAGGTTTTTCGAAACGCGGTCAATATCGCTGATGCCCTTTGTGAGCCTGTTGAAATCGTCCAGGCCATCAGGTAGGATGAGAAGCTGAAAGAGGCCCGTCTTTTGAGGCCCAAAGATCAAGTCGTCCGTGAAGCACACTTTTTGAGTCTTGAAGTCGTACGCATATACCTGGGGGAGAAGAAGGCCGCCTTCCATCTCAGGAATGAAGGGCATCCCTTCTTTGTGTTGATACCTGGTCATCCCTTCGGCCCGAGCTCCCAATTCGATCTCTTTGCGGTAAGCAGGTATCAGTTGGACTGCCCACATGTACCACTCTCTGACGAACACTTTGAACGGGTCAGATTCAGTCACGTATTCACCATTCCGAACCGTGGCGGCGAGCGAGCGATCGAGTTGCTGTTTGCGCTCCGTGTACCACGCCGTGAGGACTTTTTCGAAATCTGCTTTCGGAGTGCGGTACAAGAAAGCAAGCCTCCATGCCAATGCAGAGGCATCTCGAAAGCCCGAAGCTATACCTTGGCCACCTAAAATTGGTCGATCCGTCAGAAGGCTGGACATGAGAGGATGTTTTTGTCTGTCTAGTCAACAACTCACCGAAAGGAGGAAAGACATGTGCCGCGTCGCCCGCCAATATCACCCTCCCCAACGCCCACTTGTTGCAGCTCCTAGCCACGAAAGAAAAGGGTCGAGATCGGAGGGTCTTGATGCAATCTTCGGGGAACCTCACGGGATGTGCCAGACCATAGCGGCTGCCCGGATGTGTGATGTACGGATAAATGATCTTGCTGGTTTCTTCGAATTGGGCCATTCGTTGACCGTCCTCGTCCTTTTGGACCACGAACTCGAACCTCCACAGTCGGTCCGCCGGTGGCCCGAACCTTCCACACACCGAGGGTCGCTCGGGATTGCACAGGAATCGAAAGTCTCTGGGGAAAAACAGGTCGTACACTTCCTGTGGCGTGTAGCCGAGTCTCCACAAGGGGAAGTCGGGATGTGACTTTTCATCCGGCAACGTTATCTGCCAGTTCAACGCGACCCAAGTCTCTTCATAACTCGTCCTGCTCTCTCTGAGATTAGCTGGATGCTAGCATAAAGCCGCTTCGAGGGCTCCATGATGGTAATGATGATGAACTTACATCTCAGACTTGGCCATGACGATGCCCTTTGGTTCGAGATACATCTTACGAACATAGCCAGTCTTGCCGTCGGCACCGACGAGGAAAGGAGCTTTGATGCGATGCGTCGACCCTTTGGCGTCGACGTAGTCGACGTATGCATAGTTCTGGTCTTCACTGACACCTGTGACCGTGGCTTCTGTTATCAAGTTGCAAGACGGCGTCGTCTGAATCTGGTCCCTAATGGCCTTCTCCATGGCCGGTTGCTTGTGACATATGAAGCCGACATGTCCCGTACCGCCTTCTGTCGTCTTGTACTTCATGGACAAGAGTGGCTTCTTCCTCGAATCCGTTCCGTCTCCTGTCACGAAATTGAACTTCTCCATACCTTTGCGCGTTAGCTAAGCGACGAGAAATGTTTCGCTCTTGGGACTTACAGGTGCCAATTTCGGTATAGACGCGTTCATAGATACCAATGGACTGTAGTATTCGAATGCCATCTTCATCGAGAGCGATACCTCGAGGGTCTGTGGTGATGTCCTTTTCTCGTTCCAGCACGATGTTGGGTATGTTCAAATGTCCAAGAAGTACCGAAAGTGCAGTGCCTGTCGGGCCTCCACCACATATGATGACCCCAGTCTCCTCGATCTGTGATGTTCCTGGTACTGTTGACATGGCCACAAACTTCTCAGTTAATACTCGACAGCGCTCTCGTGGAACTGAATGTTGAACCCGATTTCTTGGTGTCAGAATCGAAGGTCCAGCAGGATTCAAGACCGGGTCCCGGCTGCATATTTGAACGACCTCACAAGGTTCTGGTTCTCCATGGGGATTCTAGATCATTTCCCGCCATCTGGAGACTCGGGTCCCTTGAACCAAGTAAATTGATTCCCGGGGAGTCAAGTTCATGTGGGACGTTTGGCAGGTTGTGGGACCCCGGGGGTATGTACTCGGTACAGTACAGCCTCAATTGTCCCCACAAAGCACAGCGACAGAATGTGGGACCTTAGAGGCCACGCAAGGCATTATTGAGTCGAGGGTATTCCGTAGTTGTCGTCAAGATCCGAGCAATCAGTGCATAAATCAGAAATAGACATAGAGGCCTCGCACTGCACTCGTCTCGATAAGTGCACTGCTCTACATCATTATGTCCAAATTACAGAAATAAAGGCCGTTTGGATAGGCCTGAGAACGGAGTACATGTACTGTAGCCACAGTAGATTCCCCCCACTGTACGCGACTATGTAGAGTTCGATAGCCTCCTCGACCCAGTACTTGTGTAATCCGAATATTCGGCCCAATTGGAACCCATCTGAATAACTGTACAACACGATGTACGTCTGTGACGAATCCCTGCTCTCTGCCGACGCCAACTTCCCCAGCTCTTTCTTTTCTACTTCTCCTCCTCATCCTCCTCCTCATTCTCGTCTACATCCCCACAATCCCATTAACTGGTCTCACTCGCCAACATCTCTCTTTTAACAATAAATCCCACCTTTGTGGTCTGATAACCCCAGATGTTACAGCCCACACCGCGCGTGTGGTGTTAGCGACACTCGAATCCACGAACAGGCAATATTCGACGGTCAAGCCGGGGTCAATCAACCACCACATGTTGGCAACAGAAGCAGCGGAATGCCTGATCTTTCGATAATATCCAGTAGCGTCGATGGTGCCCCCTTGAAGAGTCACCGTCGCGCACCCAAGATCAGACAGTGCATGACTTGCGGCCGTACGTTTGCCAAAACAGATCACCTCGAGAGGCACATCAGGTCTCATACCAAAGAAAAGCCCTTCAAATGTGCCAAGTGTGGGCGAAAATATGGTCGTCAGTAAGTCATTGAATGATACCATCACAACTTCGATAGCATTATGTGAAGTCGGGAAGGGAAAGGTAGCGACGTATGGCATGCAAATTGCGACAGTCCTGCTAAGGTCAAGTACTACAAAGATTGGACATGGTGTTGTTCGGTTCTCAACAGCCTGTCACCTTTTGCAGGCGCTGGAATCAATTTGGCATATCGCAACCAGAAGTGTTGCACCATGCATACATTCCATACGTCGCTACAATCTCCTACCAGGAAATTCTCACCTCAAGGGTTGAAATTGCAGGCTAATCAGGAATTCAATAGTGATACTTTGCTCCGGCACTTAAAAGACCATTCAGACGCCGCATCTAACCACGACAATCAAGATAAACCACATCATCGAAGCAGCATTTCAGTCGAACCCGATTCCATAATAACAACAGCATCGATGCAACAACCTGTGTCGACCACCGAAATGTCACTCTCTGCACCATCAGTATCATCAGAGCCGCAGAGTCTGTCCATCAACGGCATGGGCGGCTCCCACATGAACCTTCCTGTCTCGAATTTTGGCAGCCACAGCAACTCCGACTATCAAAATACGACAGTACCACAACAGCAGCAGCAGCAGCAACAACAGGATGGCTATTCTGGACATTTTATTTCAGAGCCCCTACCTAATAACTTTGATCCTTCTTTGGACGCTCTCGATTTCGAAGCTCAGTTTCCTTCTTGGATCGTACCCACCGACCTCGAGTTCCACACCGGCATTCTCGACACACCCCTTGCCACGAGCATGGCGGAGCTCAGGCCCGGTTGGCCAGATAGTCCGTTTACGACGTTCGGTTCATCCACGTACAAACCCGTGGATAACATGCAACATCTGTGGTTCACCCCCAACGACGAAGGGCAAGAGGAAGTTCTCCCTTCGGGACCCGCGACACCGCCCGCTTCGCACGTCGAAGTCGACGACTCGTACCGTCAGACTTTACATCAGAGTCTGCTGATCCGATCGGTGGAGCAGAGTCTCCCGTCATCCGACTTTCTAAATCTCTGCGTGAGATCCTATTTCGCCAAGTTTCACCCCGTGTTCCCCGTGGTCCACGCGCCGACTTTCCGCCCTTCAAAGGCGAACTCGATGGTTTTGTTGTCCATCTGCTCCGTGGGCAGCCTCTTCACGGGCTCGGCACACGCCATTCGACAAGGGGTCCAGATCTTTGAACGCCTGCACAAAGCCGTCCTGGCCAACTGGGACCGCCTCATATCTCGAGGGACGGACGAAAAGATTTCCCTTATCCAGACCGCCATCATCGGACAGACTTTCGGACTGCTTTCTGGAGAGCCGAGGCACCTCTCGATCGTGGACACGTTCAACGGCACACTGATCTCGTGGGCGCGACGACTCTCGACCTTCAAGACCAAGAAGATGAGGGGACTCGAGCTGCTCAGCCTCGGTCCCGCCGAACTGGAAAAGCAATGGCGCGAGTGGGCCAAGAACGAAGAACTCATCCGAATCGCGCTGGCCGTGCACATCCACGACGCCGAGCTGGCGAGCATCTTCCACCACGAGCCCTTTCTGCGGCACAACTCGCGGCAACTGCCCGTGGCGGCGTCGAACCAGATGTTCATGGCGTCCAAGGCGGAGGAGTGGCGCCAGGCCTACCTCGACGACCCCAGCAATTTTGAAATGGACGACAGCACCCCGGCCTCCGTCGACGCCCACGTCGACTTCGACATGCTCTCGACCCCTCAGGCCAGCTATTTCACGGCCTACACGGTCCTCGAGGGCATTTGCGTGAACATCGTCGAGAACCGCATCGACTCTCGCTCCTCCCCGGCCACCATGAAAGACCTCTCTCACCTCCTCAACACCTTCTTCAACCGATTCCTCCTCGGCACCGGCACCTCGTCGTGGAAGCCGGACCACATGGACATGATCATCCTCTGGCACCTCGCCTACATGTCCATCTGCGCCGACTTTGACCTGCTGGAAAGGGCCATCGGCCGCGACGGCTCCCAGCTCTCCGCCGAAGACCGCGTCGCCATCACCCACTGGGCAGACTCCAACGACGCGAAGCGATGCGTCATCCACGGCTCAATCATCGCCAAGAAACTCGAGGACCTCCCCTTGGGTTCGGAACCGGCCATCCACGTGCCCCGCGCCATGTTCAGGGCCGGCATCGCCTGGTTCTGTTACACTCGTTTCGGCACGCGGGGCGGTGGCGCCGGTGACGGCACGGGCAACAATGGTAACAATAACAAGGCCGTCACGACCTCGGAAAGTCTGGACTTTCCCGAATTCAGACTGTTGGGCGTTAACCCTGCCTTGTTGCTGTTTCAAGTGAACGGTTACAAACACGGCCTTCCCACGACGGCCGAGATCAATGCCGCCTTGTGTGGCCTGACCGACCTCCTCAGACGGATCGGACATTGGGAAATCGCACGCAGGTTTGCCGCCATCCTGGGTGCTCTTTTGCACAACGATTCCGATTGAAGGGAATGCAAGGGACATTGTCTACACAACCGTCATTGCCACGGTCAGTTGGATCGTAAATGACCGACCAAGGTGGTGTCAAAATTGGTGTTGATCCCATCTACTACATCGACGAGGAGCGCGGCATTCTCTCCCATCATCGACAACTCCTCCAACGTTGGCCACTGCGCGTCTGGAAAGTAACAGAAATCTACTGATCAAATCGAAGACAACACTGGCAGTCAACCCTTGTTGTCCCTTTGTTGTCAGCTCGTACAATGAGCTCATGGCGTTCCAGTAACATTTCCCGAGTAGTCGATCGCCTTCCGAAGCACATGCGACTGGCAACGACGTCCGCAAGAGAAATTCATCGTCGTTCCATGCAACACTGTCGCAGTCGTAACCATGTATATCCAAGTCAATAGAGCCAGTCGAGGGCGATAAGACGTCGCCTCGCGGCGAGGAGAGCTTTCCCCCGATCAAGACGGACGGGTTGATATCCCCCCGCAAAAATATCACTCCCAATCACTTACTCAATCCTCGGCTAGTGTTCTAGATGGTGTCCCTTGGGGGATAATTCGTCAATTATCAGGTCTTGACGCCGGTACTTGCCGCTTCACACATTCCCTGCTTTGAGACATGGATCATGGATGTTGAGAGCGCTAGTCAGGTACCGAAACTCTCAAAGATACGGGCCCAAAAAAAATTCCTGACCTCTCTTCTGTTCTACTTTTCTACTTTACCATTATTCAGGCAATCTACAGCAGCAAGGAAGTATCGTGGTAATCGGCATCTCCCCAAGAACAGCGTACAGTCAAAGACCCGAGTGAACATCAACCAATGACCTCATCACGCTCGTAGCCCGTCCCCCTCGCGACGGCGTTCGGTTTGTGACCTTTCGCCTCGGCCTTGTAGTCACTCACAAACGGATTCGGGTCCTCCTTGTAGTCCAGGTTGCCCAGCGTGTGGTTGACACCCCTGTGGACGGCCTCGTCGGCACGGATGTAGAGGATCAGGTCCCTCATGGTGCGTCTCCCCTCGGGCATGTGCCAGTACTGCACGGCCAGTTCGGGGATCTGGAAGCTCGGGTCGCTCCACTTGGGCAGGAGGCCCTGTTCGATCTCCTTGATGCACCGGGTGTAGGTGTGCACGGCCTCCTCCTCGAGGTAGCCGACGAAGCGGTGGCAGATCTTGGGCGAGACGAGGTACGAGCAGAAGAGGGCGTTGAAGAAGACGCCCTGCGCGGCGAGGATCATCGTCTTCATGAACCAGCCCGGCTCGCACATCTTCATGAACGTCAGGAGGTGCATGCGTTCGTTGTACGACTCTTCCAGCAGCGTCTCGATCCACCCGTTGTCCCGCTTCATGCGGCGGAGGGAGCGGAGGTGGCGGAGCATACCGGCGACCATGCCGGGGACGCCCGCGATGGACTCCAAAAACACAAACCGCACGAGCTGTGGAGGACACGATTTGTTAGCATTCCCATATCGCTTCGTGTTCCTGATTTGAAATGGTCGTGACTCACCCATTGTGCTTCGGTCAAGGGTTTGCTGGCAACTATTGCTGTGGTGGGCTTGGATTTGTCGGATTGCTGTTCTGCTCTGAGACCCGTCGCGAGGTCCATGCCCCATCTGTTGCCGGATTAGTCGTGACTAGGAGGGGAAGGGGGAAGCATGCTATATGCCTGAGTTGCAACTTACCGGCAGAATCTGATCAATTTCCATGCCGACCAGTCACCCCAGGATCTGGGTTCTCTGTGAGCTGGAGTGACGTTGAGCATTTCCTCTTCCGAAAAGTCATGGTGTTGCCACGCCGCTGGTGTCTGCCGGATGTACTTTGTCTCCTGTGACGGAAAGAAGTCACGAAGCCGTGAGACGCTTGTGGTGGAGAAACATCGTGCTGGTGTCGACGACGTCTTTTCGGCAAATCCGTTGTAACGGCGGATGGGGAAAGTTCCGCCGGGGCGGGCGAGATTTATTGTCGAATGATGGCGGTACTGAGGTTCTCTGGTAAAGGGTGATGCGGTGCCTTGAGCGGTTATGAAGTTCGTCTGGTGCTTGGGAATAGTACTGCCAGCATGGTAAAGAGGCGCGACGGTGCTTCCAAGCTTGGCTGCAGAGGCAACCGAGCAGAGGCTCGGAGCGGCTGTACTTGTTGCGCTCGTTAGAGACATGAGAGAAATCGGGTGCAGGACTGTTGAGGATGGTTCATTGCTGCCGCTTGTTTATCGTTGGTACACGTTGAAGCTCCGGAAGCTGCGACTTGTCATGACTTTATACACATTGCCCTGTCGGATGTAGATCGTGATAAGAAGTCCTCTCATTGGCCTCGAACGTGCTCACCGCGGGTGCCCAGCTGTGGGGAGTCGGCGACTTGGAGGCGCCGGAGTATCAGATTTATTAGATAGTTGCGGTCCGCCCAATCTTTTCTACGCCAAGGTCGACGTGCATTGATCATGTTGGCGCTTCCGGATTCTTCCAGGGTCATAAGATCTTTGCGTGTTTGGTCAATTGGCAACACGAAAGGTCCGACTTTGCTTATTCCATGTCTTTCCAAAACCATCAGCGCAATGTTCACTCACCTCGAGGCCGATCAGGACGGCGCTTCATCTTTCATGCAATATATCCGTATAACGGAGAAGTTCTTGAGAGTTGGATTGTTCGATTTCAAGCTGCGACGGAGAATGAGTATGGTGTGATGTTCGCGTCAAAGTACCGGTCGACTTTTTCCGGTGTCAGCCCTGACCCTGTCGGAGGTCATCCGATAGGCTCGATAAACCACGCAGGGCTTGTGACTGAAGCCAACGATATTCCTGGATAGAGATTGGCTGTGTAGGTGGAAGTCGGGAAATATGGTCGGCGAGAGGAGACAATTACTAACTTATTAGTCGAATTCGTCGGCGAGTACCAGGCAATACTGCGCGTGTGTGCCTTATGTAATCAGCTTCATGGCCGAGAAATATAAACTCCTCGAAATACCTCAAAGATCCCATTGTTTGCGCAAATGCTACCCTTCTGTCTGGTTCAGTACTTGTTGTTGGACGCATACCTGCAGCATTCATGCGTGGTCGCACATACCAGCTGAAGCGCGATAGAGCACACGAATGCAGATGTCCCTACTCTAGTGAAGTGAATTGAAATACGAGATGAATCACAGCGCATGCTTCCAGATATAGCTGTGAAGGCCCAGTGATTCGGTTCCTCGGTGCCACGAATAAATAAAAAAAAGGATTCCATCGAAACTTGAACCCAAGCACAAGGCACCAAAAAAGAAGGGCGCCTTGAATGAGAAGGGTTCCAGCACCTCAAGTTCTGAAACTCGGTGGATCTATCCTGAAAGTGCACTTCATCAGTGCCAGATAAAACCCCAAATTGGGTGTCAGAGGACCGGAGCTCCGCTCCTCACCCAAGGCGCCAGAAGAATAAAGGCAGTGTGAGGTGTTGGTCTTATTAGCCCTGGCTGGCCAGGCCAGAACTGATTAGACCAACGAGGCCAGAACCAATTAGGCCAACAGGACTGCATGCAGTAGGCATATGTTAAACAAAAATTCAGGAATTGAATATATATCCCGTATTATCCAGAATGTGATGTGCAGTGAATCCGGGTTGCCAAGCTCGCAGGACAAGCCCAACAATACCAGCTGAAGACGTACCGCCGGTGATATTGAATAGGTTAAGCACAATAGTATCGACTATCCTCTCGATGTAGGAAAAAAGACGGTAGTGATTCTGGTAACAATGCGGTCGCGGCCTCGAAGAGATGCAAAGTCTCCATAGCAATAGTGCGTGGCGGCAAGACATTGTGCGGTTCGAGAGGAACATAATTCATTGTTAGTCCTGGTCGTGTGGTGTCAGTCCTTGTAGCAGACGCTCCGTCTCTATTGAGATTAGCATAACGCAGGTAATTCACGGAGGAAACTGAATGCATCAATCGCCTCCAACCCTCCTATTGATGAAGCACTCCTTGAATAGAATCAGTTGCGTTTGTTCGCCAAGCCAGAAGACGATGAAGCAGTGAATAAAAGTCACCACATTCAACAGCTCACACTTATACCCTTTCCAATTCTCATATTTCACCTCTCACCTTTCACTTCTTAATTTTCAAAACTTTCAAATCCAAAAATTCCACGACTCTCACCATGGCTGAAGAACAGCAAAATCGCTTTTGCTTCGAGGTGCGAATCATCGGAAACAACACCAACACCACTCCTCCAATCATCGTTCCCTTTTGCGAGGCCAGAGACAGAGCAGAGCTCTGGAACGAGACTGTCGACGTGGTGGCCTTCTGGTCAGATTACAGATTTCTCAACGCGGCGTCCAACGACTGGCCAAACCCCCCTCTCATCCTCCTGCAAGAGACATCGACCAGCAGGCACGACATCGAACACAACCGCTGGAAGACCATCAACTGGGACGAGGCGTCCGAATACACCAAATGGTTTCAAGCCAATGTCGCCGAGGGAGACGCCGAGACACTCAAGATTGAAATCCACTTCTTGACGGGGTCCTCAGAAGAGTATTGGAACATTTACAACCAGCTGACTGCGGTCGGCAAAGACAACGCCACCATGCAAGACAAGAGTCTTGTCGAGATTCCCTTCAGTGCAGACATGAGCAACCTGCAGAATGTTCAAGTTGTGGCAGGCACCAATCAGTGGTTGCCGAGACGAGAGGTTGATGTCCTGGCAAACGCCAATAATTGCGAGAGATGTGAGGCCAAGGCCGTGGAGCTTGGTCTGAAGCGGCCTTCGTGGCGTCAGAAGAAGGCCAAGGAGGCCAAAGATGAAGATGAGATGGAGACACCCGTCGAAGGCAAAGACGAGGATGTCATGGAGGAGGATACTGGGGTTGATGAGGGCGAAGAAGGAGATGTTGAGATGGGAGATGCCGGTGCTGGTGAAGGTGCAGGTTGGTCAATGGACCTGACACGACGATTTAGATAGAGAAGAGGAGCGACGAGGCTGGAACGAGGTTGAGGTTGCCAATGGCGTGAGAGAGAATGTCAAAATGTCAGATTTTATTTGCCTCGGATCAGAGTTTTTCCGTCCCGCCAGCCAAGAAATTCCCAACGGATCAAACTCGTCTCTCTCACAAAATGATGATGATGATGATTGACTTCTGTGCAGATAACAGAAAGAAAGCGACAAGAAGCAAGTTTGTTTCACATCCAGGTAGCATCGTGTCCTCGACTACTGCACTGAGTGCAACGAAAAACCACAATTTTACGCTGTTCTGGCTGAGGCGAGCCCACCTCGAGGCCCGTCTTATTGTGGGAACGGCGGCGCCGTTATCAAGCCGACAAGTCATGACGAACTGGAGTAGTGGTGTGCTATTGGCCTAATCGGCAGAATTGCCACACCATGACACGATCTCATCGCTAAAATGCAGAACAGAGGCGTGTGGATGTAGCCGACGGTAAGCATGGACCCCTGCTTCTTTGCGATAATAAGCTCCCTGCGTGAATTCTATCAGCAAATTTTTCCACAGCCTTGTCGATCTCTGCCAATCACACCGATACAATGACTTCCCTTCACGCGACAATAACTTCCTTAGCACGTTGACCTTATCGCATTTCGCCGATGGGCTCGTAAAGGTCTGCTCGGTCTCGAGCTTTTATAATACTTGTGACCCTCCTGGTCGTGTGTGCTCGAGATCAGTGCCCGCCCTCGTCCCCAATCTACGCAGCATAACAATTTTGAAGTCTCAAAAATGGCCGACCTCGATCTCGTGGAGAAAGGCCCCGAGCCTGATTTGGCCAGGACTAGCTTCGATGCCTCCCAAGGCAGAATCGAACTCCCCCGTGCGCCGACTGCCTGGGGTCGCTTCGTCGACAGCTTCAAGAGAAACCCCAATGCTCGAATGACGACACAAGCCATCGATGCCAACGGCAACATGCTTAAAGATCAACCGCCGGCGGAACCAGCTTTGTCCATGGCCCTGAAAGGTAGACATCTTCAAATGATAGCCATTGGTGGTTCGATCGGAACAGGTCTCTTCGTCGGTTCAGGATCCGCGCTGGCTGCTGGTGGCCCTGCTTCGTTGATCATCGCATATGGCCTGATCGGAGTCATGTTGTACTGTGTGGTTCAAGCCCTTGGTGAACTTGCTGTGGCTTTCCCCGTAGCTGGTGCATTCTCGGTCTATGCGAGTCGGTTTGTTGATCCAGCATGGGGTTTCGCCATGGGATGGAATTATGCTTTACAGTGAGTTGTCCGCCGATTTTGAAGAAACTGTTCCACGTCACTAACGTTTTGTAGATGGATGGTGACTCTTCCTCTTGAAATCGTGGCAGCATCTCTCACCCTCGAATTCTGGTCAGGCAGCCGAGACGTCAACGGCGCTGCTTGGGTCACGATCTTCCTTTTCGCAATCATTATCATCAATTTCTTCGGTGTTCGTGGGTACGGCGAGGTAGAATTCGTCCTGTCCATCATCAAGGTCGTCGCTGTGATCGGGTTTTGCATTCTCGGCATCATCATCAACACTGGTGGCGTTCCAGGCAGTGACCGAGGCTACATTGGAGCAGAGTACTGGCACAACCCAGGCGCGTTCAACGCTGGATTCAAGGGCCTCTGCTCAGTCTTCGTCACAGCTGCATTTTCATTCTCAGGAACCGAACTTGTCGGTCTGGCGGCTGCTGAGACGGAAAACCCGCGACGCACCCTGCCTAGCGCCGTCAAACAGGTGTTTTGGCGAATTGCACTGGTATGTGCCGCATCTCCTCGTTTTCGTCTACTACGACGTTTTCTAATTCGATTTTTCCAGTTCTACATGGTTTCACTCACCATTGTGAGCGTCCTTGTGCCATACGACGACCCTAAGCTCCTGAACGGAAGCAGCTCGTCTGATGCAAACGCCTCCCCCTTCGTCATCGCCGTTCGCAATGCCGGTATCCAGGCAGTGCCCTCGATCATGAACGTTGTCATTCTTATCGCGGTCCTGTCCGTCGGCAATTCTTCAGTCTACGGTTCGAGCAGAACACTTGCCGCCCTCGCCGATATGGGGCAGGCCCCCAAGATCCTCGGTTACATCGATCGCTCTGGAAGGCCACTCGTGGCCATTGTCGTCTCCTCGGCTCTCGGTTTCCTGTGCTACATTGTCGCCGCGGGTTCCGCCACCAGTGCACAGGCCTTCAACTGGATGATAGCCATCAGCGGGTTGGCGGCCATCTTTACCTGGTGAGATTCATCCTATCCTCTAAGCCTTTGTCCCCTCGAAAGGGTTCGTACGTACTAACGAGTCATCCTTCTACTTTTAGGGCAACCATCTGCATCTGTCACATTCGCTTCCGCCAAGCCTGGCATCTCGCCGGCAACACCGTCGACGACCTAGCGTTCAAGTCACAAGCCGGTGTCTACGGCTCGTGGATCGGTTTGATCATGAATTGCTTGATCCTCGTCGCACAGTTCTGGACAGGCTTTGCCCCCGTCGGATACGCCGACATGTCGGCGTCCGAGCGTGTCAAGGGGTTCTTTGAGGTCTACCTCGCGGCTCCCATCGTGATTGTCATGTACATTGGCTACAAGCTGTGGTACAGGACCAAATTCCGCAAGACTCGTGAGATCGACATCACGAGCGGAAGAAGAGAACTGAATCTGAAGGAGATCCTGGAAGAGGAGCGGAAGATTCAAGCCGCTTGGCCCTGGTACAAGAAGGTTTGGAAGACGGTCTGTTAAAGCGCACTCGTGTGGCATTTGATTTATATATACCCATTAGACCGATATAAGATAATACAAAAGTGATTTTTAGTGTATGACCGGATCATGGTCCTGAATTAGCCATGTTGTATTCCACCTTGGGATGAGAGGACCTTTTTCAACTCCCACTCGACTGCGAGCGCACCTCATCATTCCTGTACATGCCTGACCTCTCTGCCTGCGCTACCCACGCTTGCCACTGTGACCTATCCGCATGATTGATGGTGCGTTCGCAATCCAGGGCCTCCTGCTCCGTGAGGTAGACGATCTCGAGCTCGGTGGCGTCCCGTTGCGCCATGGCCGCAGTCTGTATCTCTGCATCCCGACGGATGTGTATGGCGCGCCACACCACATCCACGAGACTCTCGGCCCACGTCGTGTACCCGTGGCCGCGCATGAACACGGCCTTTTGTTCCGGCAGAATGGTCGAGCCGTTAGCAAGAACATCCGTCCCTTCTTCACGCTGGTGGGACTTGCGTAGCGCCATTGCCATTTCGTCGCCGAGGTACCCAGTGGTTATGAGGAGGTTCTTGGGGTGCGAGGCAGGCAGGTCGTCGTAGTATCGTGCAGTGTCGAAGATCGGGGGCGAGGAACCGAGAAAGCCGGCCATCAGATAGCTCGGCTGTAGCATGCTGGTCCAGCTGTTGCAGAGACCGTACACGATCGCGGTCGGACAGTGGGAGTGCAGGACGCTCTGCACCCCGGGGTACATGTTGTACATGGAGCTGTGCACGAAGATCTCGGTCATCGGGGAGACCCTGGCGACTTTTTCGACGTCTGGGTATGGATCGTCAACAGGAGACCCGTCGGTCACGTTCCACTGGTTCAGGTCTTTCTTCGACGATATGAGAATGGCCGGGACAATGCTTGTGAAGAAGGTCGAAGGTTCTCGAGGATTGCGAACCGAGATCTGGCCATGTTCGTCCAACACTTGGTGTTGGTGGAGGATGTGAAATGCTGTGATGAGGCCGGAGAGGACTTGGTCGACACTTTCGTCGTCGATCACGCCGGGCGTCATGGCAGTCTGAGGTTCTCGTACGAGTTTTCCCGCTGATTTAGTTGTCTGGTAGACGGCCAGATACCTATCCTGCGGATTCAAGTCGGTAGATTTGGTTTCTTCTGAGCAAACGTGTCTGTCTGTCCTAGTGTAAGATGGAACCTCTGTAGGACCCGACTGGAGGTAAGCTCTTCATTCCATCATATAGTGGAAAACAATCCCTACGTCATTTTGATATCGTCTCACATGGGCGGAGTAAGAGTTGTTGAGAATGCCACTCGTGATATGTATTGTCCAAGCAAAGGCAGTCATTTTGGTCTGGTCTCTGCGCCAGGGTCTTTCTGATCTCTGGGCTCATTACCTCAATTGGCGCGGACTATTGTACCACCTCAGATTCGACGTGGAATCATCCCGGAAAGGTTTTCCAAGGACGTCAATCATCAAGGAGATACACTTCCGACAAGTTATATCAGGGCCGCAACTTCGGCAGAGACCGATGACTGTCGCTATGACGAAGGCACATAGCTCTGGCAAGTGGTGTAACTCTTGGCTCTCTATCTGTCCGTCTGTATGCGGAACAGATTAGTTGTGAGGCTTCAAGTCTGTCTGCGGTCATGAGGATTAGAAGAATTTACCTCTTAAGCTTCAAGGAGCTAGACCGAGATTGGCTTAGTCAGCACTGCAAAGTCACGTGACTCGTAGAGCAACGACGCGTAAAAACCACACCACTTTGTTATGGTTCGCCTCTTTTCTATCTGCTACGAGATGCATTTCGTTCAAATCAACTTTTCAATCAAGATTATATGATGCTTTCCATCTACGGCCTCTATGCTTTGACTCTTCATTCTGCAATCATTTGACTGAGCACGTTCGCCCGGTAAGACTCGGATCGTTCAAAAAGCTCGTCATGTGTCCCAGAGTCGACACATTGCCCCGCCTCAATCAAAAAGATCTTGTCAGCGTGACGGATAGTGTTGAGCCGATGTGCTATCACCAGTACGGTGATACCTTGCGTCGCAATTCGCAAGTTGTCTTGCAGAGTTTTCTCTGTCTCGGCGTCCAAGGCACTGGTCGGTTCGTCCAGGATCAAGAGTCGGGGCTTACGCACCAACGCGCGAGCGATGGCTAGTCGATGCTTCTGCCCACCCGACAGCTGGCTTCCGTTGGTGCCACAGAGTGTGTCAAGGCCCTGAGGTAACTGGAGAACGGTATCATGAATACTGGCGAGCTTACACGCCTCCATCATGTCCTCATCCGACACTAAAGTCCTAGGCCGTGCCCCCAGTGACAGATTGAATCGTATCGTGCCATCAAAAAGCACGCCATCTTGAGGTACAAGGGCAATGTCGTCGCGAAAGGATATCCCGTCCTGCTTGGTGATGTCCTTCCCGTCGATCAAGATCTCACCCGACTGCGGCAGATACATGCGCTCGACCAGGGATGTAATTGTGGATTTACCTGCGCCCGATGGTCCTACGAGCCCGCAGAACTGACCTGGGCGAATACGAATGCTGAGACCACGGAGAGCGGGAGCAGATTGGCGGGCGGGGTAAGCGAAGTGGACATTCTGCATTCTCACGTCCATTCCCCTTGTTCCATGTAGTGATGCGGTTTTCGTCTCGGCACTGAATTCGATGTCGTCTTTTTTGCTGACGGTCGAAGATCCCTGGAAACTGGCCGATGATCCCAGAGCTATCACATTGGTGACTCTGGCAATAGCAGCCCGCGCATTGGTGATCTCGGGGGCAAGGGCAAACATTTGACTCCAGAGTTGAGCGCTGACCAGCAGAGAGAAGACGACCATGATGAACTGTGTCTGACTATACATGCCGCTGAACACTTGTTTAGATCCCCACCAGAACCCTAGCGCAAACGCCAGGTTACCGACTAGGTACTGCAGAGCGAGCCAGATGTTGGCATGGAAGCTGATAGCAGTAACCTCTCGTCGCGGTCCATCAAGTGTGCGACGATATACCTGCAATATCTCGTGTTCTAGTGACAGCGCAGCAACTGTCTTGATTGAATTGACGGCTTCAACACTGATCCCGACCGACTTGTTGAACGCGTGCTCGTGCTTGTCCGCGAATCGAGCTAGAGCACGCAGCTGCGTAAATCCCACCCCAAGCAGAAGTGGGACAATGGCCATACAGACCAGTGCAATCTTCCAGGCTATGATCAATGTCATGATGACCGCTGCAACAAGATTGATACAAATTGACAAGATAGTCCCAATAATGGACCCACTGAGACCAGCAATCTGATTCCCGTCGTTGGTGATCAGCCCAAGCAGACTGGAGGGGGTGCGGCCCTGGGACTGATGCCACTGGACATCCTGCTCGAAGATGGCACGAAAGAGAAAGACCCGAATGGTGTAGATGGTCTTCTCGGACACCCAGCCAAACCCGATCCAACTCACAATGTTGGCAAACAATTCGATAATAGCCAACACGAAAAACATGAGGGCGAAGAAACGTCCACTATCTCGAATATGTGCCGGTGAGCGGCAAGGACTGAGACCTCCAACCGTGTGGCCGAAGATGACAGCGTCGGCGCAGTACGCGCCACCAACGATGCTGGCACCCGCGAGAGCACAGAGCGCCACAAGAGCGTGAGGGCGTATGAAGCGTGCCATGGATTTTGTCAATGTTCCGAGACTCTGATCTACCGATTCATCATCAGTTTCAGCAGATGTCTCCGTCGACGAAGGGATGTCAACGCGCTCCTTCGTTACTTCGATGGACATATCGGCTTTGCTGGTCTTTTCAAGTTCATTGTCTACATTGTCCACGTCGGTCATACCGCTCAGTGAAATGTCTTCACTGGCTCGCCGGGTTGGTGACTTTGAGTCCAGGTTCTGTAAGTTGACGAGCCCGGCGTACGAGCCTTGTTTGCTCATCAGCTCCGCGTGCGTTCCTTCTTCCAAAATGCGGCCATTCTCCATTACGACAATTTTGTCTGCCTTCTGGATTGTGGAGAGTCGATGAGCTATCGAAATAACGGTTCGGCCTTCTGAACAGCGCTCCAGGGCATCAAGGATCTCTCTTTCACTTCTAGAGTCGAGGGAGGCCGTTGCTTCGTCGAGTATGAGGATTTTAGGGTTCTTGACGATACTCCTCGCAATGGCAATACGTTGTCTCTGCCCTCCGCTCAGCCTTGTTCCACTGGACCCTACCATGGTACCCAAACCCTCTGGCATGTTGTTGACGAAGCGTGCAGCATCCGAGACTTCCATCGCATGCTGGACCATACCCAAGATCTCTTCAACTACTGGGCCCTGCTCGTGGGCAGCGTCTGTCGCTACACGGCCGTCTCTTATCGCGGCTGCCACAGAACCGAGTTGAGGCCCGAGAAGTGTGTCTTGAAGTCGCTCGTGTTCAGGTGCAGTCGAGTTCACCAGTCCGTGAGCGATGTTCTCAAGAATTGATCGGTCAAGTAAGGTGGCATCCTGCTGTACCAGGCCAATCATGCCGCGGACTTGTCGGGTGTTCACCTCGCGAAGATCGTGCCCGTCCAGGACCACCGAGCCTTCGACTGGGTCGTACAGACGAAGCAACAAGCTGGCGATGGTCGATTTCCCGCTCCCCGAGAACCCGACTATGGCAGTCTTTTGCCCGGCCGGAAATTCTAGAGACACATTCTTGAGTACTTCTTGCTCCGGTCTTGACGGATACCGAAAAGAGACGTTCTCCAGTTTGAAACCACCCGCACAGTCGGGAGACAACCTCAAGCCCGTGTCTGCTGTCCCATTGATTACCGAAGGGGCATCGATATCTCTCTTCAGTTTGCCAAAGGCTGCAGCAGCTCCGGCGAAGATGGCCAGGAACGGAGTCATTTGGCTGAGTATCAGAGTTGCTGTTTGAGCGGGAGCAAGTATTTGTCAGCTTCGGCCTTCTCTCGTCGCCCTAGAACGGGAATCACTCACCATCGACCAGGAGGAAAATGACAGTGAAGACTGCCCCTATCGTCGTATCTTTGCCATTACCCGCGACAGCATCCGCTATCATGTGGCTGCCTTGCCAGAATGCCAGCGCGTCAGCGGCATAGGCGATGAAATACATCAAGCCGGCCTGGATGCCGTTGGCCAGGGCCTTGTCGATCCCTGCCTTTCTAGCCGATCGCAGGTGCGATGAAAAACTCGCTTCCAGCTTGTCGTTGGCATTGAAGGCCTGCACAACAGCCACATTGGTCAAGGCCTCTGACGCGACGGACGACGCGGCGGCAAAGCGATCGGACACTTGAGAAGAATACTTCTTGACAAAATAGCCCCCGACCAGCGACATGGAAAAGTAAGCCGGGACAAGTGCAACCAAGATGCCGGCCAGCCTTGGGATCTTGATAAAGGCAACGACATACGCCGTGACAAAGAAGGAAAGGCTGGATAGACAGATGCCGACCTTCTCAGAGGCGCCCATGCGGATCATGGATATGTCACCGTTGAGCCGCGACGAAACTTCACCGCCGGGCCGGCCATCGAAGAAGGCTGGGTCTTTTCGCAGGAGACTGCGTAGGTATTGCTCGCGGAGGCGTTGGGCCAGTCTGGCACCGCCCAGAGACCAGCTCACGAGGTGAATGTACATGAAGCCAAATTGGGCAATGGCAAGGTAGACCACGTACAGGACCTTGTCATCGACCGCGCTCTGGTAGTGCTGTGTACTGGTCGCCGAGGCTTGTGCATCATCGGCGGCGCAAATCTGGTCGTTGAAATCATCGAGGAGTTGACCGAAGATGATGCCAAGTAACGGGAAAGGAATACCGGAGGCAATGGCACTGATGACTCCTGTGACCAGGAGCAACAAATCGAGAGGCGAGGGTTGTGCTTGGACGAAAATCGCAAAATAGTCGAACGCGCCCTTGAACCGTGACATCTGGATGGGTGTCTGCCCGTTAGCATGGGGTTCATTCTGATGTTTTGGATGGGCAAGAGAGGAGATGGTCAACACCACCAACCTTTTAGAGACCAAGTACACAGTGGCCTTGCCCTTGGTGGCTCCACTGGCCTGTTCTTCTGGAAGCGCTTTTTCTCTGATACGATGCCGCAGGCGTGGTGCACAAGTACAAAGCGCGTCTGTCAATTCAGTATCAGAGTGTGGGAGTATGGGCCACTATACAGGATACTCAAGTGTCGACTGATTCAGTTCGGCCAGGATCAAATGTTAGAAGTGCCATCGGAGGGCCTCGATTCGATTTCGTCACAACGACATACGCATGCCAAAAAAGTTCAATGTAGGCCGATCAAACCTCAACGCAGAGCCAAGTGAAGTGGCCTTACAGAATCACTCCGTGGGTCATTTGGAACAGAAGAAAATTCTTCCTTTGTTGATTGTCTGGACAGGACCCTGGGGCGCTGGAACAAGACGACAACCATGGCCCCCATCATCCATGTCGACCGATATCGGGTCTGCAAGACCACGTATGTCTCGGCATAATGTTGAAAGTCGTACCGTATCCTTGTTGGTAGTTATACCTAAGAAGGTGCTCATGTGCCTTGCATCAGTGGGCAATGGTGATCTACGGGCTATTTTACCTTGGAAGGGGGGAGTACTGGGGACGTCAATAAAGGGTGGATACTGTAGAGATAAGATTTGATTGATTAGATTTTCTTTTCTTCGCTGTCGTAACGTCGTACTCTATTATCTTGGCTAAGTGATGTTTCGTGCTGGATGTTGTATCGGGAGTTGACGGGTAAGAGGATCGTCGATAGGTATGCCTGAGAGGAGTAGTTGGAAATACGGAGTGGTCGTCAAACGAAATGATTTCCCGAAGGAGGATCTCCATACCATATAATGGAGTCTAAAAGATAAGATTTGATTGATTAGATTATTGTGAGACAATCAGGTCCAACGTCGCATCACGCATTGTGTGGATGATCGGGAGGGCCGCTTGTGTAAAATAAGTGGTTAACGGAAGGGAAGGGGATGATCATCCTTGGGTATGGAGTACATTACAAGTGCCGTTAAATGTACGTACAGTACGGACTACCTCAAGTAACTAAAGAACGAGACCCTTGTACAGTGGTGCCTCGCCCTGCCCACAGTTGGCTCGGTCGTCGATGGATACGCCGGGGCTACTACATATTGTATTCCCGCTGGCGTGATTCATGCCCTACTGTAAAAGTTTACTTGTCACTATTGACGGAACATCGAAACTTCGTAATAATGGATACGTACATACATACATACATGTAGTACCAGTGTCAATATGTGGCCCGTCCCGTGGAAACAACCCACTGCTGCCAGTCACCAAGGAACCCTTTTTATTCAAAAGCCACAAATAGTTTAACTTGACACAAACCATCCAGGGCCTGCACGGGTGGGAAGGAAGGTCAAGGATGTATCCTTCACATTATGAACACATCGGGAGGGATGGCAAGTACAGTAAATGTTGTACGTCAAAAACTCTACACGGTGCATACGGTATCTTTGGATCCAGGGTTCTCAGACGGCACCATACAGCTCCTGTTGATGTAGTGGTGGTAGTAAGCAATTCAAACCATGTATACAGTAGCTATGGTTTCGAAAGGATCAGGTTGTGATAAATCTAGTGACTTCATCTTCACCCACGTCCTACACCGTGACAATCTATACAATCACTTTATACACTCAGCTGACGTAGACCTCGTACTATACAGCCAAGGTTTAGACAAGACAATCTTCTCCTGTCCTGTTCGGTTGTCGTCAAATAGAAAGGACTATGCTGTCCGTAAAACGGAGGTGTTCTCTTCCTTCCACCCCTAGCCCTCCAATGCATTGGAGACCCATATTCAGGTTTCTATAGCCCATCCACTCTGTCGACCCTGCAAGACGACGATCATTGTCTTAATCAGTGTATCTGCATGCCATCAAGTCGAATCCACGCTATGAAGAACCAGGATAGAGAGGCATGACGACAATCAGGCTTCCTTCTCGGTGCCAATGGCAATGGTCATGCCCATGCAGTCCCCTGGTCTGTGACAAGAGTCAAGGCCGATTTGAGTAGGTATAAGAAGGGGGCTTGACCACTGGTTTCAAAAACGAAGGATTCAGGCAATTATGCCATTTCACAACTCAGAGTCTTGTAGGACACTCAAAGAGACACAGCCACAACAGAACGAAATTTCCAACCCATCAGCAACAATCAGTACCGGCACCAGCAGAGGCACCACCCCCAAGTATGATCATGAGCAAACCAAATCAACCGATTCTGCGTACAGAGCGTCTGGAGCTCCGACCACTCGGACCCGAACACTTTGAACTCACCAGACAACTAGACTTTGACCCGGATGTCATGAGATATGTTCTGACCGGAAAACCATTGACACCGGAGCAAGCCGTCGAGGTGCATCAGTGGCTCATGGATTCTGCGAAACCCATCCTCGGCCTCGGTTGTTGGGTCGGTTTTATCGGTCAAGACTTTGTAGGATGGTGGGTCCTGGCACCTTCAGCGTCTCGTCAGCAGACAAACGCGAAGAAAGAAGAGGGCGACGAGGAAGAGCCGTCCCCGACCGACGAAAAATACAACCCCGATCGAGCAGAATTCGGATGGAGGTTGTTGCCCAAGTTTTGGAGGCGAGGTTTGGCAAAGGAAGGTTCGCGAGAACTGTTGAGGTATGCGTTCCAGAACTTGCAATTGAAAGAGGTGGTGGGGGATACCATGACGGTCAACGTGGCCTCCAGGGCCACGATGGTTTCTTGTGGGTTACAACACGTTCGAACTTTTTACAACACTTACGACGGTGTCGATCCAATCCCGGGTATCGAGGAAGGTGAGGTGGAATATCGAATCACCCGGGACGAGTGGTGGTCGGCTTTCACTTCGAGCCAGCAACAGCCTGTTGTGCATGTACACCCACAGTCCACTACTACTGTAGGTTAGCACCTTGGTACTCGGCACTTACAGTTGACCATCTCGTGGAGTTTCGTGGGTGAACGGCTTGACTAGTAGTAAGTAACACGAGTCATTGCCGTCAACGACCAGGTCCAGAAGAAGGTTTGCGGAACAAAGGAGAGAGGCAGGGCACGAGGTACTTCTTCGTAGAGGCAGCGGGTGGGACGCAACAAAAGTCTTTGTGTACAAGTTCTTTTCCTTCACGAACATCCCGTATATTGCCCCTTTTTGGGGAACAAAAGCCACCCGATTCATCAGTTCGCTCGGAAGCAGAGTGCTCCCTCCGACATCCGCCCGAGAAATAAAGTGGACATCATTGATGGACTGGTACAATACAATGCATAACGAGTTAACTTCTGCAAGTCAAGTTGCAGATCCCACGCCACCGTCACCACCATGAAGAAACGCTTGTGCCGTTACGGGACATATGCCCCTCTACACTAGCAAAGTCTCGGCCAAGATAAGATCCATTCTAAGTGATTAGATTAGATATTTCAACCTCGCCCCTTGTCCTTCACCCCTCCTAGTGCACACAAGCCTATGCCCCGTCTAGGATGTACAGGATAGGTCCGGCTAATGGAGGGTCACTCTTACTCTGTAAAGTACACATCACGCGCGTACTGTACACGGTATGTTGGCGAAAGTAGCCGTAACTGGATCGACTTGCTCCCGATCATGTCCAAAGCGCTATTTTCCTCTGGTTCTCCCACGGCCACATGCGTCCCAAGCGCCTTCGAATATGGTTTCATTCCGGTTGTCGGCACGTAGATTGGAACGGCACTCCGTACAAGCTTCCTGACCTGGCCATAATGGCATGTGGCATGAGCGCGCCCTCCGCCGGCGAAGCATACCCGACCAGGGACACTGACCCTCTCTGAGAAGACCCCTGTTGTCCGGAATGTTCGCTTCCCCCACCCTCGCTCGCCATACATACACTGGTCCCTGTCAGACCAATGAGTGTCGAATTACTGGGGGAAAGTTCGCTCAGAAGCAACAGCCGACTTCGGTGGCAGATACAGGATCATCCATCCATCACCAGGGTTTCGGCTTCTCATCGTTGGTTACCAGGTCCAGATGGCGTGCACACGCACTCACACATACACCCCTGTGGTCTGGCTAAGCGATACGACCCACGTGGATATCGATTTTTTTTCTTCTTTCCTTGCTCTACTTCTGCTTCCAGCCCAATCAGAGATTATCTTATCTCTTTCACGGAGCTATATATCTGTATATGACCTTGATCACTGGTCACTTTCAGCTGTCGTTGAGATCAGAAGAGTTGATCGTCGTATATTGTTCAAGTGGTCAACATAACAAGCCGCCTTGCACTTGTCCTTGCGTATATCAAAGGGACCCTTCCATCTACAGCAATGGCGATCTTGGACAAGGTTCGTCACATCTTTGGCGACGAGAAGTCTAGCGACAACAACACGCAAAGTCCACGTCTTCCTCCTCCTTCTGCTCATTCGACCGAAGATCCCTCTGCAACGACTTTCAACGTTGCCCACCCTGTCGACAACAAGGAGGCCGAAACAGGCTCTTCTGACGCAGTCACTCACGTCAAAAGCCACGAGGATACGACACCGACAGAGGATGCACAGCTGGGAGTCAAGAAGATTGAGGCGGTGACTTTGGCATGGTCCAAGACAGCTCTGGCTTCTATTTTGATCCTGTACGTTTCCCTCTCGGAAATTTACCTCCTTTTGGCGATGCCTTTCTGCTTTTCTGTTGTGTCTTTCTGGACTGACCAAGATTTTTCCTCGGACAGGATCTGGCTCTTGACTCTAGTGAACAATTTCAAGTCGACCATCGTTCTCAGCTTGACCCCTTTTGCCACGAGTGACTGGCAATCACACTCTCTGCTGACGGTCATCGGTATCGTCTCAAACGCCATGACCGCCGCCGTGTACATTCCCATGGCAAAGATGTTGGACGTCTGGGGGCGTGCCGAGGGATTTCTACTCATGTTGGGCTTCTGCCTTTTGGGTTTGATTCTGATGGCTGCCTCGGAGAATCTTTCAACATATTGTGCTGCTCAGGTTAGTACGGTCATCTTTCTCACCTAATATCGCTTGTCTCTCGGGCCCTATGAACCATTGTCTCGTTGGACGATAAGCGTGTGCTGACCTGAACACAAACAGGTCTTTTACTCTGTCGGTTTTGGGGGGCTCTCGTACAGCTGGGACGTACTCGCCGCCGACGTCACCAACCTCAGAAATCGAGGGTTGGCGTTTGCATTCACATCGTCTCCGGCGGTGATTACGGCGTTTGCGGGATCCAAGGCCGCCGAAGCTTTCTACAACAATGTCAGCTGGCAATGGGGTATCGGGTGCTGGGCCATCGTTTTCCCCTGTGTCGGATTGCCCTTGTATTTCGTCCTGAGGCAGAATCTGCGCAGGGCCGAGAAGAAAGGCATAATCGTCCGCGAGAAGAGTGGCCGGACCTGGTCGCAGCAGATTGTATACATCGTCAAGGAGTTTGATTGTGAGTTTCTGGCCCTCCTCACTTTGCCCTGTCTCTTTTTCTTTTCTGGTGGTCACGTCGTTGACACTCTTTTTCAACAAAAACACAGTACCGGGTGTGATCTTGTTCGCCGGCGGCCTGACGGTGTTCCTGTTGCCATTCACGCTGGCCACGAGGGCCCCGCACGGCTGGAGGACCGACTACATCATCGCCATGATCGTGGTCGGGTTCGTGGTGCTGGTCCTGTTCGCGCTGTACCAGGTCTACGTGGCGCCCACGCCGTTCCTCAAGTCTCGCTTCCTCCTGGACCGGAGCGTGCTGGGGGCGTGCCTGCTCGACATGACGTACCAGATCTCGTACTACTGCTACGCGAGTTACCTCTCGTCCTTCCTCATGGTGGTGTACAACCTCAGCCTGGCCGAGGCGGGCTACGTGGCCAACACGTTCAGCGCCGTGTCGTTCCTCTGCCTCTTCGCCACGGGCTACCTCATCCGCGTCACGGGCCGGTTCAAGTGGATCCTCTGGGTCTGCGTGCCGCTGTACATCTTCGCCGTCGGCCTCATGATCCACTTCCGCCAGCCCAACGGCTACATCGGGTACATCGTCATGTGCGAGATCTTCTTCTCGGTGGCCGGCTGCGTCTTCATCCTCTGCGTGCAGCTGGCCGTCCTCGCCAGCGTCGACCACCAGTACGTCGCCGCCGTCCTGTCGATGCTCTTCGTCAGCGGCACCATCGGCGGCGCCATCGGGGACGCCATCTCGGGCGCCATCTGGACGAACACGTTCGAAAAGGCCCTCGAGCGGAACCTGCCCGCGTCCGCCCTGCCGGACGTCGTTTCCATCTACGGCAGCCTGACGGTCCAGCTCTCGTACCCGGTCGGGAGTCCCGAGAGGCTGGCCATCCAGAAATCCTACGGCTACGCCCAGGCACGCATGCTGGCTGCATCTTGCGCCATCATGGTCCTGGGCTTCGTGTGGGTGGCTATGATAAGGAACGTGAACGTCAAGAACATGTCGCAGACAAAGGGCAACGTGTTGTAAGATTGGGAAAATTGTTCTGGAGGCGGCACCACCTTGACTAGCTTGCCAAAGTAAGATGTACACTAGACAGACAGGGACCTTGGGCGCGGAGAGACTTTGGACCAGCAGACCACACCTTTGTTAAATGAGAAATTCTGTCTGTTTGACTTTGCAACAAGCGACTATAACTTGCTGGACAACGGCGAATGACTTTCTGGAGAGACACCTCCTCCGAAATGGCCCAGAAATTCGGTGGCGCTCATCCTGGCCAGGCGTCCTTGACTGCAGGCAAACTCTTCGACGGGAAACCAGCCACGTACTTCGGAGTCTCGTCCAAGAATCAAAAAGGCCAACGCTTTCCCACTGAGCCAACTGTGAACCATGCCGTAGCCGTTGAACCCAGCAGCGACCCACTCGCCACCTTGATCCGCGCGACATTCGTCTCTCATAGAGACGTGCCTCGATGCACGGCCCACAATGGGTAACCCGTCCATTGTGAAACCCATGATCCCGGTCCACTTCTTGGAGATGCGAGCACCCTCGCCCCCGAGGAAGGCTTTTCCCGCGGCGGTCTCCAAGTGGCTCAGGCATTGTGGTGAGAGTCGGCTGTCGTCTACATTGCCGATTTCCTGGTCGTTCTCGAGGCCGGATCGAAAGGCGCCTCCGCCAAAGTAAAGGCTCCCATCCGCGGCTGGAGACTGACAAATGTAGTCGAATCCTCGGTCCCAGATTGCGCTCCACGAATGCTTGGCACCGTACCGGGGGAAGTCATCCGGGACGGACTGTACCGTCATCTGACCACGAAGAGGGCACACTTTGCCTCTTAAGCCCGGGATGAGGTGGGCGACAAAACCGTTGGTGCAATGGACGACGTGTTTGGTCTGGATGGATCCTCTGCCTGTCCGAACGCAATATGGGTACGGAGAAGATGCTTGGTGTTTACTGATGGAAAGGGCGGGTGTGTGTGTCTCCAGGCTGATGGCCCCCTTTTGAAGAAGATTTGATATGACGGCCCCGAGGAATCGGTACGGCCAGGCTGCTCCTGCGCGTCCTGAGATGCAACCGACGCAGTTCTCTGCCAGTCCTAGTTTCTGGAAGAATAGTAGATCAGTACGAGATGTGTTCACCTCACCGTCACCGACTAACGGCCAACAACGACCAACGTGTAGAGAGGCATGCTTACCTTCAAATCCGAAGGATCTTCGTGCACGTTCCACTTTCCTTGTTCCTCCGGCATGTCGTCAAGGAACTCTTTCAGCTTCTTCTTGTCCTGAGTCCATACGTCTCGGTCGTAGCAGGCTATGAGTGTTTCCAATTGTCTCACCAAGCCTGCCTTACCAGACTCTCCCAATGAAGCGGCCTCGCTTAGGAGAGCCGGCAGATGGGCCAGTCGAAAACGAGTGATTTTGATGGCGCTCTCCCGACCTAACGTCTGTTTGATGTCGCCGTAGTCCTTCCAGGGAACAGCCTTGATATGGCCTCCATTCCGGCCCGTGGCACCAGATGTCAGATCCCTAGCCTCTAGCATCACGATCTTCAGCTCGGGCGCGATACGCGACAGGTGCAGAGCCGTGCTTATGCCGGTGATACCGGAGCCAAGAATCACGACATCTGCAGTCTGTGAAAGAGAAGGCGACTGGTGATGAGCATGTTGAACCACTGGCTCCAGCCAGAATGGAGTGGTTGCATTCTCGACCGGCAGACCAGGATCTCGCTGGATTTTCTGGACAAGTCGCTGGATATGGGGTGGTTGTGCATGTGATGAAGAAGGCATTGTCAGAATCCTCGTACACAGTGTGCTTACTCGTAAAGAGAGTATGTTATGTGTATAGATCTACAACTGGCTGAACTTGAGCGCCTTTGCTGGAAGAGGGAAACCGGATGGGAATGGATGGTCAATCTGTTGAAATACACCCGGCCCGGCGCCCTGGTGCAAGTCGCCAGTCGGAGATACGCGAAGGCGTTTTTATGGTTCAACCGGTGTCCTCGGTGGCCGGTGGGATTTCTTCACCATCAGGATGATCTCTTCCGTTTTTCAGGTATTGAGTGGGCACGTATATTCCTCCGTGCATGACATTCAGTAGATAGTGGCAGCGAGTTTGTCGAAGAGATGGAAACGAAGTTCTGACTTGACTTGTACAAGTACTGGACGCACAGGTACGAGGTACTGTATGTAAATGATGGCGGGGGAAACAAGCTGGAGAAAGACTCGCTTATCTCCGCCATGGTCAGGCCTGGACTCACGGAGTAAGAGTGTGTCGAAGGACTTTGTCGTGTCGACCAGCCATCCGAGTATGGTCCAATAAAAAGCGCATCTTATCAGCCGTGTTTCTTCACAGACCGAATTCGCTGTAGGAGGACAAAGGAGAGAATGTCGCACAATGCCAGAGTCTGCAAACAACCAACGCGTCAATGGCTTCTCTCACCCACCGTACAATTTGGTGGTTGCTGACTCATCTTTTGGCTACGGCTGGGTATTCAAGCCCCAGGAGCATGTTTTGCTCACGTGATTAGATTTGACGCGCTGGGGAATGTGTGAGGTACTGTACGGAGTACATCGCTATTCATCGACACAAACTGCATCTTTTCAAAATTCAATATCATGATCCTTGTCAAAATTTGAAAAATCTAACCTTATCCACAGAGTCAATTTGGCCCGATGATTGATCGTCGTGGGGAGTAAAATCAATGTGCACGCGATGCCACGGCCGAAAAGGAAAACAACAAACAAAAACAAATACAAAAAGACGCACAGCAACACCGATTGATTGGCTCCGCGGATCATTCCTCTTTTTTCCCTTCCCCCGAACTGTTTGTTGACCATTTTCACTACGAGTGCTTCGTACTACAGTATTGTACAAGACTGTTCTCGATCTCGATCTCGCAAACAGATCGGACCTTGACAGGGAATGATGACGATTTTCTTCGCCCCATGATCACCAATGAATATTGTACTGTACACACCATGCCAGTGCTGTACTGTAAACAATACAAGCTTCAAGCCTCCAAGGTCAGTGTATGGTAGCACGCGCCACCATCGACATTACGAAGTGCAGGATGAGCACCAGCTCGAATGCCTCGTTTATACATAATACTCGGACTCGGACTCCATACGAGTACGGCATGAGGTGTTGGTGGCTGAAAAAGCTTGACTAGTGTACAAACTCACACACATGCACAGCCTTGCTCACTGACACCAGATTGATCATCCGCACTTTTGCGACTGTTCAGTCCGGAATCCCCACTCACCAGTCACTTGGTCGGTGGCACGGACAGGCGTCTTCATCAGTCACTTCAGCTGTCTTTGTGTGTGTCGTTTGTCAAAATGTGAGTCCAGACAGGGAGGTACACGTACACACTTTTTGACACCTACGAGACAGTACGAGTACGTGTCACCCAATATCTTGCTCGGCACGATTACACGGATTCGTAATTGACTTCGTCCTCGTTGTATATACACAAGCAAAATAAAATCGCATGATATCACCACCCACCACGACATCACCACCGTCATGGGTTCGCCAACATCGGCAGCTGCCGTAGGAACCTCCTGTCTTCAATCTCCCGAAGCACCCATCTGACCAAACTGCCCCTGCTGAGGTCAATCCCACCGGCATAATCTTTGTCGAGGAGACCTGCAATCACTTTGGCATGAGGATCTCCCTGCGTCAGATGAGGCACACGGAACACGGTCCAGTCGATCGGGTTGGGGTTTGAATCGTCCGATCCAGCGTCGATGACGGCCCGTGCGATGGCCTTCATCTCGGCGTTGCCTTGGGGCGCCAACAAGATCGGCATGCACGTGTACAGCCACCATTTCCAAGGCATGGTGTTGGTCTTGCCGCCGCCGCCGCCGCCTTGCTCCGAAGGGTGAGGGAGCGCCGACGGGGTGCTGAGTGCGAGGATTCGAGAGATACCCTCCTCCTTCATCGCCGGCATGATGGCTTTTTGAAAAGCATCGCCGATCGGGTGCGACTTGTCTCTCGTGAAGATTGCTTTGAAAGAGACGTAACTTCCCAAGAACGAAACGACGACAGATACAGGTGGGAAGGATTGACCATCGTCGCTTGCAGACGCCGACATTGCCTTTTGCATGACCATTCTATCGTCGAGTTGTCCTTCGATGATTCTAATCGAAGTTTTGTTGTTGTTGTTGTTGTTCTTGCTGGCCGCAGTCGAGGCAGGCAACTTGGATCTCGAACCCGGTCGAATGTACAATGTCAATTTGGGTTTGTGGGTCAATCCTTCAACTGCCTCGATGAAAGCCACTCCAGAAGCACCGGTGGCGCCTAGGACTAGGATATGTTCGTTTTCCATCTTCACTTGTCGTCAAGAAAAGATGCGTACTTTGGACGAGTGTTTACTTGTCAAGGGAGATGTTGTATTCTGGAATTGAAAAAAATCCGAAGACGACCCATAGGACGGTCTTACATACATGTACTATATATGAACTATCGCTTTACCTTCAATACTAGATGATTTCGTCGTAGGGAGAGGAGGAGAAGAGGTCATTTACTCAGCCTCGTCACAATTCGTCCGTGTCGGCGCCTTTGGTCCCCGAACTTCGATTTCCTTACTCCGTGGCGACCAAAAACCATGTTCCACGGGGGAAGCCAATGAAAATATCGTGCGCGAAGACTCAAAGGTATGGAATTAGTATTCTAGAATGTACACTTGTCCTTGTACATCTGAAGCCAGTGGATCGGTGAACGGTTGATGGTACAAGTAGGAAAAGTAGTTGGAGTGGGTGGTCGCAGCCTCGCCGAGTTTCGAATATTTATTGATTACTACGCCGCCGTCGACCACGCACCCATATCCTCTACTTCACTCCGTACCAAAGTCCACGACTCCTGTTCCTACGCGCCTCGAGGTAACAAAGTCGACGGATTTCGTCGGGTCTTCGTGTACCCATTTGATTCCTTCGTTGTGACCTATCGTATTACCAACTGTGTATGCCAACGCATCGAGCAACCTCCCTTCCTTCAAGGTCTAGCACAACCCATTCGCGAATTCACAGACCCGTTGAAAGCCTCGGTCCGGATCGCAAAACGACATTCCATGACATGCGCAATTCCTCAAGTTGACCGACCTAAACATCTGCCCATCACTACTCGGGCGTTTTGGGTTGAGTCGACCCAAAAGCACAATCCGTAAGGTAGGGCAAGTAGGTACACTACTCCTTTACAAACACCCATGGTCACGACGTAATTTCTGTTCCAGACCGACGACCGACGACCGACAACGGATTGTGTACCCGTATGTGTGCGTATGTGTGGTACTTCATACGGAGTGTTACTTTTCACCATTTCAATAGACGCCCCCGTACGAGTATATGTATGTATATGTGGTGTCTTTGTGTGGCGTGAATATCATCCTCTCTTGACATACATGGCTCTCGCACACTTCCACAACATTCAATGCTCCATCGTGACACTTTGGCATGTTGTGCGACCCGGTTCGTTCAATTTTTAGGTACGTACGGATACCGAAAGCCGCCGTAGGAGGGGGTGTTGGCGGTGACACCTGTGCGTACCCGAAAGGATCAACTTACACAAACTCACACATACACACACACACACGGAGTAAGAAGTAAGCACAAACGAAGAAAATCTACATACTTGGTACGGAGCGGACATCAATGGGATTTTTCAATGGTATAGTATTCAAAAAAACACCTAGACATAGATCTAACCTCTATACAAGTAAAAGCACAAAGATATAAAGAAACCCATGTCCAACACATCCTCAAACGTTGGGGGACAAATGAGATTGTAAGAAATTTTGCCAAATGGCAACGAGATAGAAGAGAGGTCGGTAAGCAAATGCGGACCGAGCATAGATTTTGTCCAAGAAAGCCGAGAATGGCGATTGCCTGATGTCTTGATGTTGTTGTCGTTGTTGTTGCCGTTGACGTTGGAGGTATCATCCCTGCACACAACACACAAACACACCTCAATCCGGAACCATTCACAAATACCCAGGGACATTTACCATGTTACCAACCTCCCCTCCATCGAATTGTTTCTAGCCATGTGATTTTTTTTTCTTTCATGACCAGGTGACTTGGAGGGTAGCGGATTGACCCATGCCACCACATCCACCGGATGGTGCTCCAGCAAAGGTACCATAGTTGGCACCGGGCTGGGATCCGTTGGCACAGTTCTGGAGGACGTAGCCGGTCGTGCAGACATCTCCGCTCGGGCAGACAAAGACGCATGTGTCCATGTTCGAGGTGCAAGACGGGCCGACGATGCTGAGGCTGTGTCCGTTCATGTTGACCTCGCGCGACACATCGACCACACCCCACTCGCCAAAGGTGAACTCCATCCAGGTGTTGCTGGCCTGGCCGTTGATGAGTTGAGTGTCCGGGTAGATGGCGGAGCAAGCGCCCGAGGCGCCGTCAGCGAAGTTGACCATCATCGAGGAGCCGGCGGCGATCGAAGCGGTGATGGTGGGCTGAACTGCGTTGATCCAAGAGCCGGCGACACCCCAGCAGACAAGGACGATGTCTTCACCAGCGTTGTTGATGAAGTTGGCCTTCCATGGGTTGCTGTCGCTCTCGCCGCCGGACAACCAGGCAAGTCCGTTGGCAACGGCCGAGTTCATGCCCAAGTTCGCGACACCGAGGCTGCTGAGTCTGCTGGCGTCGGCATCGCTGAGGGCGGTGGCACGCTTTCTATTTCAGGGCCGGGTCAGTATACCTTTTTGTGTAACCATGTGACGGAATCCCGGGGGCCATCTTACTGTTCGACGTGGTTATGCTTGCGGGCATGGCTGTGGGCGGAAGAGTGCTGGTGCCCAATGCTGGCAGCGTATGCCTGGCCAGCTGCGAGGGTGGCCAGCACCATGGTTTTCATTGAGAAGTGCATCTTGACTGTTTGTGGTGTTTTTGCTATGTGCAGAGAGATGAACTCTTGTGGCTTTGAGATAGCTGTCTTTGAGAGAAGTTCGACTTCTGAGAGTGTGCTTGTAAAGGAGTGCGATTGGGACGATCTCAGATCGAGTCTCTGTAACGACTGAACGAGGCGAGAGAGCGACGAAAACGAGTGCGAGGGACGCGTAAAGGAGTGAACGCGGGCGTAGGCTGGTACGGCTGAGGAAAGAGAGCGGACGACGTCGTGAAGAGACGTCTGAGAGATATAATCAATCCAGGCGGTGGTGGACGGCGAACTTGGCAAGGATGGGAAGAGAGGGAGAGACAAGGAACTGGCCCATATTGCAACACAACACGACGAGGTCCAGGAGATACGGCCCCATGCATCCAGCGCATTTTGGAGCACCACGAACCAATGGTCAGCCAGCGCCGGGGATGACCCCCGATTGTTAGCCATTGCCGTGGCGCGCGACCGCCCCAGAACATCCCTGTCAGAGTCTGGGTCTATGGGCCTTTTAGCCTTCGAGTCCGCTGGAGTGAAACGCTCTAGCTCCAGCCAATTTCCAAGCGCCTGACGAATGGTGTCGGTGGCTTCTCTCGCGTACCTGGCGCCAGTCGGAGCTTAACCATCGTCCACGTCAAACGGCGTCGTAGATCGAAACTGCAGGTTCAAAGCTCATTTCGGTGCCAGGCACATTTTGACAGGAGGAAGGGGGCTGGGTCCCGAAAGGGAATGCCTCGACGC
This sequence comes from Exophiala oligosperma, assembly GCF_000835515.1. NCBI lineage: Eukaryota > Fungi > Ascomycota > Eurotiomycetes > Chaetothyriales > Herpotrichiellaceae > Exophiala > Exophiala oligosperma. The sequence goes on from NW_015622829.1 coordinate 124,793, forward strand.
TGTCTTGTCAACTCCTGGAATGTGGCAGAGCGCGCGTTGCCAACCTGGCAGCCCAAGGTAAGGAAAAGTCTTTGTTCGGGGAGACTTTTGTGGTGCTCAGGTACTGGCCCAATCCTGACTCAGTGCCCCTGGGCCTGTGCGCAAAGCATCCTGGTGACCCAGCCCACGCTTGAACGACACCCGACAAAAATTCCAAGCCCGCCCAGACAAAAAGTCGGGTGGACCAGACACAGCATACGTATACTGGATAGTGATGAGAATGACGCATCAGTATGCAGTACACAGCCATAACCAAAGAAAGGCTATAAAGGCACCCTTGCCCGCATATCCCACTAAGACTTGCATTTGCCGTCAGTCTAATCCAATCAAATGAGTTTCGCAGCGCCTTTTTGGCCATCCGGCTTCGTGAAGTCAGGATATGCCTGGTTCACTGCACATACTTCGGCAGACATGTTCTGAGAAGTGCGCAACGGTTTCGACTTCCGATCTGATGCAGATTTCCGTTGTTGTACGGACAAAATATTCGTAATGGTTGCGGACCACATCTCTAGAGAAGGTAGTCGGTGACGAAAATGATTCGCACAACAACAAAAGCAAAATGTTGCCAGGATTGATAGTGCAGAAAAAGGCGCAACCACCACTTCGATGGCCAAATCTTTCGGTCTTGCTCGAAATCAAACACGGCAAGTTGGTTCAAAAGGTCGTTTCCTCTTCTTATGAGCTCCCAGAACTTTGCGCACGTACGCCGATAGGTATAGACATTGATTGCAGCTCCGAATACTCCGTACAAGAGGTATGCTCTGTCGCAAATGGCTGCAAAAGGAAAGGTGCTATGTGCGAGCCTTAGGTGGAGTTCTCTTCCGATATTCTGGTGGCCTACGAGTATCGCCGCTGCATTCCACTTGCATTTTTCGAGGGTCCATGATGCAGTCCCGCGGGCACCCACATACATGTGAACGATGGAGATATGGTAGAGAATTTTCAACCATTATCTTCTCCATTAGTAGGAACCGAATGGGACGGGTGGATTTTCCCTTGCAACGTGAGAATTGGGAAGCATTCTCTTCTTCCGAACGGGTTCGCTTCGGTGCCAAGGCTCGGCCCAGCATGTGTCTGCCAGGTACAATCCGTCGCCTATTGGGTACCGAGTTATGTGGTGGAGGTGGTGGATATGCGTATTCCTTATCATGGCGCCGGCAAGATGATAACGAAGAAAAACCTCTGCAGACTGCCACCCGAGGATTTTGCATTGCTTCAATGTGGTGGCTGACCATTGACCAGTAACAATCTTTGCGCAAAGAGACTTCGATGGCTTTTCTCCATCCAGGCACTTCCCGTACTTCGCTCGGTTGGAGAACTCCGGCAACGGTGTGTCGCTCTTCCTCTCTCGACACTACCCTGTAGGGTCAGTCACTACGCAAACCCATCGCAGACGGCGACCTCGTGGTTCTCCAGTCTCCAGACCTCGTGCTAGTCAATCTGCGCTAGCGATACTCGTTCAGAAGACTGCGCTGAGCTGTTGAACCTTCAGGGTCTGTCCGAAGTTCGTCCCTTGCTGCTCGTCGGAACAACGCTTGGACACCCTTGCATGAACAACGGCGCTTCTCCATTCACACACTGCAACATGTGGTGGGCGACTTGCCTTGACTCGGTCCATATCTCGGTTGACATCTCCATTACTCGGGAATGGACGACGAAAAGTTTGCTCAACACCCTCGTCGGCATGCAGCGTCAAGGATGGTGGACTTTTCGGAATCCGTCCTGTTCTGCAAGGTACGCTGTCAATTACCTGTAAGTCGAAAAATTTCATTCTGGAGCTTGACCTCTCTCCAGACAACTTGTGAAAAGTGGCCAACGGGAGATGAATTCGGGAACAGGGAGTGCGAGAAGATGACCCAGTAAATTCGAGTCCTGTACGTGTTATCCAACAGAAGTGGCAGAGTCCTCGGGTTTGCTGTTGTTGGGAGCCCAACCCGATGTCGACGTTTTTTTGGGGGCAGTATTGAAGGCACCTGGACTTTCACCCTCGTCGTGTATTTGGTCCTACCTGGGAGACATGCGTGTCAAAGGACGGAGGAGCAGACAGCAGCCTCCTCCGAAGTCAGCGACAGTCTTATTTGGCAATAATGATCCGTGTTGAGTCTGCCAAACTGTAGAGTTTCCATGTATAAATGAACAGCTGGCAAGTACCTCGTCGTGCGACCTGAATGAAGCAAGACACTGAAGAGTTGGCGCAATTATGTTTCTCCGTTCCGATGATTACCTAACCATGGATTTTCCGCCAACGCGTAAACACGTCCACCACTCAAGCCACGATCAGCCCCTGATCCTGATGCCCCTAATGCATGCTTTAATCTCAGATCTATGGAGTTCACTGTTTGACGCGGTGTGAATCTGGCGAGATTACGATTGCGCGGCGGAAGAACAGGGGTTCCGACCTCATTTTCTTAATCATGCTACTTCATCTCGTTTGATCTACAGTCCACCAAGTACTACATCTGCACACGTCCGAATGCAGACGAGTCTTCACGCTTCATGCCAAAAGTCGACAATTTGCAATCTGACTTAGGGCAGATAGTCCAAGAACCTCCGTCACCTCGTTCTTTTCGTCGACCAAATCTCCACGCGAATGAAGAGCATCAGCAAAGGGATCGCCCCTTATTCTGGGGTTATCAGACCAGGGATCTTTTCCCTCTTTAGTATCTGCTTTCGATCCTGTGGACGTTCATTATTGCCGTCCATACCAATAAATGTGCAGCAGATGAGGACTGAGTACCGTACAATCTCAAATACGCTGAACATCTTTGCCCTCCTGGTAAGCCGACAAAACCATAGATCGAGAGAATCTCGCCCTGGGGACAAATGGGTGGTCCGTTGCCCCTCCGTTGAGTCTACCGTACAGACGTTTCAAACGGAATGGCGTTCGGGATAGGGAGGTCGTGAGTCCCCTACTCGGAAGATCCAGCGATGCCCTGTATCCACTCATGCCCCGGTTCCTGGAGAATGCTCCGATGGTTCTCTCGAGTGCATGTGCAACACCGCAACTACAAGTACAAGTATCGAGCGCAAAGCGAGATGCGGGTCCCTCCACATGAAGCCGCAGCGAAATTAGTTGAACATCATTAGCCGTATGGGACATATAGTACGAAGTACTTCGTACCCTCACATTTCCCCCGAGATCAATATCCCTCACCTAGATCCTTGCAGGATAGAGCCGAAAGAAAGAGCCTCCAACCCCAAGGGAGGAGTATCCCCACACGCACGCAAGCAACGATCTTCGTACTGTACTCGTCAGGTTGAAGAAGTCAAGTCAGGGTGGAGATCGAGATTTGCTAGTCCTATCGGTCGGACTGCTGCTCGAAGCAGACCTTGAACCAAAGTCAACACTGCCGCCAATGAGGTGCGCTAGTCTTTCCAATCTTGGCCGTTGAATGGGCTCGTAGTAGAAGAATCTCTGATGAAATTGCCTCAAGACATCTGCCGTCTCGACGTCCGGATTGCGCTCGCGATATCTTCGAATGTTCTCCACCATGCCGACTTCAAAGAGCTGGTCCAGATACCATTTTTCCTCGTGACCATCGAGGCGCGCAGCCTGGGCACCGATAGCGAGCACCCACATTTTAACTTCAAATAAGCCCCTCCATTTATGCGTGGGCCATTTGGCCGCCTGTAAAGCGCGCATTAGTCTTGGAGCATTGAGATCTGCTATTCTCATCACTCCAAGCGGCACTACCATGGCAGTTACAACCCAGATGAACAGGGCAGTGCGAATAGCTTCGTGGGCCATATCCGTGTATTGTGTGGCCAGGATTCGGTAGCGGACGGCGGAATTGCGCCACAGCAGCCATCTTGCGGCATGCTTGGCTGCCTGTGGTGATGTACCCGTGCGAGCATACCGCAGCACCCAGGCACATTCGACAACCTCGAGAAGGACCTCGGCGAGGTCGGAGGGAAGGTAGCCATCAGCCAATATACCCCGAAAGGCAGGCGCTATTGTGCTTAGATCTTGTGGTGCCTCCAGGAGCATCTCCGGAGGCGTGACCGTAAAGTAGGGACCTGGGTCGTATTCACAGGGCAGTTCACAGGGTTCCATAAGACAGGCAGAAACGTTGCCATCCCCGATAATGAAGGACTCCCTGATGGACTGATCAGGAACATGAGCCAGTCCGCCCCAGGAATTGAACAAATCTTTTGCAGCGCGCATGTGTATCCGGGCCGCTTGCCAGTTTTGTCGGTACGCTTCGCCCGCATAGAGGTGGAAGATGATCAATAGTAGCTGATGTTTCGAAGCCGAGCTGAGCGAGCTGAACCGCTTCCTTACCGCAACTAGGGCGTTGCCCATGAATCTATCGGTTTGTTGGCCTGGAATGAGATCAACATTTTCGATCCTGGCCGCCATACAGGCCAATATCGCATTCATTTCCACTTCATTCTGCATGGCTCGTTGTATGATGGCACTGGAAGTGCTCTGGTGAGTATATTGCCCCTTGAGAGTCCAGCTCTCCGCATGCCAGACACTGGGATGGAACTTGTCACAGAAATAACGACAGAGCTCTGCAACATGTGGATCCATCTTGACAACCGAGTGGCCAAAAGGATCAATAGAAGTCGACGTGACTTGGCTGATGTCCCGAGGAGAGTTCAGAGCGCTGGAAGGGTTTAGTAGCAGGATGGTCTTGTCCATGTTCTTACGGGACTTGACATTCGATGGTGATTGACCACGATCAGAGCGCTGGGTGAATTGCACCTTCGGCCGTGCCTTGCTGGAAGCTGTGATGCGAGCAGCTTTGGATTTGGGGCCAGAACGGGAGGACAGCGATTTCGGGATCTTAACCCCGCTTTGAGAAGACTCATCATCTGGAAGAGAGGAGGCAGCAGAGGTCGCCGTTGTGCTGCCTGAAACAAGATCAAGCTCATCATCAGTATCACCTTTCTTGTCTGGTTTGGTAGAGCGCCGGCCCTGAGTGCCGGCGCGGCCTTTGTTATGGGCGGATCGTTTATGTCGGCGACCCCGTTGGACATAGGAATTGATGGCCGTTTGTTCTACGGCATTACTGCGCGTAAGGGACGCGCTGCCCGCATCTTTGTTGACAAAGAGGAACTGCGGTGCCATGATCAAGGATCGAGATGTCGTCCACGAATGGTCTCATCATTAATCTTTGACGTCGACATGACCCAAAAAGTAGCCGGAGAGTGAGACGTAAGATCAACCGGCCTCTGCTGAGATGTCCACAGTCCTCTGGGCTTTACAGTAGTTCAACCTTGGCCATTACACGAAGACCAGCAGCATCAGTAGAATGGGTGGTGACAACGATGGCGTCTTGACGGGTGGAGGACAAAACGAGGCGTTGAAACAGAATCTGGGGATTGACAAGTGTGGAAAAAAAGACGAACCATTCGATGGTCTTTGGGTGGTCGAGAAGAGAAAAAATACGAGGTGGCAGATTCTAGCCTCGGTAAGCACCGGACAATCAACGCCCCCGGCATCATTACTTCCGGAGGTACCCAGTATGTCGTACACCTGCTCGTATCCGTCCTCCGTACCACTTATTACTTTACCTACGGACGGAGTACATATTGTAGTAGTGTAGACGCGGCAGGGGGCCTTAAAAGTTCCTCGAAACGGTGTAGTGAGGGCCCCCTCGCATGTGGGAGAGTTATGACTCGGTACGGACACTCGGTACCAAATGACTGAGTACCTCATGCAATAGCTGGATATGGCGGATGGATGGTCTTACAACATACACGGAGCACAGACCGTGGTCAATCGCGTGCTTGCTAAATTCATTCCATAAGGGAAGTTATAATGAGTGATCAGACGTAGGTTCTCTCACATCCCCTGTATACCGAGGGAGACTACAATACTCATCCTCTTCAAGACCCATCTAGCTTCCCGCTATTGTTGGTGAACTTCTCGTAGAATTCCAGAGTCATTGCTGCAAGGAAACAGGGAATTTGCTTCTTCTCCTTGACCCAAAAGTTCACCAGATCTCTAATTTCCTCGCCGAAAGCACCGTCGGGACCTCCACTGATCTTCATGGTACCATTGTCTCCATCGAAGACGATGTAATGCTCGTCATCTTCTTCATCGCTGTCCTCGTCGGCAGCGTGGGTTCTGCCATAGTACATGCTCGATACTTTTGCTTTGCCATTGGGGAGGAAATTCACCTTGTAGCCCAGCACACTAGCAATCACATCGCGGAACTCGGCGGCTTTCTGCGTCCAGATCTCGCGTTGGCGTCTCATGCGCTTCTCCTTCTCCGCGACAACCATCTCCATGTCTTTAAGATCGAGTTTAAGGGCGTCCACGGTGCTGACAGGAACAACCTTCATGCCCTGCAGGTCTTCGCCACGCAATTGCGCCAGCAAACCAGCATTCTCTTCTTTCAGCGTCCGTAAAGTGGTCATTTTGATCGTTTCAGCCTGTGCCGTAGGATTATCCCGGAGCTCCAGTATGCGAGTCTTGGAACTATCCCGTAAGGCCTTTAGTTGTGCTTTGGTGGCTTGCAGGTCCGTGGCCAACATCTGAGATTGTTGGGCCGTCTTCTGCAATGCAATCTGTAGATTCTTATTCTTGCGTAGAAGGGCCCCGAGTTGCGCATTGCTTTCGCCGTCCGGCTCCTGCGATTCAGCGGATCGTTTGGTCCCTCGAAGCTCCTCCGTCTTGGAGGCTGTTGGAGGCGTGGTCTCAAGTTTCGACAATTCACTGTGCAAACTCTGCACCTCAGCCTTGTATTGATCGACGAGAGTTTCTAGCTGTTTGATTTGCTCTGACCGTTGCGCGTCAAAGTTCTGGTTGTCCATCAACATTGTTTCCTCGGTATCGAATGTCTTCAGCTGGGCGCGTAGATACTCGACTTCTTTGACCGCAAGCACTCGTTGACGATCGAGTCGCTTGTATGCTCTGTTGTCACTGGCAGGCTCAGTCTGTGCAGCTTGTGCAGCTTTGGCTTTGTCCACCTCGGTTCTTAAGGATGCTTTATCGGCTTCCAGCGCCTTGATGATTTCGTCCTTCTCGGTCAAATCGCTCTCGATATTCCCTAACCTGTCCATTACTGATGCATATTCGATTCGTTGTTGAATAAGAGCCTTGACAACAGCCTCAGGAGACTCGAATTCGTTTTCACCATCGCGTTCCAACAGGCTCGTCCACGTCCTCTTCTCGTCTTCCAGAATTTCTTTCTGTATTTGGGCCTCGCTTAGTTGTCGCTCAACGTCTTTCAGGACCTGGATTTCAATTTCCAGACCATGTTTCTGCTCTTCGACCACTTGAACACTTCGCTGTGTTTCGCGCAATCGCCGCAGTTCGCCCAGTTGTTCTCTATTCGTCTGTTCAAGCTTGCGTATATGAGCAACTTGGTCGGATAGTTGATTTTGCAGAACAGTCAGTGCTTCACTATCCGAGGAGTGCGATTTGAGCGAAGAAACTTCAGCTTCAAGACTTTGCACTTGCGCATCCCGTTCGAACAACCTCGCTTGCGATGCGTCAAATTGCCCAGACAACTCTTCCAGCTCTTGTTTCACACTGTCTACAGTCTCTTGGAGCGCGACACGTTTGCCTTCCACGTCATCCAGCTGATGTCTGTAATGTCTTTCTTCATCGGCGAGCCGTGCTTGGGCGTCCTCGGCATCCTCTTTGTGTGACGAAGCTTGGTCTTGTAGATCTCGGAGCTTTCGCTCTAATGTGGTCTTTTCGTTCGCCCATTGATCTCGCGCTTCTCGCAATTCTCGGGCAACAGCTTCTTGCCGCTGAATTGCTTTTTGTGCAGCACCTTCCGCAGCCTGGGATTGTCAGTCCAACATGCCTGTTAATATAAATGCCTATGTACCTGATATTTTTTGAAGTCCGCCTCCGCCCTTGCCTGCTGCTCGCGAAGTTCTTTATCATGCTGCAGAGCCAACAATCCGCGTTCTTGGTTGAGATTCTTGAGTTCGTATTCTAGAGCATTGATCTTGGCTCGCAGGTTTTCATCGTGGCTATGGTCTGTATGGAAATCATCAGAATTGAGTTCATTCTGAAAGGTCATTCTCCTTGCTGACCTTGCCTCGTAACGGACGACTGCCGCAGTCTAGAGTGTCGCAGAGGTGGTAGAGGATTGTCAGAGGCGCCGCCTGAGATAAAATCATAAGTCGGTTGCGTGCTGCTCGCCCTGTGCCCAGTCTAACTTTGATTAGCGATTCACATTCACTATTGTTCTCGACGTGGCTTACCGCAGATGTTGGACGTGGGAGCGATGATTGACCTCCAGAAACGCTCGGTCGCCGACCCGAGACAGAGGTCCTCGATGTCGACAATCGCAGTCGCTTCGATGCCGGTGAACTCATTGTCGCAGCGCGAACTCTTTCGCGTCCTCAAATCTAAACGACCATGAGAATCTGCCCACCCTCCTTTCTGGCGCGGGTGTGTTTACCTGAATGTTTACCGAGAATCCGAAAGCACGCCGCTTTAATTGCAGCGATTCGTCGACTTCAGTCTCTCTAACCCTTCTCAGCACCTTCGATGTACAATACTTCGCTTCTGTATTATCTTATATTTGTTTTTTACTCTGTTAGGTTGATCTAATAGAGAGAAATCGATGCTTCTACTATTTCCAGAATGCCATTCCCGGTACTGTTGCACCTAGTCGGGCTCGATTATCTTATCCTGTAAATGATTGCGCTCAAACCGATGTTCATTCAGGGCATTCGATAATAATCCCATCTTCCACGATCATTGAACTTGCTGGACGCCGGGCTCACATGTTCTACAAACATCCTCGACGCCGATACCCATGTCTATTGAGGATTCATGCTTTCATCAGGCCTCGAAATTAGACCTCCTGTCTCCATGGCTTGGTCCCTGTTCTTCAGTCGCCCCGTAACCTGTACCTTCATACCCAGTATCGACTTTATCGTATCCGCTCTCGAAATTTCGTTCGGTGAGTTTAGATCCTTCGGTATTGAAATTCTCCGTTTCTCCCATATCCGCATTAAACACGTCCTCTTTCTCACGCTTGAGCCGTTTGTCATTTGCGTCGACTCCTCTGCTTACAACGTTGTATGCCCTTCTCCTCCTATATCTTCTCCAGCACAGACAACCGCCTATAAAAGCCGCCAGAAGTACCAGTGCGCTGCCCACGGCGATAATGATGATGTACTTCGTGGCGAGGCCGTGGCTGCTTGACTTGGTGCCGTCGTCATCAGTGCTCAGACCAGCCTGGGCCAGTTTAGTCGCCATGTGAGTGATCTTCTCAGAATGAATAGTCGAGGTCGTTGTGCCTGTGTTGACCAATGCACCTTCGCTGTCGTCTACTACTCCCGCCTGTGCCAGTTTGCCGACGGCGTGAGTGATCTTTCCGTTCTTCATGGTGGCCGTTGCGGTATTGCCCGCGGTCGACGTTGCACCTCGTGCTTGTTTCAAACCCCTCACCAGCCGATCAGGAATGTAGTCCATTTTCAGGTATCGTGGGCGAAGTACTAGATAGGTATATAAAGAGCGGTTTGCGGTCGCGGACGGTAAACAATGCAAGGATTGAATGTGAGCAACAAGGAATGAGTAGAACAACTTACGCATCAAAAGACGCAGAAACAAACTGAATAGCTCATGTTGAGGAGGGAAATGGCTGCTATTGTACTCCGTGAGTAGTTCGCAGCGCGGCTGAAAGCTCAAAGGAGGTGGAACGAGGGGACCGAAGCATGGAACGTGGCGCTGGTCAGCATAAGCACTTAGCGCAAGAGGCTTCGCCATACTCCGATTGCTTGAAACCTTTGGTGTACAGGGTCATGTAAGCAGGATGTGCCTGATATAGCATCAAAGGCAGGTTGACACGAAGCCAGATTGGATACTCCGGCGCTCGTTTGACGTTTGGATCCCTGGACACTCTCGGTCTCCGCCACTGTCCTCATGCTTTTCGTGTAACCAAGCTTTCAGCAAGCTTTGTGATCCTTCGGGCTTAGATCTTACCCCAGCAGCAATAGGCCTTTGGGGTTACTTTTAGTAGCTCGTCTCTCAGCTGCGGGCGTTCTATTGGAGTTTCGAATCTATGCATGCATGTTGGTTCATTCAATTCGAGGCAGGGATAAATGGGCGAACAAACAGTTCGTTGTCTCGAGCCCTCTAGAGGTTGACGCTTATCTAAGTGACGGAGATCATGACTCGGAATGCAGGCTGTCACGTGGTAGTACTGAGTCGCTCCCCCAGAAATAATTCCTAGTCGGTGCTACGTATCGTGATGGCTTAGAGGTTCTCGTCAGTGAAGCCTTAGATACACTATTCAGAGGGCCGATGAGATGGCTCGTGCGGCTGGGAAACGAAGCGGAAAGTCCAAGGCTACGACAACCCCTATAACGAAGCCTCAGACACAAAGCACCGCTGTACCTCCCACGCCGTTCGAACATGTCCCGGCCTCTTTGCAACCCTTTCTTTCCACCCTACCGACCGATCACATATATCTCGTACATCTCGATCATACACCCACGAGCCTGAAGAAGCGAGTCTTCTTGGTACCCATCCTCCTCAATCTGCTTATTACCATCGGTCTCTGCATCCGAGCCTACTATGCCACACCCGCCTACCTTGAACAGATCATTACAATATTTGGATATGACACTGCATATAAGGTGGATACAAAGAAGGCAAGCACTGGAGAGCTCCTGACCACAATTGCTTCGAGGACATTTTTGTTGATGGTCGATTACACCATCTTCGCTCTTATCGGTAGCTGGCCCAAGCAGTTCGTATTCGGAAGCAGATGGTCGCGATACACAGGGCCATGGACATGGAGAAGGACAATCGGTTTCCAGGATACGGAGATCATTGTGAGGTGTGGCCGGAAATGGGATACGCCCCTGGTCACGAGTGACATGCCGGAGCAGACCAAGACCTGGATGGTCGATGAAGAGTTGACCATCAAGGTGAAGGTGGAAGCGGCAATGCGACCTGACTATGTAGCGAAGACTGGCTCTTTGCTTCTAGACAAAGACTGGGATCTTGACTACAAGGCCATGGTAGATGCCCACAGTCTGGCTCAGGATGGCACAATACAGATGATGGATTTGAACAATCTGGCATTGGTATACTATCAGAAGCAGTGGCTGATGTGGCGTGTCTATGAGCAACCAAACATTACTCCCGAGGAAACGGAGCAAGACAGTGTCGTGGAAAGGTTCAGGCGGAAACTTGCAGACCATGGAGCAGCAAACGTCTTTTTCCGTTGGATTGAGATTGTCCAATTCGAGACTTCTCAGCCAGGAGGGTTTACGCAAGGACGACAAGCTGATGCTCTTCGGGAACTGAAGCAACTATTAGCAAAAAGGGGAGTTGATTACGGCCAGTTCTGGGATGATATTGGCGGCGAGGCTGGCTTGCCTGGATTTGTGTAGACGTAACGGCCTAAATGGCCCATATAACCCTGTGTGCCTCGAGCTACTTGCTGGCTGCTGTAATTTGGCCGCCTTCTCGGTCGGCAAGGCCAAGTCACAGCCTCGTTGCACTTCCCCTCATATTTTCTTGTTCCTGCATTTTCCCCGCGTTGTCCTGTCTTGCTCACACAAAAAGTTTCGACTCCCATTGATTGTCTGCGCACTCCTGGCTGTCTTCGTATTCAGTAACCATGTCGAACCTCTACCTCGCTGTTATTGGTGTTGGCGGCGTTGGTACAGCTTTTCTCTCTCAACTAGCCAGCCTTGCGCCATCGATGCGTCCTACGCTGATCTTCATTTCACGTTCTTCAAAACAACTATACACCAATGACTACAAGCCTATTTCTCCCTCAAACCTTCAGACCTCCCCTTCTAAGCTCTTGTCCCTCCCGGAGCTCACGACGTATCTTGCGGCCGCCCCAGGGAAGAGCATACTCGTCGACAACACGTCCAACCAGGACGTCGCAGCGGCGTATCCCAGTTTTCTACGCAAGGGTATCAGCGTGGTCACACCGAACAAGAAGGCGTTCAGTTCTAGCTTGAGCCTGTGGAATGATATCTTCGATGCCGTCGATAAGAGCAATGGTAAAGCAATGGTCTACCATGAGAGCTCCGTGGGCGCTGGATTGCCTGTGATTTCGACGCTGAAGGATCTCGTTGCGACCGGAGATCAAGTTACCAAGATCGAGGGTGTGTTCAGTGGGACTATGAGTTTCCTTTTCAACAGCTTTGCACCGGTGGATGGCAGTGGAAAGGGTAAATGGTCCGAGATTGTGTCGCAGGCCAAAGACGCTGGATACACCGAGCCTGACCCGCGTGATGATCTCAACGGAATGGATGTTGCGAGAAAGCTGACGATCCTCGCGAGATTGGCGGGGTTAAAAGTGCAAGGCCCGGAGAGCTTTTCTGTGCAGAGTCTGATTCCGAAAGAGCTCGAGACCGTGGGGAGTAGCGAAGAGTTCATGCAGAGGCTGCCAGAGTTTGATGGCGACATGGAAGCCTACAAGGACAACGCTGCGAAGCAAGGAAAGGTAGTCAGGTACGTCGGCAGTATCGACGTGGCAAAGGGGGAGGTCAAAGTCGGTCTCCAAATGGTGGATCGGGGTACGCCGATTGCAAGTCTCATGGGTAGCGACAATCTGATTTGCTTCTACACGAAGCGATATCCATGTCCCTTAGTGATCCAGGGTGCTGGTGCTGGTGGCGAGGTCACTGCAATGGGTGTCACGGGGGATCTGATCAAGGTCGTTGAGAGATTGAGATAGAAATGAGGATGAACCGTGATGAAGATAGGAATAAACGCTGGAGAAAATCCATCAATTCCAAGACTTCGTCTACGTGTAGAAACGTTGAACTTGACATAGCACTATCATGAAACACCTGGAATTTAGATCGTCTGTTGCTTTTGCTCGTTCCCAGACAGCCGTCTGTGTGTGCGCCGGGTTTTAGCTGCGTAGATACTTCTTCACAGCCTCCCCCCACACAACGCCTCGTTTGTAGAAGTGCATTTCTGGAACGCTGCCCTCCTTCAACCCGTCGATGGCATTGGCGAGGTCCTCCCCTCCGCCTTCGTCCTTGATCTGCTTGATCGGGTAGAGGTAGGTGTGAAAGGCGAACACTAGCGCCTTGGTGTTCGGGAGGCGATGCAGCGTCTGTCGCTCACACCTCACAAACGTCGTGTCCACATCGATCTCGTCGAGTTCTTCAACTTGATCGCCTTTGTGGGCGTGTGTCGTCCCTTTGCCCGCCGCGAAGAGTTCGGTGTTTGTGGTGATGGCCCAGTTGACGCGCCTGACGTACTTGCCGACCTCGAGCTTGGAGAAGAAGCGGTCCATGCTGCCCTCGAGCTTGGAGCTGTAGCCCGGCACGGGTGTGTGGATGGCGGCGAGTCGCTTGCCGATCTTCTCGGCCGGGTCGAAGCCGGACGGGCACACGGTCACGTACGCCTCGAGGACGTACTTTGGGTCGTCGCCGCCGCCCTCTTCGGGCAGGAGGAAGAGAAAGTCTTCGTCCACGGTCCGGCCGAGGATCGAGAGGTGCTGCTCCGTCTCCAGGTAATCCGACGGTTTGGCCGGCATCACCGAGCCCGTGACCTTGTTCTCGAGCATGTACTCCGGGCCCGAGCTGTACACCGTCTCGTGCAGCTTGAAGACCTGCGGGAAGCGTAATGGGAGGTACGTGCCCATCAGGAACCGGTACAGCTCGAAGACGGCGGGACGGATGCGTACATCGTCGTTGACGTTGACGACGTGTTCGCCTTGCTCGTCGATAATGCGCCGTCGGTAGGCCATGCGCTCGGCGTACGTCTTGTCCATGACCAGGAGCTCGGTCGGTTCGAGGTTTTCGAGGGCTGCGTCGTCAGACTCGGCTCAAAGTGTCGCGCAGCCTCATTAGCCTTTCTTTTCACTTTGCCCGAGTGGGACACAGGACAAAGAGAAGGAAAAAGGAGACAGTATAAGGAAACAAAGGGAGTAAAGGAAAAAAACTCACCCATCGTCAAGTGGTATTTCGGCTTGAAAGGTCGATATTGTATGGGCTCGGTCGTCTTCCAGTCAAAGTCGGGTTGTTCTTCGACGGGAGGAAAAGCATCAGCCTTGAGATACCGCTTGTCGTAGGTCGATTTCTTGATGGCGGCCTGTCCAACGTCGTGGTTTTCTTAGTCTTGGGCCGACGGAACTATAAAGCATACAACGAGAGAGATATACCTGCTTGACCCAGATCTGCCTCACTGCGACGTAGAGGAATACGATGAGAAGGATGATGTTCACGTAGTTGGCCTGTGTGAACAGCGAGGCGGCTTTGATGTCTTCCCACGACCTCCAGTGCCATTTGAAGGACGGCTTCATGATGTGTGGTAGATGGTCGGGCATCTTGACTATTATACAACAGCCAAAACTGTCGTCTGGTGTCTTTTATCAAAGTGGCAAGGGTTGTAATATTCTTTCGCACCTGGCGGTGTGATGTGTCTGGATAAAGATGCCTTAGGCACAGTTCGTGCTACTCACCAGCCTCATTCAGAAAGATGGATAAGCCAACTGTAATACAGAACAACAATCATCCCATCGATCTTGGTAGAAGCTGTCTTTTCTGTGACTCGTAATCTGTATATCAACTAGATCTCGACAAAGCCCTCCTCTATGCGGTCATAATACCCGCCCTTCTAGTTGAACGCTGATCTCCGGATAGTCTGGATCTCCATCAACGCCTAGAACGCTTCTCCAGAGGCTTGAATCGCAGGCAAGTTCTAGGCGTTGGAGGCGCCGAAACTCCGACAATGGAACTAATGCACGTGCCGAATGACGCGCTATTGCCTGGCACTAAACAGCGAGTGACATGCCCTGGTGATGGGCAGATGTGCCTTATTATGTATTATTCATTCGACATCAGCGTGAGGTTTCGTTTCGTTTGCTACTTTCATGGCCAGTGACAGTGGAGGTGAAAGGGGACGATGGCTTTGCAAGTCTACATCTCCCACACCGGCAGTGTCTTGACTTTCCACGATGTTGGTTCCCGAGTCGAAGGCCTGCGGTCGTGGATCGAGTCGAATACTGAGATTCCGGCAAATCGTCAAATCCTCATGACGCCTCGAGGCAAGATAGTCAAGAACCTGTCCAACGAGAGCGAGATATATGTCTACGATAAACAGTTCCTTTCCTCCGAGTCGAAACCGTCCTCCAGACCCGCCATCGAACTTCTACCTCTCCCCGACATCCCTTCCTCCCTCGTGGACGAGAACAGCCTAAAAGCATGGCAAGATCTCTTCATGGCCAGACGAGGCTGGGCGCTCGAAGCGTTCGAAATTGCGAGGACTGGCGTGGAGAATATCGAAATGTGTACAGACGAGGCCACTGTGATCGCTCGGTCTATGAACGTCGCGTTGGACAATCTCCGAATCCATGTGAACAGTCTACAGCAGAAATTCGACAGCACATGCCAGTGGGCAGAGGATTTGATCCAAGACTTCCGAGGTGCTGTAAGAGACTGGGAAACGTGTGCGGATACTCTGACTGAGTTACCGGTGCGCGAAGATGTTGCCAAAATCTTGCGGCGGCCAGATGACCCTGGGCATACACAGTCTCAAGCCCCGGTTGGCACATTGTCCGAATTGGTCGACCGTAAGCGGGCGCAAGCAGCTGCGGACAGTATTGCGCAGAACATAGATGAATTTGAGAAGAGCTTCCAAGAGTTGCGGTCAGGCATTGAAAAGCTGAAAGAGGATACCAACGATGCGAAAACGAACGCCACAGAAGTGCCACAATTTGACATCAGCGCCCTTATAGACGAAGCCGAGACTTTGGCCAAGCGGGTCAGCGCCGACTATGAAGAAGTGATCAAGATGCAGGATATTCCAAAATCAGTTGTGTCGGCGTCTCGGAAGGCTGCTGTTCACACTCGAGATCTGCTGCCAGGTCTTCAGAATCTGGTGGACGAAGTTGTTATCGGATCGAGAGCAGCATCAGAGGCCAGGACTGTCGTTTCTGATGACTGGTATTCGACTTTGCAGAAGATATCGAGACTACAATCCCGTCTTCAAGAGTTGCAGGCCGCTGTTTCGACACTAGACTTCCAGGACGACCAAACTTATACAGTCCTAGAGCACGTATTTCGACTACCTCTGGTCTATGGGGCTACCCTGGTGGAAGCCACCAGAAGATCAGAGTGGACAGAGCGTATGAGGATAGAAGTTGACAGCCTTCGCGATGATCTATCTGAGCAGACCGAGGAAGAACAACGTCGTCGGAAGAGATGGGCCTCTTCTCACGTGGACTTTTTGAACGAGGATCTGAATGCAAAGGACGCCCTGATTGATCTCAAAGCGTCTGCCCCGCGCAACTCTTGGCCCTTTGTCAATAGAGACGAAATATTTGCGTGGATCGACGACTTGCGAGCTCTAGGCATCGACGAAGCTGTCCAAGGCATTACTCAACGCATGAAAGATCTTGATGCCCCCGCCCGTAAGCAGAAGGCCAGGCCATTCAAGAATGGCAGCATTCACGACCTCAAGAGCAGTGGAGTTCTTCGTGACGGCGACGATGTTAGGGGTTTGCAGGACGAGAAGACCAGATTGGAGGAGAAATTGCGTGCTTCTGACAGTCGAGTTCGTAAACTCGAAGACTTGCTGCACCGCCAAAGTCAATCCAGCCGGCCAGCAAGTGGTATGTTTGTTCCAGGCAGCGCTGCCGACTTTGAGCGACAGATCCCGTCGCCTGGTCCATTCCAGCGGCAGAGTGACCTGTCACGTAGATCCTCAGTGTCAGGGAGACGACTGTCAAATACTCAGGATGAAAAGCCTTTAGTGCAGAAAATCGTCTCTCTTGAAGGTCAAATACAGAAACTACAAGAAGAGGCACACGAAGAGCGACGGTCGAGCACGGAGAGTCGGGACAAAATGCAAGAAGCCGAATTAGTCAAACGAGACTTGATGGCAAACTTCGAAGCACAGAAACAGGAGTTTGAAGAAGAGCGGCAGCTTCTGGACGATGAAGTTCATCGCCTGAAAGTGAAATTGGAAGAGGCAGAGGATGAACTTGATCGACTCAATGAGTCGCGGGACCACCTTCGGATGGAACAGGACCAGCTGGTGGTAAATTTGAAACATGAAGTAGAGCAGCTGAAGAAGGAGTCGACAGAGGATGTGGCTCAAGCACAGCGAAGGATTGAGGCGGCACAAAAAGACACCATTACTCAACGCGAGCGGGCAGCGACCTTGGAACGTCAATTGCATCAAGTCAAGGACGAGCGCGCAGCTGCCCAAGGGCAAAACATGACCCTTGCCAACCAGTTGAGGGCCATCGAGGGCCAACAACACGAGTTTGTCACCATCCTACAAGGCGTTCATTCGAATTTGTCTCCTGCAGGGTCTGCACCTGAGGATATCCGTCGCCTGGTCAACGCTCTAGAGATCCTGTCTGAAGGTGCCGCCATTCATGCTCGCGGTCTCGATGATTCCTTGCAGCTTGCGACTGCGGAGAACAAAGCTCTGGAGGACAAGTTGAACCATGCTGAAGCCCAGATTAAATCGATGCTGGAACAAATTTCCGCAGCTGAAGCACGAGTGAGTCAACTCCAGGAAGACCTAAAGCAGGAGAAAAGCAAAGTTTCCATGCTTCGAACAGAGCTGGCTGGAGAACGCATGGAAATGGACAATCTTCGACAGAAATTTGCTGCTGGTGAAACCGGATCGGACGCGCTGAAGCAACAGCTCAAATCCGAGGAACAAAAGGTTGCTGACCTGATGGACCACAAGGCTGATCATGAAAGCGCGATCCAGCATTTGAAGCACGAGATTGAGAATCACATGCATGAAATGCAGGCAGCGACTGAGCGACAAGAAAAGCTGAAGAAGCATTTCGACAAGCGAGGCGAGAAAGCCAAGCAGCTGTCAGAGCGCTTGTTCCACTACCATGACCGTGTCGTCCGCATGTTGGAACAATTTGGATACTCGATTTCGCGACAAGATGACGAAATGGTTATCCAGAGGGCATCGAAGGCGAATGCTAGCGCAGTTCTCAGTGGCAATGAAGGAACCGGGCCGTCTAATATGAGACGGACTATCTCAGGCAGCACCCCAGCCCCGCACTATTCTGACCCAGCTGACCTGGAAACGCTATACTGGATGTCAGACAGTGACCTCGGATCTGAGTCGACCAAATATAGTGGCTTCCTCACGGCTTTGCAACGTCTGGACGTGGACAGTACCATCGACCTCATCACCAAGCGATACAAGGATGTAGAGACGCTGGCCAAGAGGTATCAAAAGGAGTCTCGTACATATCGCGAGCGAACTCACCGCAGCCAGGCTGAAGCCCATGACAAGATTGCATACCGAAGCTTCAAAGAGGGCGATCTTGCCCTATTCCTTCCCACCCGCAATAACGCGACTCGCCCTTGGGCCGCCTTCAACGTTGGAGCACCACATTACTTCCTCAGAGAGCAAGATGCACATAAATTGCAGGCGAGAGATTGGCTATTGGCACGAATCACGAAAGTTGAAGAACGCATGGTCGACCTATCACGTAGCCTGTCGTCCGGACTGCGTGGAAATTTGTCATCCAGCGCTGCAGCTGATGATGGTGCGTCTAGCAAATCGATCGATGACGAAAACCCCTTTGAGCTCTCGGATGGGCTGAGGTGGTACATGATCGACGCAACCGAGGAGAAACTTGGTGCACCAGGGACACCGACTGTGGGCAAATCAACAGTGACTGCGACCAACGTCGAGGTCCGAGGCCATATGGGCCGAAAGGAGCACAAATCCGGACTCAGCATTGGAGGAGCCAGTGGCATCCCGACTGCCAGCATGGTCACCAAGACATTGACGAAGAGTTTGGATAGTCGGAGATCGAGCTCAGGAAGCAAGAAAAGCGTGGACGTCAAGGCCAAGCAAGACGGGACCAGCGGGAGAGGTAGCAGTGTTAAGGATATGCCCGCTAAAGCTGCCACCCTTGCCCCCATCGCAAGTGACACGGATACCGAACAAGTCAAGAAAGCTGCCAAGGAGGAGACAGGTACAGACGCCGATGATGAGAACGAGAACCAGCAAGCAGCACCAGGCTCTAGCACGGCCCCCCAAGCTGGAACGGCGAGTTTCGTCCGGCAGCCCACTGCGGCCAGCCAGACGGATAGGGAGGATGCACAGGTTTTTGAAGTGGTGAGAAGGGATCTCTTGCTTGGTCCTTGACGGACACGCGCAGGTCGACTGATGATGATGTTACAGACCGGCCAGTCGCCATTAACATTGAGGGGGGCATCCCAATCTCCCTCGAGGCAGAAGGTTTCGACTCTGAGGCAGGGTGCGAGCCCGGCAAAGAGCAATCCATCGCCAGCCAAGGCTAGACCATGGGACAGACTGTTTAATGTCGAATTCCGGTCTTGACTGTGGATGGACCTATAATAGGGTATTTACCCTGCGGTCGTTGGACCAACCATGGTGGTCTTCACGCCTTAGGAAGTGCAGAATCGGCATAGGAATTCACCGTAGAGTGTGATCTATGACATAACCAATCACGTGATACCATGGAGCTGTGTTCTTTGGCATTGACAACTCTGCCACGGCCAAGGTCAAAGAAATGATTTGATGCACTAGCTGCGTAGAGTATATCGGGATGAGATGCGACCTGGGAAGAGGTTCCAAGGTCAAGAGGGCAGTGGTCTGCGTAGCACATGGCTGCCCTGGCTTATCTTGCTTTTGCGTAAGAGAAATAATGGGCTACAGGTACTCCGTAGATGGTGCGCCATCATGAGAGCAGAGAGAACTGTGGGTATTACATGACGTTAATTTCTGACGAGCAAGTAATGTGTGCCATATAAGACAAAGCTGTGCCCAGTAAAAGGCCCTTGACGAGTGGGAAAAGTACGCGATCAAGCTTGTACTGTACTGTGTTGATGCGTACAGTAGCTGGCCTGATGTACGGAAATACGGGAACGAGGGCTCGAGGTGGTCCATGCTGTACAGTGGTGGCTGGAGGGAGGAAGGAAGGAAGGAAGGAAAAGCCCGTAATACTGTACTATTGCTCATTGTACGCACTAATGACCGAGCAACGAGCCCTGACACGGGCTCCAAGGAGTAAATAGTACGGAGTTTTCCTTACGAGAGTTATGTTGTACCTAGGTAAGGAAAAGAGAGTCAAGGCGACACGCCACATGATTGGTTTTGTTAGGGGTTCAAAGGTTATCCTCCGTCAAGGGCACGGATATTCCGTACTGACAAGAAATCATTTTACTCGGGTTGATTAATAAGGGGAGTACTGTAGGGATGATGGACATGGATATGGGACAATGGGGTAAGGGATGGATTGAGTTGTGTGAGATGATACGAGAAGATGAGTGGAAAGAGGAGAAAAGAAAGGTATCCGTACAGCTGAAAGGCGGGTTTCCCACCTTGCAGCAGTCAGAGATGGCTGAGTTTTGACTTGACTCGCTTGGCGGGGGTATTAATCAATCTTGACAGGGGGGGAGAGTAGAGGGAATATTGTATGGTTTGTAATTGTAGCGAGGTGGTGAATCTATGTATGAATGAACGAGTACGGTATACGCATAGAGGTGCCCATTGGAAATTATACATTGTGGTAGAAGTACGAGATTGCCAATTACCAAGTAGAGCAGGATGAGATATTGTCATCATTGGTTGTTTACATATCCATACGGAGCACCATTGGGAAAGGATGGAGGATAAGAGGAGA
The DNA here is from genome assembly GCF_000835515.1 of Exophiala oligosperma. NCBI lineage: Eukaryota > Fungi > Ascomycota > Eurotiomycetes > Chaetothyriales > Herpotrichiellaceae > Exophiala > Exophiala oligosperma. Next base: position 145,375 of record NW_015622829.1, read on the forward strand.
AGGGGAAAGAAAGGCCAAGGCATGGGAAGGAGAAAAGCATCGACACACATACGGGAGTAAACAAAAGGTAAGCAGCGCACGGAGTATGTACCTATGTAGGCTAATAGTCGTGTGAGTGTACTGAGACGGAGTAACAAGGTGAGAGAGAGAGAGAGAGACAGAGAGGGAAAAGGAAGAGGGAACAGGGAAAAGACACACATACTGTACGGAGTACAATGAATAATGACAGAGAGACTACGGGGGATACCTTACAGTAGTCAATCCGTACTAACAAGGCCATCAACGAGTAAATGATCAGGATCACTCCCACTACGCAACCTGTGTTGTTGTGATTGCGGCAAGTCAGATCAATTGATCCGGTGAAGGGGGGAGAGGAAGAGGGGGGGAGGAGGATTATTGAAGGGGGCAGAGCTCATCAGCCCAGCCCAGTCCAGCTGCCCGCCCGTCCTCCCTCTTTGCTGCCTCCCTCTCTCTCTCCCTCACCCAATTTCTCCTCCTACTACTTCCCTACTACTACTACTACTACTACTACCACACACCGCCAGCTTCTCTCACTGTAGAATCCTCCCATACAATTTTTTGCGCAGTACCCTTCGCTGCGACACACTCACTACACACTGTAAGTACTTTGCCCTCTCTACTATTTTCCCGCCTTTCGCACCACACCACCACTCTTCTTCGCCCGTCGTCTCTGTTTCAATTCCCGTCGAAAATGCCCTTCCCGTCATCATTCTACCCTGTTTGCACCTTCACCCGACCTCGTCGTCGCCGTCGCCATGGCCAACGCTGCAGCGTCGCCAACCGGTGACCACCACCACCACAATCCACGCACTCCACCTCACCTTTCCGACGCGTTTTCTGTTGCTGGGTGAGTGGAATCGGCCAGGCGATCTCGAATCGCGCGTCAAAGGACGCGTTTTTGGCACAAACCATCTCAATCGTCCTTCCAACTGCGCAAGCATAGCAAGCATGGCCATCAGCAGCGACACCGCTACCACCGACATCCCAAAACTCTTGTTGGCTTTGTCCGTCGCCTTCGCTCTCTCTGCCTTGTCTCTCTGCCCTGTCTCTCTGGCTCACCCTTTTGCTTGATTACCCGATCCTCCATTTCCACTCTCAATTACTTCCAAACCACTCGCGATCTCAACGACTACCAGAAGCCATCCGCTGACTTTCTACAAGTGAACCGTATCATCCACACTTTCTCCCAAACTCTCTGATCCACACGCGATCAAGATGCCTAAGGCCGCAGCCAAGACCAAGACAAAGGCGAGAGGTGACAAGAAGAAGAAGGGTTTGTAAACAACCCCCTTGGCCTGAGACCTCCAGCTGACAGCCACAGACCCTAACGCGCCCAAGCGTGGTCTCTCGGCCTACATGTTCTTCGCCAACGAGCAGCGCGAGAACGTCCGCGAGGAAAACCCCGGCATCAGCTTCGGTAAGCTCCCTCCATCAGGGAATTGAGCAGAGCACCCGTACTGACCTCCCCGAACAGGCCAGGTCGGCAAAGTCCTCGGTGACAAGTGGAAGGCACTCAGCGAGAAGCAGCGTGAGCCATACGAGAAGAAGGCGGCCACTGACAAGAAGCGATACGAAGACGAGAAGGCCAAGTACAACGTAAGTGGTGTCGCATCCCAACCCAACAAGCACAAATACTGACTCCTCCTCAGGCCGCTGGCAGTGACGAGGATGAAGACTAGATGCCCAATCATCAATTCCGATCTCTGTTGATGAACGAGTTTAGTCTCTTTTCCTTATCCTGTTTATGTGTTTACTACCAACGATCGGGCTGGGTGGCAGGGGTTCCGGAGTCTGCGATGTGGAACGGGAATGGCATGCTTTCAGAGGCAGCTGATGGGGAATCGCATCGACGTTCACGACACAATATCATCAATCAGTGATGAAAGTGAACTGCAACCATCGACAATGTGACTTAGCATACCGTGCTACTTGCTGTATACTAGCTCTTCATGCAATGCAATGTCTCTCATAGATCTCTTTTCTTTTCTTCGGCTTGCTCTTCCCCACGGAACGATAACGATGCAGCGGCAGATCAACCCATCCCTCTCACCAGTCACTCGGGCCTCGCCACAGGCTGGGGAAGCTCGATAGACGCGTCGACTCGAACGCGCCTCAGCGACAAGGATCTGGATGGATTGATACGGAGTACAGTACCATGGAATGCTCGTGTGGATACGCAAAGGACGGATACTTTCAAGTGTACGGAGTACGGAGTAGGATTGTAGCAGTCGAATCTCGTCACTCGATCCGCCTTGTTTATGCCACACAATACGCGATGGTGTGTGACGGCCGCTTGATGAATCCTTTTCACACTTTTGGCCCGCTCGTTCCCCCTCCGTAGCCCGCCTGGTCAGTCACCCTTGCCTCAGGCATCAACCAGGCGCAGGGCTGGGACATATATATGTGTGTGTGACTACTCCGTATGTTCTATGGAACAACGCCATCTCTGATCTTCCTTTCGCCTCTCGCCCTCATAGATCCAGCCTCGATCGTACCGTCCGGGTGTTCCAAATCTCAACCTCTGCAGACCTGTTGGCCCAGCCTCGGTATTACTCCGAACTGCTCTGCCCAGCTCTGAGCATTACACCAAGAAATGCGTCGCACGACTCAAACCGCACGCTTTCCACCGGTGAGTCGCTTTCTGGCACGCGACGAACCATTATAGGCTTCAACGGACGAGACACAGCCCGAGGGAGGTGACATTCGTCCCGATGGCAGAACACGTCGACATTCCCCAGAGGGTTCGCTTCTTCGGGGGGGAGCATTTCCATCGATGCCCCCCGAGTGACCACGCCCGGGTCCAGACTTAGGCAGCAATTGCCCGCAGCATGACGCTATCGTGTTTCTTATTCATCACCACCATTGGGAGCGACCACGGGTCGCCAATCTGTTTCAATGGCAGAAAACTCTGTCCTTTTGGGGGCCAGGGCCATTTAAAGCTGGTACAGAGCGTGACGGGGAAGCGGTGGGTGAGCTTTGTGTTGCAGTCTTTTACATGTGCAGGCGTCGCGGCGACAAATCGGCGTCGTCTTGGGCCTAATTAGTCCATGCAGCAGCGCCGTCAACCCTCGCCCTTGCCTGCTGTCTGCTTGACACGTCAAACCACCCGCATGAGAAGTCGTCTCCGCGCGTTCTCTCTCGAGATCACCAATACGGGCCGGCGCTGGTCTGGTCTCGATCACAGCCAGCTCAACCGCCAAAAGAGCCTCACCACCGCCATCGCCGTTTTGTGCCATGCCCACCTGATCGAGGACATCTCCATCTTCCACAATCTTTCACATTGTGGAAAAATCATCATACGTTATGCATGGATTTACTACTCGCCGAGGAGGCCGGACGGGCGCTGGACATTGCTGAGATCCTCAGCAGCCTGCGAAAATTTGACCAGGACCATCTGCAACCCATCACCCTGGCCATCACGGGACTGAACGACCTCAGCTGGGCTCTCCGCGAACTCAACGACCAGATTGATCTCGCTGGAGGTGAGGTGACTCGAGTCTTCGCCACCGATCTTACCCTTCTCCAACACAGTGTTGCTTTTACCCTTCAGGATGTCTGGCACATATTGGGCAAAATCCGACCCGATGCCACCAAGCTCGACTATCGCAACGCCTGGAAGGAAGTTACACGGTACTGTCACACCATGGGCAAGCAGACCTTTGACATGCGCCTGTCGACCTATAAATTATTCACTTTTGGGCTATGCAGGGTATTGAAAAGGTAAGGCGGTGACTTGTGATCCGGTGATGTTGTGCTCAACCTTTGTTTGGTCAGACAAACCTATAGTCGCCGAGAAATCGAAGACCTCCGCCACGAAATCAACGACCTACAGTCCCTACAACGCAGCAATAGACGATTGATCACGCCCACCGAAACCTTTGCAAATCTCTCTCTGGTTCCAGTCCAGAGAACCGGTACTTGCAGCCCAAGTCAAAACCCGCGCCTGGCAAAGGTACTGACGGAGGACAGTAATCCAACCAAAATCGCACGAACGGATCAGACCCCAAAACCCACGACCAATGTCACCAGCATCTTCCCACGACAGCTATGAAACCTACCAAAATGTGTCCGTGCCGAGTCCGCCTCCCTTATCTCCCACCACGACGTTTTCCACCACTAGTCATGCCTCCAGTGTGGATGCAGACATAGGACATTGGGCCACTACCATATTCAATAATTTACCAACCACCATACTCGAAGATGACCCCGAAATGTAAGATCTACACAGGGCTGTCATGCCTGGTCATTGATGTCCAAAATAGTTCACGGTGCTTTGGAGACAGCGCAGGCAAATGCCGCAGTTTGCCAGATCCCGAGTTCGAGCGTATTCTACAGATGTGAGGGGCCTTGATACATGAAGTGCTGTCGTGACGACCTAACGCCGAACAGGAAATTCCCGGGCGGCCTCCGCGTCAAGTTATATTGGCGACCTCGCGATTACCGTTGCAAGATTGTATGTGAATGGCCGGAAAGCCGTCGCAGCGTTCGATGGTCATGTCTGCCTCTCAGTGAATTACATATTCGTCGAGCCGGTCCTTTTCTCTACCTCTGTCGGCCCACCGTTACGGCGCCGAGTACCTGCTGGGCAAGTCTCAAGTTTACCTCGTATGAATGTGAGAATCCCCCCCACCTCGGATCATATACCGGATAGGTTAATAAGATGCGTTAGGGCTGGTCATCTTTCACTGCTCCTTCTTGTCCCTGAGGTCGCACGACGGCGTGAGACATGTCAACAATGGTCTCGATCACGTGTTGAAGGGTGAAACCCTCAACTTCGCTGGGTATGATGCTCGCGCGTGCAGGATTTGGCTATGGGTTGCTGACCTCCTCGATAGGGCGATCCGAGATAGCGGCTTCAAGCACGCCCTCCGTCTTTATCGCGACAAATCAACTGATGCGATACGACTGGAGGCATCGGCCTTGGACGGTGATATGAAGCAGTAAGTGGATGAAACGTGACCCAGCACGTCGATGGCAAGCTAAGGTTCCCAGCAGCTGCCCCATCTGGACAGCGTTTATAACTCACCATGTCACTTCTCCCACCTGGCTTCGGTGGTCCAAGAACAGTTACACAGTATACTTGGCCCAACTTCAACGACATGTCTTTTCTTCCGAATATGTGCCTCACATGGCTGCCAATGGTGAACATTTTTTGGATTTTGAACTACTCACAGGTAATGATATTGAAACTCCTCCAGCGTATCCATGATGGGTTGCGGACATGGTGAGATGGTGCGTAAGACCGGACTGACATTGTGTGTGCGCGTAGATGCGGAGGACTTTGTCAAGACGATCGAAGACTTTGGCGACGAATATCGAGGCGTACGGGCGGCGCCGTGACCACCTTTTTGAGAACACCATGACTTATTTACGGTACGACCAATGACTTATGACCTTGATGACCACTTACGGAATGACGACGACGACGACGATGATGACGATAACGACGAAAACGAGGACAGGGAAAAAGTGTTATTCGACTCGTCACGATGCGTCGAGGCTTGGGTTCCTTGAATACCCTCTGTGCATCTTTTTTCCTTATCATCGTATTTTCTTTTTCTCCCTTCTCAGCTCAAGTTTCAATTCTGGGAACCTACCTGAGGTAGTTAGTTATTGCTTTGTGTCTCTATCCCCCAAAGATTGCGTCAAGTATTCAGAGCCAGCGATTACAGCAGCAGCGAGTTGATCGGCGGCGAGACTCTTGGTTTCGTGTTTTTACGGGTGGCTTGTTGACTTGAGTAAACAACGTGTATCGGATTTCTTTTTTTCTTTGGTGCTACTTATTGTATTCAGTAGTCTACAGTACAGTATCCGTGCAGAGATGAGTCTTGTCTTGATGAAGATGATCTGTTTAATCGGCAAGAGACCCCGACCATCTCCATCGGCGACTCCCGGGGACAAGATTCATTTCCCCTCGTCGTCCCTAAATGCAAGTATGTTGTAAGGGAAATAGCGGCCACTTTCCGCCTATCATGTCCATCGAATTGGCCATCATTTCTTCTGCTCCAATAAGTACAGGTTGTATCTATCAGGGCTTGTTCACCAGGCCATATTCCGTACTCCGTTATCGTTGGCGTCATTCCATACCGACCGGCTTTTCAATTACCCTTCCCATCTACACGGGCAAAAGATAGACCCTCTTTCTCCAAATCTCGACTTTTTTAGTACACCATGTACGGGAGTACGAAGTGGTAGGAGAGCGATCCATTCTACCACTCGGGACGTGGATGCCGATAAAATGAATTCCGACATGGATGTTTTTCTTTCTCCTCCTTCTTCGCGTCCTGTTCACTGTGATGGCCAGAGAGACCGAGACAGATAAATGTACACGAGGATGGCCCGGACTCTGTCACAGTCTGGCGACGACACCGAGGTTGTCGTGACCGACAACGAGAAAGGCAATGACACGGCGCAGGTGTCACCGTCACCATCACCACCAAATCCTCCCGATGTACACGACGGCGGCCACACGGAGAAGCATGGCCAAAAGCCAAAAGGACGAAACGTGCGGCAGAAAGCGTGGGCGTGTGTGACTTATGTCCCACCCCGATGTCGATATGACCCCGAAGCACCATTTCAGTTTTCCATGGGATTGAATCTGTTGTTTGGTTAGTCCTATCCTTGACCTTTTCGACATGGACAGCCCCTGCCAGGTCGAAGATCAAGTTTTGACCGAATCACTGACATACATTCTCCGAGTGTAGCTTTCGCGGGTTGCTTCACGGTCGCAAACCTCTATTACAACCATCCCATCTTGAACCTGCTGGCGGACGATTTCCACGTCTCCGATGAAGAAGCCTCGTACATACCCACCCTCGCCCAGGCAGGGTACGCAGGAGGATTGTTGTTCATATGTCCCTTGGGGGATCTGCTCAAGAGAAGACCGTTTACACTATGGCTGGTCTGGTTCACCGCTACGTTATGGTAAACAAACCACCACACCACATGTTCCGCTCCATGTTGCGTAAACTGTTAGCATTGTGGTGAATGAATCATCACACGTTCTCTCCATTGCCCCCCCTCCCCCCAACCCAACGCGCTGCTGGAGACGAGAAGGCAAGAACTGACAGCTGGTGTCAAAATTTACAGGATAGGACTCTGTGTGACCAAGTCTTTTGCCGCCTTTGGAGCCATTACGTTCATCACCAGTGTCACCACGGTCACTCCGCAATTGATGCTCCCCTTGGTCGGTGAGTTGGCACCTCCGCACCGTCGAGCGTCCGCCTTGTCTGTGGTCGTGTCGGGCATGCTGCTCGGCATGCTCTGCGCCCGGCTCCTTTCGGGCGTGGTCGCGCAGTTCATCGGCTGGCGATATATATACTGGATTTCGTTCGCCTTGCAGTACATCATTCTCATCCTGCTGCATTTGTTCATGCCGGATTACCCTTCCACGAACCCGGATGTGAAGGTGGTCAAGAAATATCCATTCCTGCTCTGGGACATACTGAAACTCGTCGCGAAGTATCCCGTGCTCGTTCAAGCGTGCCTGGTCGGTCTTTTCACGGCCACTACGTTTACGAGTTTCTGGACCACCCTCACTTTTCTGCTCGCCGGGTCTCCGTATCATTACAACTCTCTCGTCATCGGCTTGTTCGCCCTGATCGGCATAGGGAGCATGACGTGGGCGCCTGTGTTTGCCAGGACCTTCATGGAGAAACACCAGCCCCTGCTCTCGGTCATCATAGGCGAGTTGATCTGCCTGACGGGCGTGGTGGTGGGCACGTATACGGGCGAGTTTACCGTGGCGGGACCCATCATACAAGCCATCGGGATCGACGTCGGCTTGCAGACGAGCCAGATCGCAAACCGGACGGCGATATATGCTGTTGCCCCCAAGGCCAGGAATCGAGTTAACACCGCGTACATGGTCAGTGTCTTCGTGGGCCAGCTTATCGGCACGGCGGTCGGAAATCGACTGTACGCGAGAAGTGGTTGGATCGCTTCAGGGAGTGCGAGCGTCGGGTTTGTCAGTTTTGCACTTTTGGTGTGTCTGTCTAGAGGACCGCATGAGAAAGGGTGGGTCGGATGGAGGGGAGGTTACAATATGCGGAAGGGGGTTCCTGAGAAGCCGCAGGTGGTGAAGGAGGATGAAGAAACAAATCTTCCAGCGCAGCTACAGTCATCACAGCGAGAGAACCCGACAGAAGGTGATCTCGTCGGGACGAGCAAAGATGATGACAAGAATCATGACGAAAACGTTACGAGAGACGAGAGTTCACGGTCGTCGCAACGAACTTTGAGTGAGGAAATCAGGCAAGTAAAAGAATGATATGCTTGGTAGACAAGCACTGTGGCCATGACAAACCTTTTTTGAGCAGCCTCGAGTTTATCGTTGTTGCGGTGCAATGAAGTTTCGATACCACGTTCAACGGATATCATCGCTCAGGTCATGGATCTATTCATTATTGACCTTCATTATGCTGGTTTGAAATCGTTGGTGGGTGCGACCTTTCATCGGACCCAAGAACCAACCCCCTTTCCTTACTCTCAATGTTGTTGTATGGCGTTTTGGTCCTCTTACATTCCTGACCACGTCGCGTTGGAATTCTCCGACCTCTTGGACCACAACCACCAACTTCGACATGAATATACCGAGACAAGTCTTCTGCGCGTTTTTCTTCATGGCTACGAGTCTGTTTGGTTGTTGCCGACCATGGCTGTTCATTCGTTACGGTCGCAGAACGACGGTGGCATCGGCGTCCTTGTTGTCCTTTTTCTTTGGTGTTTCCAACATGCACTCGCTCAAACTGGGTCCGTTTATCAACTTGACTCGGAATATTCAGGAACAAATTTCTTCGATGGCTGGGATTTCTTTACGGTCTGTAACTTTGTCGCTTTGTTTGAGGGAAGTTCGCAAACGAGTGCCAGAAAAAGAAGACTGACATACATGCACTTAGGGAGGAGATCCGACAGGTGGATTCGTCACGTACTACAGTCGTTCATCGGCGCAACTTGCTGGTATGATCAACTCCAGCAGTTCGCAACCGACATATATCGGCTCAGACTATACGACTCTCATCGGGAACCCGAACGGCGCAGGCAGACCCAGCGTGAGAATATCGACCAAACGGTCATGGACCCATGGCTTATTCATTGGGGATTTCAATCACTCGCCCGCTGGGATCTGCGGGACGTGGCCGGCATGTGAGTCTTATCCCAGTGTCGGTGGTGGTTCCACTCTGAGTGAGTATACACAGTCTGGACTTTGGGCCCGAATTGGCCATACAATGGCGAAATCGACATCATGGAAGGTGCAAACTTGAATACATACAATGGGATGACACTACATGCGTAAGAGAAGCCGTTCTGGTGCGTCAGAGTATGACCGGTGCTGACCCTTGGGCTTTGTAGGTCCCCAAATTGCACGATTGCAGGAGACAGCAGATTGATGTCGGGACAGCTTCAAAGCTCGAACTGTGCTTATTATGTGAGTCAGCCCGTCTTGCCAACTTTTCAAGGATCACCACGCACAAGACCTAACGCGAACATAAGCCAAACTACAATGTCGGTTGCAGTATAAGTGACAGACGCAGTCAGAGTTATGGCACGAACTTCAACACTGGTGGCGGTGGTGTCTATGCCATGCAATGGACGTCCGACTATATTGCCGTATGGTTCTTCCCTCGAGGCTCAATCCCAGCGGACATCACCAACAAGACTCCCAATCCTTCCGGATGGGGTTTGCCGGCGGCTGAATTTCAAGGGTCTTGCCAGATTGATCAGAAGTTCCAGGCTCACAAGATTGTGATGAACAATGCCTTTTGCGGCGAATATGCTGGAGCTTCGACCGTGTGGAATTCTTCGACAAACTCCTGTGCGGCTTCTACGGGATATGCGACTTGCAATGCATACGTGGCTGGCCAACCTGGAGCCTTTCAGAATGCTTACTGGAGCATCAATTCGGTGAGAGTGTACCAACTTGTCGACTCCGGTTCCAGCGCGACCTCTTCTTCTCCGTACATTGCCAGCTTGCAACCGACCTCGACGATCAGCACCACGACGGGATCTACACCGACACCGACACCCACCACGGCACTGTGCCCAGGGTACAACTTCACCGTCGTCCAGTTGGGTGCTTTCAGTTACGAGATTGAGTGTGGCGTCAACCCTGGAGGTCACGATATTGGTGCGCCGTACTCGGGATTCCAGGTCAATTCCTTCGAAGACTGTATCGCAGGGTGCAGCTACTGGAACGCCAACATTTCCGCCAACTACTGTGCCGCCGTCACGTATCAATTCAGCAGCAAGGCTTGTTACTGGAAAAAGGATTGTTACGCTCAACCTGCCAACGCAGCGTACAACGGTGCTCGGCTGATCTATTACGCCTACCCACAGGTGACGGATGATCCGAGAAGTCAGACGTTAACCAGCAGTAGTACTTCGTACGTGCAGACCACCCCGACCCCGAACACGTATGTTCCTTTGTCGGGTGGCGGCACGACAAGTACAAGTTTTGTCCTGATCAGCGAAACTCCGTTATCTTCTTATACTGACGGTGTTGGCATGGGAGGTGACGGTGGTGGTGCAACGAGTACGACTTCTTCGGGGGCAGGTGGAGATACATCTTCTTCATCAAGTTCGATGTCGAGCGTCTCGATCAGCCCAACAACATCGACCTCATCGGCATCACTAGCGACATCGTCATCGTCGTCGACCACAACTGTACTGTCACAGTCATCCACGACGGCATCGGTAGCGGTCAGTACTTCATCAACTCAACCGTTGGCCACGAGTTCCACTGCGACTATCGGGAGTCTATCAACACAGGTACTTTCGTCTTCGAATTCGATAACCACTTCGATATCGGGTTTACGTTCTACAACCATAGTTCAGCCGACAACAGCAATTCAGACTTCGACTACGGTGATACAGCCTTCACAATCAAGCACGACATCGGCCATGGTACTCAGCTCGACAACGACAAGGCTTACGCAATCCAGTACGACTCCAGTGGTGGTAATGAGCTCAACGACGACGACGGTGTTTGTTGCGCCGTCCTCATCTACTATGAATCCAGCCCAATCTTCTACTAGCGTGATAGGGCAGACGACTGTCCGTTCTAGCACCAGCAGTACCGTACGGGGCCAATCTTCAGTGACAAGTCAACGTCCGATATCATCGACGACTACACAATCTAACTCACCGCCACAGTCTTCGAGTTTTGCGGGTATATCGACATCAAGTCCATTCTCATCACAATCCCCGAGTTCACATCCCACGTCAGGGACCACGGTTGTCGTACCATCGACCAGTGTTACTGTGATCACGTCTTCACCTACAGTGTTATCCACTTCGCCAAGTACCCCATCCCAGTCGTCACAACAGTTCTCATCAATGACTCCTTCCCCGGTAAAATCACAACCTTCGACCAGAGTATCCTCTGATGAGAGTAGCACGACGTCGAAGCTACCGCAGCCGACCACGACGACCACATCTGTATCTCTTCCTCCACCACCACAGTCATTTACGACTTTCATACAGTCTCGCTCCTCCGTCGTGACCATACCTGTTACTGGGTCATCATCTTCAGGAATTGTGGAAATGACAACGACGACTACCATGACCACAACAACAACGACAACAACGAGTCAATCATTCGCAGAACCAACCAAAGTCTCAACGTTTGAATACGCGGGGTGTCTCGGTCCCATACCGGATTCTCCATTCGCCGACTCTTTCATCTTGAGTGACGTTTCGGACACCATGTCGATTCAAAAATGTATATCGGACTGTGCTGGATTCGACTATGCCGGGATTTACGACACACGATGTTTTTGTTCCCTGTACTCTGGATCACCACCTCGACAAGATTTTGTCACTTATCCGGACTCGGCGTGTGACACACCCTGTCCGGGTGATGACACTCAACACTGCGGTGGTATCGCGCAGTTATCTATGTCTGGTCGCTTTCGATTTGGAAAACGACAGATTCCGGAAGGTGGTGGTGGTGATAACAATACTATAGTTTTGATCACCACTTATAATAATACTTTCGCCGGTGGGGGTGGTGATGGTGTCGACACATCATCTAGTTCTTCTGCAATGACGACGATGACGACGTCTGTCGGTACGGGTGGTTTGTCGACATCAGGACCACCAGGTATATCATCAAGCACACAGGCCCAAACCGGTACTCTCACAATCGTGAGTTCATCAGTAACAACAGGACGAACACACATCGATAGTGGGATATTGACTTTGACGTCAACGTCCGCCCTCGTTTCAACTTTGAGTACCTGGACCTCGACACCGACTACGATATCAACCATTTACACCACAATCTGTGACACATCTCCGACTCCGACAATCACCGTCCTTACCACGACGATTGTTTTGTTACGTTGTGGATGTTGTACCGACCAACCTAGTCCTACCGTTCCTATGACCACCAAAGTTGTTGCTCTGGCAGGGTATCCTGCTGGTCTGGTGACTTCCACGGGGGTGTTGGTGGTGGTGGAAGAAGGACAATCACGGTCAGACGGTAAAAGTCGGGATGAATTTGGGGATATCGACAAAAGTGGTGAATTTCCAACGACGACAACTACACTGACAATCCCATGTACCGAATCAATTTCTTCACTCGCAAATGATGTACAAAAATGGTACTCTTCTGTTTCTGCGGATGATCGAGGAGGAGGAGGAGGAGGAGGAGGAGGTGGTGGTGGTCATCAATATCATCAACCTTATTCGTTTCCAATTTCTTTTCCGATGACGACGGCAGCGGCCAAAACGGCAGCAGTGGTCACCACCGGTTCACCCGGTTCAACTACAAGGCCAGAAACCACGGTGACATTGACACTGACCATCGCACCCGTCGCTTGGTCGAATTCTAGCACCACCACCATCAACAACACCGACACCGACACCGACAACGGTTCTTCCACGATTACACACCTGGGATCTGGTGATCACGACGACGATGAGGGAGACCAAAGTCGTGGCGACGCGATGAATACGGCCACTACTACTACTACTCCTTCTTCACCGCTTCATTCTTCAGCCGCTAGGCACTCGACTTGGGTGCAAGAGGCGTCGGTCGTGGTGATGATGGCCGTGGCGCTGCTGTTTGTTTTGGGTGCGTTGTGATGTCGTTCTTTTACCGTTTGACGCGTGTGATGACTGTGTGATATTGGGCACTTTCTCGTCATGTCCGTATTAATGTCGGCATCCATTGTTTGGTCATGGAACTTTTGACACATGATGATACCTTTCAAGACTTAACCAGGAAACCGGTTTGGAAACGTTTTGATGAAGATTCTACATCGTTGCGTCTCTCCTCGTCAATCCGCACGAACTCCCGCCTAGATGAAGAAAATTCATGGTTTCGTATTCATTCTAGCTCTATCTGTTTGACTGTCCTGACAAAAGAGGGGGGAAACGCCGTGCAATGTCTAATTCAACCTGATCAGCACTCGATCTGGTGGGAACAATGCCCTTGTCGACGCCCCAGGATGCATTTTGTTGGCCAACCCCAAATCCGAAACACCATCCGTCCAGTGCCAATGTGATTTTCGCAAGTCGTTTGAATTCTTGTTGGATTCTTCCGAAAGTAGGAACCGATTCTCTTTGTCCCCTTATCATACCAACACCTTGTGTTTTTGTTTCTTCTCGCCATGACGCCAAGGGTCAATGATCAATGATCAATGGTCGACACCTCAACCGGTACTGCATTTTGCCAAATGAAGTCCTTGACAACATTTCAAGACCACTTCACTTTGTCCTTTCTTGTCATCTCTCGGATGTGGTTCTGCATGACACCAAACCCTTAAATCCTTCTGAGGTTCACCGTCATATCGAAACGCTCCAACTGCGACTTTTCGTTCCCATTCACCAAACTTGACATCCAATACTCCGTCACCCGTGATCCGATCTCCAAACACGTGCTTCCAGACCTGATGGACGAATGGTGGAATTCTCTTGGTTGAGACAGGTGGATGGAGGCTTGAGATATGATCATAAACGTCAAACTCTGCTGACGGGTCCATCGTCTCGAGGCTTTCCGAGTCCATCAAGCCACCGCATCCGTCAGGCGAGGGATCGTCATCACCGAGACCGTCCATGTCTTCGTCATAATCATCAACATCAGGATCGTCTTCCTCGTCTTCCTCATCATTGTGCGTACGCACTCTGTTCACCATGTACATCAATCCGCAATCCATGTAGACTTGCAAGTAATTCAGGTTGAACAGCTTGACCTCGTCAAAAATCTCCTTGTACTCGTTCCATGCAAGATACTTCGACACGCGTTTCACATCAAACGTGAACCTGGAGAGCTTGGGGCATGACATGCGAATGGCCTTGAGCTTCTCGATCGGCAATGGCTGCGGCTGACCATCCGGCATGATTTCCTCTTCTCGAACATGCAGTTGTAGATCCTGCAAAGTAGGACCATGATGGCTGAGGATGGTTTCGAGTCTGACCTTGCCCATCCAAGACCATAGACTCAGTGTTGTCAAAGGAGGACATGTGCCAATGTACTGTTCCACTGCGTTGGCAGTCTCGTCGGAACATGTAAAAGGGCTGAGGTTGAGACTGACAGATTTTAGATTTCGTAGGATCTCGGCTGCCTTGATGAAATACGAAGTGTGCAAAGGACCTCGGGTACATGAGAGTGTCTCTAGGCGCGACAAGTCTATGAACTGAGACCAGTACTCCAGCGTGTCTGCCGAGACAGGCCAACCATCGAGACAAAATTGACGAAGTGAAGTGTTGCGCTTCCTGCCTGATGTCGAATCTGTTCCGGCTTGCCACTTTCTCATCCGTGATGTGTGAATGTTGAACGAAGTGAGACTGGCAGACCTCAAATGCTTCGCAGTAGAGATCATGTGCTCGAACTCCTGGTGGCGATTGTCCCTTCCCAGATAGGTCTTGGGGATCTCCATTGTAAATTCAGTCACGCGGGATTGTGCCAGACAGAGAGACTGGGACTCGCAGATTTGTGAAGCTTCCTCTGCGTCGATGTAGACTTTGAGATCGGTCCGTGGATGTCTCTTCTGTATCGCACGGATGAGATCGCTTGGAGGGTAATTTCCGGTTTTGTAGGTCAGTGACTTGAGGTTGGAGGTGGCATCCAGCAACTCGATCAAGTGAGTCGTCGCCGGGCCATCGTGGATGTCTTCAAAAGGAAAATCGCCCTTGGAGATGGTCAGATGTCGTAGTCCGCGCAGCCGATCTGGTGACAAGAGCTCTACAGGTCGATCGAAGTCATCGACAAACTTCACGAGGCCACTGCTCCACTTGAGAGTCTCTCGTCGATACCGTACCAGTTCGACTGCAAAGTTGAAGGTCTTGTTGACTTGAGCGATGGCCGAGGTGGTTCGTGGTGATTCATCGTTCACGATTTGAAAGATGTCCGCGAGGATCTCGACATTGAGGTCTAGAATGCGTATGGAAGGCATGATGGATGGATGGGACGTCCGCGTAGGACGACGAAAGAAGTTCTAGTCAGGTTTCATGTGATGGAGTGAGGTTGCGCAGGAACGAAGATGAGATGGAGAAAGACGAAACATTGCAAGGGCAGAAGTAAGAGAAAGACAGGTGAATTTGATTCAATACTCAGGCAGCTGTTTGTTTAGTTAATAAGAGACAAGAAAGGCAGAAGGTACTAATGTAAGGAACTTTGGCAGACAAGAGCACGTGACATCACCGCCCAAAAGACCATCTTCGTATTCTTATTCTTATTCGTATTCGTACCTGTGCAAATGTTCACAAGAATTGTAGATATCGGTCCTTAACCATGCAAAATCTAGATCTCATCTATGGATGCTTGTACTCCCAATAACCCATGCGGAATGTTCTTGAATTAATCAAAACATCTATAAATAAAACCCCGGTTGAAACGCCGCGATAACCTGCAGTAGTAGTGAGCCTCTATCACATACTCTATAGCAAACCCCATTCAACCCTCGTCTAACAGTCTAAAATTCATCATCGACGATGGCTTCATCCAACTCCGACAGCATCGATTCCTCAAGTAGACTGTGGCTTGCAACATAGCTGAATCCTCCAAAGGGATCAGACTTGCTCAATGTCCTGTTGTGTGGAAGAGGAACGGCATCTACCTCTCGCAGAGTAAACTCCTTTGAAAAGTTCTCAGCCAATTCCGGGTTGGTGACCAATGGTTTAATGGGTGGTTCCAATTCCCGTGCCTCTAATTTCTTCCAGTCGATCTTCCGGAAGAAGCGATGCTTTTTGATAACGTTGATATCGCTGGGGCCAACTCCAAGTCGCTTCTTGGGTTCCTTGCGCATGAGCCTGGTGAGAAGATCTTTGGCATCCGGCGACAGAAAGTAAGGAAGATTCAATTTTTGATGCATGATGTTCTGTTGAATCTTGGTCCAGTTTCCACCGCCAAAGGGTGGTTTCCCCGTCATCAAATCACACGCCATGGCACCCAGCGACCACCAGTCGCAAGCTTTGCCGTAACCCGGACCCCAATCGGATTCATCCCAGCCTCGGATGATCTCAGGCGCCATGTATTCGATAGTCCCCACACCCAGGCTGTTACATCGACTGCCGCCCGGAGTGCTTGGGTCAGGGACGGCTACTTTGCTGAGGCCAAAGTCGGTGAGAAGAAGATGACCTTCGGCATTCAAGAGGCAGTTCTCTGGTTTGAGATCGCGATAGATGACTCCGACAGTGTTGTGGAGGTAATCCAGTGCCAGAACAATTTCAGCAATGTAGAAAGATGCCACATCCTCGCTAAAGAACTTCTCCAACTCCAAGTGACGGAAGAGTTCACCACCGGAAGCGTACTCGAGGATCAGGTAGAGCTTCTCATGGTCCTGGAAGGCGTAATAGAGGTTGACGATGAAGGGATGACGATTGACCAATTCGAGGATGGTACGCTCTGACCTGGTCGACTCGATGCGTTTCTTGTGAATCTTGAGGAACGCCTTAGTGAGTTGTTTCTGCGCGAAGAGGCGTCCAGTTGCATTTTGTCTCACAAGGAGAACTGTTCCAAATGCGCCATCTCCCAAACATCGGATGGGGGTGAAGTCCGCCGCAGTCATTTTGCGTGCGATCAGAGATGTGGCGCGTTGATCTGCATCCATGGCGATGGGGGATGCGGACGCAGGCTCGGTGTCAGCCAGAGACTGGCTGATGAAATCTTGGTCGATTTGGACATTGTAACTGACAATTTCTTCGGGTGTCTCGTCGGTTTGAGTATCCGATGCCGCACTGGCCGCGCTGCTGTTTGCTTCGGAGTCCTGATTATTACGGGCACAGGATGTAGATCGGCTCTGGCTTCTTGAATTCAAGGCGTCAAGCTGTGCTTTGAGACTGCTGATTCCGGGCGACTGTGGCCTCAGGCCGGGGCTGGCACCAGCCAACGCAGGTAGCCGTGGGATGGGTGACAAAACCCGAGGACTGTTCACCGAGACATCCGAATCCTCGGCGCCCGAATCAAGAGGAGTGAAGCCTCTTACAGTGCTGAGGGCCTGTGATGCTTCCGAGGTTCTTGTCTTGTTCTTCTTTTTCTTCCTCTTGGCGGCGGTTGTAGAAAGGATGGTGCTTCCCTTGATCTCTTGTCTTCCTCGTGGGGTTTCTATTCCACCCAGAGGACTGTCTGGGCCTCGATGGTTCGAAGTGGCCTTTCTGGGAGTGATCGGAGGGCTCTTTGTGCGAATAGGAGTGATTTCTGGCTCGTTGTCGGGGGCGTTGTTTCCAAGCGCGAGCGAATTCAACGCATCTTCCAGCTTTGTAGAAATGTCTGCAGTCGAACCAATGCCCCTATCCGCATCTTGGTATTTGTCCATGGCTATTTCAGTATGGCGAATGCTCATATTTCCTGATTATTTCTGTTGAGTTGCAATTCTGTTGTCCGTAAGGCTATTGTTTGGAGCCTCACTGATATATCTTCGACTCGCTCCGCGTGTTTACCGTCCGCCCTTGTTCAGGACGGACCTTGCGCCAGTAGCCAGGGCAGCCTGCAGGCGTCGGAGATGATTGCAGTGGGAGATTCAATCACATGGGAAGCCGCAACCAGGGAGCAAACGGCAGGAGAGCGCAAGACAGTTAGTGAAATATTGACGGCAGTTCGACCCATTGACGGTGAATATAGGGCGATGAGCAGTACGAGGTACTCGATACAATATAAGGATAGAATCCACAAGGATAATAAGGGTGAAAGAATAGTCTTGCAGTTTGACGCGGGTTGAGAAGGTTGTGTCAGCTCCTTTAAAATCTGGGAAAATTAATTTCATGCCATTCAATTCGATCGCCGCAGCCAGCGAATCCAGCGAATCCCCCCGGATTTGCTCATCACGTGCGCGGCATCCGGGGGATTTTCACGACGGATGCGGAAGAACTTTCCTCCCGGATCCTCACAATAGACCCCAAGCCAGTATTGGGTACGGAGTACAGACATCTACTCATAGAAACAACAACAATAACAACATACACCAGTTCATGCGCCGATAACTACACCATTCGGCAGTTCCAAACCAATCGGCAATCCGTCCATCCATTTCCCTTGGTACTTCTCGCCTCGCCTCGCAGCCAGCTTTTCCTCAATATCCTGGTACATATCGTATCTGCCACCATAGTTAATCAGTGAGTCTGAAAGATTGCAAAGAGTACATACGAGTTCATCTCTTCTATCGTCAGTTTCTTCTTTTCATCTTCCACCTTGTACGTTGCAATGTTTTTGTTATTCGAGAAACCTTGATCGAGATTAGTCGACATCTTCCTGTTGAGTGGAACGCGCCATCTTACCAATTCGCTCATTAATATTGTACGCAGCCTTTGCAGCAGCGGCCTGTACCCTCGTTGCTCGTGGCAATCGTATCTGGTCATAGACCGCGAGTGCTTCATAAATGTCTCCTCTGAAGAATTTCTTGCTAAAAAGAATCCCGAGTGCTGCGGCATCTTCAATGCCCATGCAGGCACCCTGCGACTGGTGAGGCATCATCTGTATCCAGTCAGCTTCACTGATCTATGCTCATCTCCGGAGATTGGGCGACATACCGGATGTCCAGCATCTCCCAACAGACACACCATGTTCTTGTGGATGTAGGGATAGGGGTTGCTACATCCCAGTCAGCAGGATGCACCACAACATGTCGTCAGCGAGAAAGAGCGGATCATCGACATCACATACTGTACCCACAGCCGCCATGGCCGAATTTCTTTGCCAATCTTGAGATGATTCAGGACATGCGAGTCCAATTCGGGGTATGGCGCCAAAAGCTCCTCGACAGGCCGATCGTCGCCACCCCATGTTTGAGTGGAATAATCACCCTTGTCCCGAGGGAAGAAGCAGTAGTACGACAATAATTTGCCGCCGTTACAGGGAGACAGTACGATCTTGTCCCATTTGCCCTCTTGACCACCCCAGTACTCCAAAGCACTGTCCTGTGAGTAATCGACAAATCCAAGTTTCACAGCCTCTTCCGTTGTAACGTTTGCATGTAAACAACTTTGTTCCGACGGAGTCTTCTCAGGCTGAACTCCAATGATCCCGCGGACGACCGAGCCAATACCATCCGCGCCAATGATCAGATCATGTCGTGCAGTAACACCATTGCGAAACGTGATCGTTCCTGTCTCAAGGTTGATATCTTCACACTGGATATAATGGGATCAGTGCTTGTGTCCATACAATACGTATAACAAATATTGAACTTACGGAATGATTGACCTTCAAGATTGCCGGCACACCCTCTCCTTGTTCTTGTAGGGCAGTATCTTTTAGCATTGAGTGCATATACTGCCGGTGGAACATGTTGTACACATAGCCCCATCGTTCCTCGTAGTCATCCAGATCATACACACTCACGGGCTCGCCGGTTTTCCAGTCGCGGTTGATGAGCTTCTTGAGCACAACCGGGTCTCCTTTGGCGACATCCACATTCCATTCGTGAAGCCACCGTGTGCCATTTGCCGCACAGGATACCGAGGCGCCTACTTCTCCAGCAAAGTCGTGCTTCTCATAAATGGTAACATCATGGCCAGACCGACGAAGAGCGATGGCAGCCGACATGCCACCTATACCGCCGCCACAAATTCCGACAGAAAGTCTGCGCCATGATTCTGAAATAGAGCCCATGTTGATATGAGGTTCAGGAATACTTTGACCTGGTGTGATGGGTTTGGGATCAAGAGTGATCTCAACGCTTCTTCGTATCGTGAAAGGTGAGATGGAATAGACCAAATAGTTGGCTCTCGAGATTATTTAAAAACCAATTCTGGATCTCAAGAAGCCGCCTTATCAATAAAAATAATCCCACATGATGAAGGAGATCGAGCCATCGGCTGGTATCGTGCCCGCAGATGCCTTGTGGTTGCAAGCCGATTGAAGGGTGCATTATCCGCCGTATGGCGGCTAACGTACCATCGGATGTTTTTGGGCTTCCCTTTGGTAACCGCCTCATTTGTATTTCTGATGGGACTATGTAGGATCATGTATGGACCTCGAATGCTTGCCTAGCGACATCTCCCGCGGTCTGGAGCAGCTGTATGCTCTTCGCGTGTCTGCGTGGGGGGTGGGTATCTTTCCTAGGACGTGCGTCTTGGTTCCTGGAGCATGGAATAAAATGTACGACGGAGTCCAGAGACAGCATGGCGTACCAGAGAGATTGACTGGTAGATTGGCGAACTCCTATTGTCCAACACCAGCCGATGAGTTCACGACTTCGACTGTGGAACAACACATACATGTGCAGCAGTCAGATCGTCTTTTGGTGTAGCAAAAAATACTCCAATTGCTGAGACCAATTTTCGTCATTTGAACTTCTCCGCATCTTCCATATTTTTTTTGTCGAAGGCGTCTCGAAATGTCCCTCGCCATCTTGGTTTTCATACTTAATCTTGACCATCCAGGGTGATTTTGCAGTTGTCCTCGTGTCTCATACGCCATGGATGTTGACGAGTTTCCCACATCTCCTTCCAAACGCCAAAGAACAGCCTCGCCTGACGGAGACCGCCCTTCTTCTCAGAATGCGAACTTAACTAGCGGATGTGATGTTTTGACGATGCAGGCGTCAACAGAGAATACTTCGACTATTCCTGGACTCGGCCAATTAAAAGAACAAGTGTTGGAAAATATGACTAGTTCTCGGGACCCGAATTCTTTACTGGATGCGCTGATGCTCCAGGTCGAAGCCGAATCCTCTTCTGCTGCGCAACTTCAGCCGTCCTCAACCCAACCTCTCATGTCCATTGCAGATGGTGAACAGAACACCACACAAGAGAATCCGATGGCTGTTGGGGTACATGGGTCTCAAGCAGAAGTACAAAATCCTCGTCAGGATACCACAACTATCGACTCAATTAATGTAAACGAGGGCGAGTCGACCGCTCAAGTGACACAAAACGCTGTTGCCCATGATGCCATGGTCGGTATCAACGCGGACACCAATGAAGCCATCCCGACAGTGAGAGACGAGGCCGGTGCCCCAGCTGCTCCGGTTGTGCCAGAGAGTTCTGAAGACATATCTCCAGCAGAACACTTGCACCCTCATGAGACCGCGGCCGAGGGCGCAGAGTGGGAGATCGACTCTTCACCTTACGAATCATCTTCAGACTCCGATTCCTCGGACGACACCACATCTTCGGATGAAGACAGCGATGAAGATGTTGACGGAGAATATTCAATGCTTGATCCAGAAGAGACAGCTAGGATGCTGATGCAAGAAGATGGAGGCTCGGACGACGAAGGAGGTAGATCCCGAGACAAATCAGATGGTGCCCAGCTGCGGACGGCAAATGAGCGACAGGAAGAAGTGATACCGAAGCCTGATATCATTGTGACCAATGAAATGAAAGTCGAAGAATTGGGCAATGTTGAGTTCGTGGTTGAGAGCACAGTGGTGATCAAAGCGAAGACGTCTGGAGAATACCAGGTTCTCGAGTCTGGATCCTTGATCTGCCTCGAAAACCGATCTGTTGTCGGGGTTGTCGCAGACTTGATAGGGCGAGTCGAAGAACCCCGGTATACGATCCGATTCACCAATGACGAGGCTATCGCAGAGGCTGGTCTCTCGCAGATCGGCACTGTAGTCTTCTACGTACCCCAGCATTCAACCTTTGTTTTCACACAGCCTCTGAAGGCCGTCAAGGGCAGCGATGCATCGAATTTCCATGATGAAGAAGTGGGTGATGATGAGATGGAGTTTTCGGATGACGAAGCTGAAGCAGAGCACAAACGTCAAATGAAGGCGAGAAAACAAGGAAGGGGGGACACTGGTAGAGGCCGTGGTGGATCAAAGTTGGCAAGAGGATCATCACATCGTGGTAGTCGTGGAGCACACCTTCACCATAGCACCGATAACAACGGTTATGGTAACGGGTCGATTCAAATGAATTATGATGATGTCCCGGACGGTGGTGATGAAGGGTATACTCCCCTTCAGAGGCCTGACAATATGGCCGAGGCTTTGTCGAGGGGCGAACAACCTCAAGAGAACAGTCACGGCCATCTACCTCCTCCTCCACCGTTTTTCCAGAACGGTAGACCTGATTTCGGGGGAAGAGGCAGAGGTCATCTCAGAGGACGAGGAGGGACTTCGCGAAATAACCGCGGCGGCGGCGGAGGGTTCAATCACTCTCGAGGTGGTGGCGGTGGCTTTAATAATCGCCAACAGCAGCACAACACCCACAGTTCCCAGGGTGGCTACCGACCCAACGCACCAGACCTCAATCTTCCTACAACCCCGTCGATCACACCACACAACATCTCATACCCTCCTACTACACCATCGCCGATGACTCCTCTGCCCAACGTCTCGTTCAGTTTCGGGGAGATGCAAGCACCACAAGCTGGAGTTCCCTTTATGCCACAGATGCCACAGATGCCACAGATGCCACAGATGCCACAGATGCCAATGGGAATGTCTCCATCGTTCTTTGCTCAGTTTCAACAGACGCAGCCACAGCCATTTCAGCAGCGGCAACAGCAGCAACAGTTTCCACCACAATTTCCACCCTCCAAACACGGTCAGCAGAATTTTGCTCCTGGTACCGAGTCCAAGACTTCATCGTCGCAACCGTTTCACAATCCGGGAGTGTGGGCAGGTAATCCTGCTCTTGCGGCAGCCTTGCAGAGACACGCAGAAGAGCAGAGAAGGAACCAAGGGTCTTGAAATGGTTTTGTATAGTGTTGTTGTGGGTCTCAAGGCGAGACACCAAGGAGGTACGGTATCTTTCCCTGCATTTCTCGGTGGCAATGTTCTCGGAAAGTCTTGTTGTATCAAGTAGGTAAATAAGGCGAGGTGTGAGTATCCAAGTATCTACTGTATCATAACGGCGGTTGCTCGACAGACGACATCATTAATTAACCCATAAATTTCACCAGAAGTACGCGTCTTTTTCGTGGGGTTGGGGTGTGTGTGGGATTGTACTGTGTGATCCAATTGTACAGCGCTGTCCTACAAACAAAAATCTTTCATACCACTAAAGCTTTTGAAAAAAAGCGACCGTTTGGATCCGCCAGAGCGATCACGTACGAAGCTTGTGCAATCCCAGCTGAACGATGTGCGTCACCCTTGTACATCCTCCCCTTCAAATAGGTTGTGTCCGACTGTAAAATATTTCTACGCATCTGATCCAAGGACGACTCCCTGAGAAAACAAAAAGTTGTTAGTGGACTGAAATAGAACTTTCCCATCGGGTGATGAACCGAAAAACAAGCGAGGAAAGGGGGGGGGGAACAAAAGCAAAACTCACCCTGGTGATCCTACTACCGAGACCTCTCACCCGTATCCCCGTCCAGTACTCATACTGCCACTCACCTTGGGTGACGAGGGTCTCGAGCCCCTGGACCGTCTTCCACGCACCGCTCTCCGCCATCTTCATCACCTCCGTGTGTGCCGGCTTGTACGCGAGTTCGAGCAAGATCCTACCGGGTGCGCTGGATCCTTGACCTTTGGGCATGACGGATTCGGGCACTGGCATCTTGACGATTTTTTGCAACGTGCCGGCCAGCGTGCTGTCGATGGGGATGTTGGCCGGGATGGTGGCGATGGCCACCGTGGGCGGCGTGCGGATCTTTGTGACGCCAGAGTCAAGGACGACGAGGTCGTACCGTGTCGGGAAATCCCTGGCCAGCTCCTCAATCTTTCGTGCGTCCCGGCCGACGATGTAAATCGGCTTGTAGCCCATGGTGTGTAGCGTCTGGATCGCGGCGCGAGCAGTGCCGCCTCCGCCAATGACCAGCCCAGACTGTTCCGCGTCGCCGAGTGCTGCGCTCGCGCCCGCCGCCCGCAGGCAGTCCATCATGCCCAGATAATCGGTGTTGCGTCCGACCAATTTCGCGCCTTGCTGCGCGCCGGCGACGGGGACTGGCACGATGGTGTTGACGGCGCCAATCAGCCGCGCGCTCTCGTCCACTTCGTCGAATAATGGCATGACGTCGAGTTTCAGCGGGATAGTCACGCTCGCGCCGCCAAAGTCGGCCGCTCGGATCTTGCTCTTCAGTTCGTCCGCGTCGGTCGTTTCGAAGGCTTCGTAGTGGTGCGGTAAGCC
Source organism: Exophiala oligosperma (assembly GCF_000835515.1). Lineage (NCBI taxonomy): Eukaryota > Fungi > Ascomycota > Eurotiomycetes > Chaetothyriales > Herpotrichiellaceae > Exophiala > Exophiala oligosperma. The sequence continues at coordinate 169,861 of NW_015622829.1, forward strand.
CGTCTCCCTGAACAAGGTATTGTGCAGGGCAGGAGACTTGCTCGCGCTAATCGGACTTCCGAACAGGTAGAACTGCTTCGGGACGATCTCGCCCATCAGGCTTAGACCTTGACGAATTTCCGCCGCGCTGAGTTGGCCCGGTGCCGCCTTGAAGGGGAGCGCGGGATGGCTCACAGGCGTCATGAACCCGTTGAGTATCCGCGACGCTTGGCCGGCACGGCCCATGTTGATGGCAATCAGGGGAAGTTCAGGATGCTGGCTCGCCGACCATTGCTTGAATTTGCGCAGGGAGAAGTTATCGTCCAGACTGGACGCCACGCCAATCAGCTTGACTACATCGCCGTACTGGAGGCAGCGATTGTACACGGGGATCCAGGAGGCCGGGTTGTTGAAGGACAGACGGGCCTGTGGGTCGTGATGAGACGCAATGATGCGCGACGTGCTGCTGTTCTTGAGCGCGAGGATCGAGTTGAGAAGACCTTCGGGCAAGGTGGCGACTTCGAGATCGACGAACTCGACACCCATTCTGATTGCCAACTTACACAGTTCGGCGTACTCGGCATGGGCGTCGTCAGGGAACTGACCACCTTGTGCAGACGTGCGTACCGTAAAGACCACCGGCAGAGGGACTGTAGCTCGGAGTAGAGAGAGTTGCGCCGTGACGTACTCTGCCGAAGGGGTTCGGGAAGAGGAATTTGGGTCCTTGAGCAGGTCGACACGTAGTTCCACAGCGTCGGAACCGAGACATACTTCTGGAAGGATGTTCAGGTGCGGGCGGAGATCTGGAAATGTGAGCGCTACGAAGAAAGATTCAGATTTTCGTTTGAGATCGGACAACGTGTCGGTTCGACCAGTCACCACGTGCAGGAAGCGGTCGAAGTCTGCGGCAGCCTCGGACATTTTCTCGTTGGGTATATCTTGGCTGTAGAACAAAAGGTTACTGCATTCTTCGAACCATGGCTTGCGTCGGAGCCAGACACCCATCATGTCTTCGACGTATGCAGGGCGTGTCTTGTCAATGTTCAGAAAGCCCATGACTTGATTGATATCACGCTCGACAAGGAGGACGTGCCCTCTTGTTTGATGCCAGTTGACCAGAATCTGTCGTGCTTCCGGACTTTCGACAATGCCACCACCACAGGCAAGAATGTAGTCGTTTGGCATGTTTTTTACGACGTCGTTGAGGAGCGCCAGTTCGCGCTCGCGAAAGTATTCCCAGCCATGTTTTCTGACGATCTCCGCAACTCCCATGCCCTCCCGGAGTTCAAGCTCAGTATCGAGGTCGAGTAGCTTTTTTCCCAGCGACTTCGCGGCCCAGCGTCCGCAGGTGGTTTTTCCAGCACCTCTCATTCCGATGACGAACATGGAAGCAGAATCACGGTCGAGTCGCTTATTCGGTGACTGCACGACAGTATCCAGCTCTACTCCCTGCAATTTGACATTGAACTGGCGAGCCATCGTGTCCCACCAACCCGGCCATGTCTTTCCTGTGCATTCCTTTTCAAGGATCAGACTAGGTTGAGGTGCCGCTAGCGCTAGCACGCTGAAGCTCATCGCAACTCTGTGATCATCGTAGCAATGTACGCCACCTTTAGGTTGCTTCAGTCGAGTTCTGTCAATACCATCGACTTCGATACCGTCGTCGAACTGGCGACAAGTCACTCCAAACTTGGCTAGCTCGTCCTCCATGGCTTGTATGCGATTGCACTCTTTGACTCGTTGATTAGCGATGCCATATATACGCGTTGTGCTTGTGCCGGTGCCTTGAGCGACTGCCGCTAAGACAGAGGCTGTTAAGAAGGCATCAGTCATTGGTTCCATGTCTACGTTGGAGAGAGGCTTCAAAACCCCACCACGCGGCCCGATCACCGTAGTCGACGTTGCCGTCTGCTTAACTTCACAGCCCATCGGCCGAAGAACGTCGACGGCAAACTGTGAGTCGCCTTGCAGGGATGCAGAGCCGATGTTTGGGATCGTACAAGTCGTTCCAGTGATTGCCGCAATAGCGAGAGGATAAGTTGCTGAGCTGGCATCGCTTTCCACCATGTACTCTGACGGATTGCGGTAAGAACCACGTGGGATGTGGTAGGTATGTTCTTGACTCTTGGACTTCTCGACTTGAATGCCGAATGACGCCATCATGGCGATAGTCATGTCGATGTATGGTTGCGAAACTGGCTTTCCGCCAACAAGTCTAAGTGTGACCGCTTCCTTTGCATAGGGTGCGCACATAAGCAGTGATGAAACATACTGAGACGAGACTTTGGCTGCCAGTCTGATTTCTCCCCCATTGAAGCCACCAGAAGCTGCAATCCTTAGAGGAAGACATCCCTGACTTTCTAGGTATTCGACCCCAGCACCATTGACTTTCAACGCATCCACGAGATCCCCAATAGGTCTTTGCTTCATCCGTGCATTGCCCGTAAGAACTGTAGATTTTACGTTGCTCTGTTGAGTCAACGTTGCGACCGTGGTCAGAAAGCGCGCAGCTGTCCCAGCATTTCCCAGGTATAAGTCTTGGTGGCTTGCACGAAGCTGGCCGCCGTTTCCGTTAACGACCAGGACATTGCCATCGTCTTCCCAAGAGAACGTGGCAGCTCCCAGACGAGTCAGTGCTTCCAGCATGACCTCTGTATCGGCGGACGTGAGCAAGTTCTTGACGCGGCAAACACCCTTGCCAAGAGCTGCAAGGACAAGAGCTCTGTTGGAGATGCTTTTTGATCCCGGTGGCGCACAGACGACGTTCAGATCCCTGGGGACACCAGGCAAGACCTCAATGCTTGGTGAAAGAATCACACGGAGGTCAGAATCGGCAACAACGCTCGCTTTCTGCTCATATGTGCGTCCAATGGCAGAGAGAAGGACGACTTTTTTCTTTGCTCCGTCGTTCTTCTTGTCCACGCCCATCTTTTTGAGCATGCCGTCAACAGTACATACCTTGCCACCTGATAGCTTGCGCACCCTTTCATCATCCAGTCTCGTCGGCAAACCGTACGCGGTTATACACTTCTGCAAACGTCCGACGGCTACACCACTAAGAACACCGAGATGTCGAGCAAGTTCGGCTTCTTTCACCATGCCGATAGCCACGCACTCTCCGTGCAGCACCTGTGGCGTCAGGAAAGCTTCCATAGCATGACCAATGGAGTGCCCAAAATTCAACAGGTTTCGCAGTCCGGTCTCTCTCTCATCGATAGTTACCACATGAGCCTTGAATTTTGCGGAGGCAGATATGATGCGAATCAAGATGGGTTCAATGTCCTTGAATCTGGCAGCGCCTTTCCTGACATCGTCATTGACAGCGGCCATGATCTGATCGGCGTTGTGCTCTAGAGCGATAAATTCTTCCTCTTCGGAGATCGCGGCCGTCTTTATGACCTCGGCCATGCCATTAATGAGCTCCCTTCGCGGCAAGGTCCCCAGGAAGTCCAAGTCAATATAAATTCGCTGAGGCTGCCAGATAGCACCGACAAGATTCTTGCCGAGAGGCGTGTCGATGGCTGTCTTTCCGCCAATGGACGAGTCGACCATGGCAAGTAACGTTGTCGGCACTTGAACGAACCGTACACCTCGCATGTAGGTTGCAGCCACGAATCCAGTCAGGTCACCCACAACGCCACCTCCAAGAGCTATAATGACGGTGTCGCGGCCACATGGTGGGCTCTGACTTAGCAGCCAATCCTCAATATCGTCCTTTGTTTGCCGAGACTTTGAGCTTTCTCCTGGGGGGATTTGGTGAACTAGTAGCCTTGATGAGCTTGCCTTCTGCTGAGATGCAGTCCGAAAAGCATTTTGAAAGGATTCAATGTAAAGGGAGCCAAGGTTGGTGTCGGTGATGAGAACGTAGGTTGATGACTCGAGGTTTGTGAGAAGGTCGGAAGCGACGTAGTTGCGCCATAGTCCAAAGTTGATGATGATACTTTCTTTGCCGAGTAGACTCACTCGAACCTCTTTCGCCGTTCCATTGACCATCGGCATCTTGACGCACCGACTACCAGATTGAATTCACCTGACGGTACCAACAGTCAATGAGTCAAGAGCTCGAGAAGGCTGGATTATTTTCAACTCTTGGCGCTTTATGCACTTGGCGGCACTAGATCAGCCTTGCAGAAAGGGGAAACGCATCAATTGGAGAGAACAGCGTCGCTTAAGTGGCACTAGTGACTTAGAACGAGGCTGTGGAATATTTCTCCAGCGGAGTTGACTTTATCCGTGAGCTTCGATTTTCTTGAACTATGCGGAAAAAAGTAGCAGGCTCTTCTTTCATATTCGCGATTATGCCTCACCTCAGTCTTAGCTTAGACTGAAGCTACCCAGGTATTCAAGGTTCCTCCCTACATACCCTTTACCTCAGAGACCTACTCAACTTTGTGACCTTTCCATATTTTTAATCAGTACTCTTTAAATTTCTCACGCTTGCTCAAATGGCTTTCAAAATTCTCCTTGGTTGGAATCTTGGTTGGAATCTTGGATTGACCAGCTCAATCTTCCTTAATACCACCAGTAGCCTGACGATGATCAGGAGTAGAACTCATGATGGTATCAGAAGTCTCTGCAGAAAGCAGCCCGCCTCTTCCTCTTACAGTCTCTACCGGAGATTGAGTCAGGACGCCGTCAGTGCCATCGATGATATTTTCCAGCTGTTCATGATCACTAATTGCAGGAAATGCTGAGCTATGCTCGACGACACTGCTCGTTCTTCGAGCTTGGACATACTGACCGTCCGACATATTGGCGGCGAAGTTGATCGTCTTGGTTCGGCCCTTCTGGAAGATCGAAGTCGGCACATCATCTGTGGTATCCTTGGTGGAAGACTTGTCAGGTGTGAGCTGTGGTCCAAATGTTGAATTCCGCTTCAGACAATTCTTCTTCAGCTTGTAAGTCTCCCACCATGTAGTGTTATCATTGCGAATATGCGGGAATAGATCCCATTTGTCCATGCTTTCCTCTTCGGCATGGCTGAGAGCAAGCCAGGCGTAAAGGTCTTGGCGCTTCGTTGATCGTCCTCTCTCTTTGCGAGGACTGCCGCTCGACCATTCCGATGGGGCCGTCTCGACGAACTCATAGGATTCTGGCCACTCGCAGATTTCGGCTTTCAAACGTGAACCGATCCAGCAATTCCGCAGTTTTATCGGCTCAGATGACAATGCATTCTCATCGGCTAATCGTTGGCGCTCTGATGCCATGGCACGTGTCTCAAGATATTTCCTCATCCATTCTGAAAATGTCTGGATCCATTTTGAGTCGTCGCAAGAGAACTTGAGTACCAACAGGAGCGTCGGCAACACAATGAGAACAACGGTATATAGCTGACTAGCCAAATCTGCCATACCGATCGCCACAATGTGGACCGCAAAAGCGAGCCAACCAATCGATCGAGCTACAAAATACATCCGCGGATGTAATAGCCTTGGGCCCTCGATGAACAAGGATGGCGGGGCGAGTAGTTCTTGTGGCATCCAGAATGTCACAGCCTTGGAGTCCGTCTGGATGATTAAGACTTTGGTTGAGGTTCCAGTCCATTCATCATCCGGATATTTGAGGTTGCTTCGATCAAAATTCGGACGTGCAATTGAATCTTCTGGATTGGAGACTCTTGCCCGCTCCTCTGCATGCTTTGGTGGGATAGAGTCCTGTGAAGAGGCGTCGAGTCGTCCTGTCCTACCACCATTTGTATCTTGACTTGATGCGTGGCTCCGCCTTCTCCTCTTCTCTTCCTCTTTTTCCCGGGCCTTCTTTACGACCTCATTAACTCTGGCATCCACTGCGGCCCTTTGTTGGCCTACAACGTAAACCCGAACGATTATTGAGATATCCATAGCCAAGGCATTGGCGAAACCGTACCAGTCTCTCGATACGATGGTCAATGCCAGCAAAAAACCATTGAAGATGATGCTGATAATCAACGAGACGGTGATATCTTTCCATTGGGATCTCGGAGGAGTGACCGTCCATATGACGAAGCTTCGGGTTTGCTCGAAGTCTTGAGACAGCATCCATCTTGTCAACCAGGCGGACAGATCGGTTGTATGGATACCTTGTGAAACGTTGTAGAGGTTCCAGCCCGCGGCTTTGTCCGTAATTTGGTTGCCAGCAATGACGAACGCACCGAGTATCGGTAAATACTCAAGGTAGGCACATTTGACAAGGCGCCCTACTGCACCATTGACCTCATCTGCCCCGAGGAGGGTGACAAGACCGAGGGCGTCTATCTGGAAGGGCGACCAGTTGTGTACGGATTCCCATGGCACCCAGGTCATGATGATGATAAGCCCTGTGCGTGGGAGCCTCCACTGTTTTTCTCGGGAACAGCCAGAAGCTTGGATCCCACTTGTAGGACCGTGCCGAACTCAGGGCTCGATCAGGCTTGTGACGGATATGTGGGACCATGGGCAAACACGTAGTTGGTTTATGCTCTCGACCTTTTGACACCCTTGTTCTCGTTCACTACAAGCATAGTGTGATAGAAGATGCTGTTGAGGCCTTCACAACATGAAGATACTGTAGCTGATTGAGGAGGTTAATGAAATTCGAGAATCTGCCACATCAGTTTCAGCCCCAGAAGCTAAGCAAGGGTCCTGCAGGAAGCGAGGCCAGGCCTTTACCTAGGGCGGCCCTATCATGACGTGCCATGAGATGATTTCGTCTACCCAGACCCTGGCGGCCTGAACGCTTGCTGCACTGCTCATCTCCGTTTTCGACAGGGGCATGGAGTAATAAATGTACTCCCATACCACAAACTTGCTATTGTATATGTATATACTGTATGTTGATCATCACCGTTGATGACATCGCCTTCTTCCTTTTGACTGAATGCACAGTCTGTCTGATGCAAATTTACAATCTAGAAGACATAGTGAGGCTAAGAAGTGCGTTCCTTTAACATGTTGTCTCGGTAAGGTGTTGACCGAAGATAATGCACCGACTCTCTTAGCGATGCAGCGAGATCCTAGTGCTTTTCATTCAGAGGGACGTACCTTGGTTCCTTTGTTCAGACGAGGGTGGAAACGACTCCAGGGTTGAGCTTCTAACCACTGCCACGGTGAGCCCATGTCAAAGTGACGCTTTGAGTCTCTACCTGGATGTCTCGGATCGTATCAAAGCGGGAGTGCACTTGGTCATCATGGTCCTTTGTGTCCTCATTATGTGCGAAGCAGTTATGATAAGTCTTGAAGACGATGGACTTCATGTATAAATACTGCTCACTTTGCTCCAGAACCTTTTTCGTATCATCACCAAACAACAACAAAGTCGGCCTTTGAAACAAACTTTGAAATCCAACAACCACGAACCACAAGACCCAACAATCAGGAGTGTGATACCCTGAAGCAGCTAGCAAGATGGATTCAAAGCAGGACACAGGCACCGGTATTGCACCACAGCAAGAAACCAATCCTCCAAAACCCCCAACCACTTCGGCTGACTCCCAACACGTTCTCGAGGCGATCACATGTTCTGGCTGCTTCCAACCTGTACAAAATGGCGAGCAATTCCGACGTCTATGCAGTCAGTACTACTGCTCTGAATGCTACCTGGAGTTGCGTTAATGAACGGCTGTTGTGCCCAGCGAAGATACACGAGAGGGTTACACCATGATTCATTACATTTATTACAGCATTTACACAATAAAGGCGTTGACGACTCTTCTTTTACGTTGACCTCTTGATCGAGCTAGCAACATTCAAATCGACACAATGAGAGACTTCAGTTCTAGGGAACGATGAGCTTTGAAGACGCTGGCGTCTACAGTATAGTACTCCCGTCTTATGGGCGAGGATTTGGGTTCGGCAGTTTTCACAGTTTGGATGTTTGATGGAGGTTCAGGGCAATGACGGTACGAAAAGCAGTACATGTATAAGAAAGAGAAAGGAATAGAAGCGTAAGTATGCAATGGCAATTTTTCTTCATCTTTTTTGGTTCTATTTCATCCTTTCTTGGATATGCTCAGTGACACACGTTATCACAAGACCGGGCAACGATTAAGTACACTCCCTTCATCTCCAGCACAGGGCTTTCCCTCTTCCGAGAAGAACGAGTGATCCCAGTAGAGTATCTTTCCCTCATGAGTGCCGTCGACTTTTGGCCTTGTTGTATCGTGAATAGCGAATAGCAAGCAGATCGTGGTTGAAAGAGTCCCGTGCATGGAGTGAGATGGAAGATGTAGATGTCGAGCTTTTTAGGCGGGAAAATGCAGATACTGCATTCATGCACATTGAACAACTTGACTTCGCAACCTCTTACCAGCCAGCAGTGGCGCCAGCGGTGGTCTCTTGAGCCCAGTCACCACCACCGGTACCAGGGTCGTTCCAGGTGGCATCAGCCTGAGGAGCACCCTCAATGCCCGGCGCAGCACCTGACTCTCCAGCCCAGTCCGCGTTGTCGGTGAAGCCGCGGTCAACAGCGGCCGGCCCGGCCTCGTCAGCACCAGGTTGCTTCTCCTCCTCCTTCTGCTCCTCAGACTCGGGATCACGGTAGAAGTACAGATCGACCACAACGTCCCAATCAACCTCGCGGTTAGCGAGAGTGCCTCGGAGACGGAGGACCTCACGAGCCAACAACCACCAAACGAGACCGATGGCGTGACGACCCTTGTTGTTGGTGGGGATGGCGACGTCGACGAACTCGGTAGGGGAGTCGGTATCGCAGAGAGCAATGACTGGGATGTTGACGTACGAAGCCTCCTTGATGGCTTGGGCATCGGTGCGAGGGTCGGTAACAATGATCAAGCGGGGTTCCTTGAACGAGCGGGTGATGTAGTTGGTGAAGTTACCAGGGGTGAAACGACCAGCGATAGCGACAGCTCCGGTGTGAGCAGCGAACTTGAGGACAGCTCGTTGACCGTAGGGACGGGCGGAGATTACACAGATGTCGGCTGGGTTGTCGATGGCGGCGATGATGCGGGCAGCGAGAACGATCTTCTCCCTGAACAATCACAGTTAGCAATGTTGTTCGGACGGTCTTCCTGAGAACTTCCTTACCAAGTCTTTGAGATGTTGATCACATTGACACCATCAGGTCGAGTCTTCCATAGGTATGGCTCCATGTGCACCTGCAAGTTCTTAGATCCCAGGTGACATTGTGCGGCCAGGAGCATCTCAATGTCCTGGGACGTAGGGTTGAAGATAGCGGGAAGGTTGGATGGGCTCGCCATGTTTGCGACTGTGTTGAGCGACTTGAATCGAGTGAGTTCTTAGAGGAATGGCAAGCTGAAGAAATGCGAACTGCGATTGTAGAGGATCGGCCTTGGAATCGCAGGAAAGTTCGTGCGACAAATTTCCGCCAAGATTTTAAGACGCTTGGCCTATTATGGATTAGGGCCTTCCGGGGCCGGAATTATGTTTCTGCGAAGGGAGGTCCCGAAGTTCTTCAAGTATTTCGTCCAGAGTTGCTGCAGGAGACTGTGCTACCATCAGAACAAAGCAACAATGCCTCCACGCGCATTACCTACCGTGGTAAGCAGCGTGTTCAACTGTGAGTAGAGATGTTTTACTGTCAGGACTCTAGTTAACTTATCTATCCAGTGACAAGCCTCCTTCAGAGCTTGCCTGCGGCATCACGGAATCATGCCTTCACAAAATGTTCCACATGCCTTTTTTCGACCACAGCTCCATTGGATGCGAAAAGAGCAAAGAAACGAAAAGTCAGGAAGCATAAACATATCGACCCTTATCGAGTAGCTCAGGCTCGTCAAAGGAAGTCCGCGAACCTTGCCCGACAAAATGTCCTAGAAGAAGAACGAAAACTCGCTTTGGGTGATCCCATCAGATCACGACCAACTCCCTTCGTCAACTCGCTTCGCGCTCGGGGTCCTCTCCAGACATTAAAGGGAGATCACCTGAACTATTTTCTGAAAAAGGACGACGTGGACAAGTCATTGGAGTACTCGCGATGGCTTACCGAACCTCTCCCACAAGAGAGTCCTGTACCCGGACACGCCGAAGAGTTTCAGAAGAAGATCCAGGAGCATGCTGCTTCTCATGAGAATGCTTCCAAGGCTTTGTTGGCGATAGCAGATCTGGAGAATGCCAGCAGCAAAGACAGACTTCGTATCAACATTCAACGATGCATTGAAGAGTTTGGTCGCCACAACACCGACTCTACCATACCACCTAAACCACAAAGTCTGCATGCACAAGGGTCAAGCACAGTGAAGCGACGAGTCGGATCTGACACCGGCTCTCCTGAAGTGCAAATAGCAATCATGACGGCCAAGATCAACGTGCTGGCGGATAATTTACACCATAACGATAAGAACAACAAGCGAGGTCTACGATTGCTGGTTCACAAAAGACAGAAGTTAATGGCTTACCTGAGGCGGCAGGACAGAGGAGGTCCTCGATGGCAGAACGTTGTCGACAAACTTGGCTTGAATGATGCCATGTGGAAGGGTGAGATCAGCTTGCCTTGATATGATAGTCTTTGGGCAAGGAGTTTTGTACAATTACATGTCAACAACACTGCATGAGCTGGTTCAAGCTACTGTAGATTCTACAGAAAGAGTCAATTTCTTACAGTATCCTATTTCCATATCATGCCGAGTCTGGGTGTGATGTTGGTGATTGATTCCCTTGCTCATTTGCTGTCCACCATCAGTCAAGCCAGTTCTATTCGGGGAAATCTAGTCACAAGAGACATATCATTTAAAGCTGCTGAACGTACTGTGTCATCAACTACGTTCCTCTATTTCGGCTGTTGCGTTTGGTTACTTCGCCTGCAATGTCGTCGCATCCTTGGCTATTCAGCTTCCATAGGTGCCTGTTTGAACATTACCTCAAGCACTCACAAAATCGGACTCTTCAATTGTCTTTGTTGTTGTCTTGGTAATCAACCCTTACATTGGTATAGAGCACGCCATTTGCCAATGCTCCGTCTTTACGCGTGCACGAACGAGACCCGGGGAAGTATTTACCCCCCATTTCCATCATGACTCGACCTTTGCCTCATGGACGAATACATCGTTTACTAATCCCCAAGCAGCGTGCCACCACCATTGCTCAGGCCAGTCATAAATGCAAATAAAGTCTGGCATCGAGCACTTATATAACTCTGTAGCCGGGGCTGGTACAGAGATTGCCTCGTGCAACTGATCAGATCAACAATCATCATGGCTGCCGTCACCACCCAATCCCTCTACAACTCCCTCGGCCTGACGCATAACGTCAGCAAGACATCCTCGGGCTCAGAGGTCCATAGCTATACTTCTGATTTAGGTCCTGAGACTCCTATATTGACATTGATCCATGGATATCCTCAGTCGGCATATGAGTGAGTCTCCACGTCTTTGCTGCGAGGTACGATGCAACGAATAGCTAACACTGACGATAATGATTTATAGATGGCGGAAAGTGAGCATTCCACATCTTCCTCTCTACCTCACTCGTCCTCTACACGTCCAGTCTTGTCTCAGTGTCCTCGATACCTCATGGATATGTGCCCATCTAATACTCATTTGCAACTAGGTCGTACCGGCTCTCAAGGGCAAGATCTCGCTCTTCGTTCCTGAGGTCAGTAAACTCCCCTTTTTCATTTCTTTGAATGACTGAGATCTGACATCGCCATCCTCATTAAAGCTCCCCGGCTACGGCATCTCAACACCCATAAAAGACAAGGACGCAAACACCAAACGCGCCGTGGGAACAGCACTCATTGAGTCGCTCGCATCGGTCTTCAATACCTCCCAGACACCCCGGAGAGTGATTCTAGGCGGCCACGACCGCGGCGCGCGCATCTGCCACCGTCTTGCCGTCGACTTCTCATACCCACCGGCCGCATCATCATCAACGTCGCCGTACTCTGAGCTCAACCTGACGGTCATTGGCACCATCCTTCTCGACATCGTGCCCACGCTCGCTCAGTGGACGGCGTTTGCCGACCCGGCAATCAGCCAGGGCTATTTCCACTGGCCCCTGCTGGCCAACGCCGACATGGCGGTCGACATCATCTCCGCGTACGGCGGCGCACGGTGGTGTCGAGAGGCACATTTGCGTATCGGCGGCCCCAACCCCGAGTCGGCCGCGAGGATCTCCTCGGACGGCGCGTTGGACGTGTACGCCGAGTCGTTCGACAAGAAGGAAACCCTGTACTACTCGGCTCTCGACTACGCTGCGGGGGCGGCGCCCGAGGCGAACGAGCAGAAAAAGGACCAAGAGCAAGGAAGGAAGGTGAAGGTGCCGATTCTGGTCATGTTCTCAAAGGCCAAGCTGGGGGCACGGATTGACGTCGCGGGCGTGTGGAAGGATTGGGTCTCCGAGGGCGTTGACTACCAAGGAGTCGGGGTGGGTGAAGGTTATGGACACTATCTGCCTGAAGAGGCTTATGATATTGTCGGTCCCAAGATTGAGGAGTTTGTCCAGAAGGTGGCATGAAGTATGTACTGTCGATATATATGAGATATATATATGTGCAGAGTTGTGCCATGTTTCATATACGTATCAACATGAATATCAATTGAATGAACCATAGAACCTCAAACTCGGATATGTGCAAGGATGATAACAAGGCGAGAGTGTAAGGGAGATGGGAAAACATCATCAACACATCATACAATGCCCAACTTCTCCAGCACTTTCGCCACACCCACGGCCTTTTCCTCTCCAAAGCGACCCGTCACGATCTGAATGTTCACCGGCAAACCCTGCACGAGCCCGTCGTCCCACAAGTCCTGGTACATTTTGTAGTTGAAGTCGTCCGAGAAGTTTCTCGTCTGGGCGGCGTGTGCCTTCCACTCGTCGTCCCGTCGCGGGTCGTCCAGGACACCGTCGACGTTGCCCACCGGCATGGTCAAGACACTATAATCCAACATGTTCCAGAGAGCGGTGTACCCGACGTACTGTCGACTCTTTACCCAAATTTTAGGTCGCATCCCCACCCAGGGCGTCACGGGCATGATGAGTGCGTCTATGCCGGACTCGGTCCACCGGTTCAGGTACTCCCTCTTGTAGCCGTGGATCGAGTCACTCAGGTCCATCCGTTCTTCGGGGCCCAGGTACGTCTCTTCCGTGCCGACCAACATGCCCTGGATCAGGGGTTCGTCGACCATCTTGCACAGATCCTCGAACCGCTTTCCGCCATCTGCCAGCACGGCTTTGACCCAGAGGTCGTAGTAGGCTCGCTCGTGGTCCTTGGCGTCCCACTCGACGACCTCGTGGCCGGCCTGCCTCAACCGCTCCACCACATCTCGAACGGCCCTCGCGATGGGCGGGTGAGGCTTGACGGCCCCGTCGTCGACGATCCACGCGATCCGCAGTCGTTCCTTGTTCTGGACCTGCTCGTCCAACTCCGGCCGCCAGGGGATGGGTAAGATGTTTGGATCAGAATTCCAAGGTTCCAAACCCAAATAAGCCTCCATGAACAACTCGATGCTCCCTAGCGAGTTGCTCATGGGACCGGCCACGGGACGGACGATGTACTTTTGATCCTTGGAGCTCTGGCTGTACGGCACGCGGCCCACGCTGGGGCACAGCCCGTACAGACCCTGCAGGGCCGCGGGGATGCGTATGCTTCCTCCTATGTCGGTGCCGATGCCCAACACGCTCCCTCGGGCGCCGATGAGCGCGCCCTCGCCTCCCGAACTGCCCCCGCTGATCAGGGACTTGTGCAGGGAGTTGACGCTCTGGCCCCAGACGTGGTTGTAACTGTCGCTCATCATGAGGCTCTGGGGGACGTTGGTCTTGCAGTACACGATCGCCCCCAGGGCGCGGTACTGCTGGACCGTGAGTTCGTCGGCCTCGGCGGGTCTCCCGATCAACCCGACCCAACCCAGAGTCGTGTCGTGTCCTCTCACCACGTGGTTGTCCTTGAGTGAGATCGGGATGCCGTGAAGGGGTCCGACGAATTCTCCCGTGTCGGCGTACCACCGGTCCAGGTCCCTCGCTTGGCTGATGGCTTCCTCGAACATGAGTTCCGTGCAGCAGTTGACGAGTTGAGTGGCTAGAGCGGCACGTTTACAAAATGCCCTCACCACGGATTCGCACGTCCACGAACCATCTTCGTACCGTCGGAGCTAGAGAGACAGAAAGAGCGCGGGTGTCAGCAATGTGTGAGCATAGCAGCATTTTGATAACGTTGTCGTGCCGTTGTCCCGGTAGTAGGTAACTAGCTGGATTATCTTACAATTTTACGTGCTCCTATCGTCGAGGTGATTTCAACCTCGAGAGGTGTAAGAAGTCCACATCTTTCAATCACATAACGACTGTCCTGTAATTTGGGAGATCTGGTTAGCATCTCCCTAATCTTTTGACGATGGACCCGAAAAATGATAGATCCCCAGATGAATTGTCTCCCAGGGTACTTACTTTGAAATCAGGTGGGATAGATTTCATTCGCCATTCTTCAGGTATGGCTGAGGTCTGGGCTTGACGACGTCGTAAAGCCGTCTCTTTCCAATGTGGTAGAGAACCCATCGTAACCTCAATACCTACCTAGGTAGATCGCTCTGTCTGACTCCTGTTCGTATCCGGCGCAGGAGCTATGGGCTCTCAAAATGGGTTGGACGATGACTGCTGTCGTATCCTGCCGTTGGGTGGCAATGATAAGGATGTGTGAGAATACTGTCATTAGGGCGTAGTCGGGTTCAAACCATGTGTGGGGTTTGAATCTGATAGAGCGTTGATATTCCGCGATTGATGAAGGTTGGTGGGTCTTTGAACGGCATTTAACACTCTACCTAGTTGTATATAGCGGATAGACACCCACCACCCACTTCACGTTTCCTTATCGCTGGATGTGAAAGCCGCGACTCACACGACATGCTTTTTGACAAGCATTTGGTGGTTCGATGCACCTGTCACACCACTGATCTGGGCATCTGTGGCACGAAGTACAGATATGATAAAATAATCTCGTCAAATCACTCAGATGGAGCAATGTATATTCATCACTTTGTTGAACATTGATGGAATGGCAATACCAGTTACTGTCCTCCTTCGGTCTTCACCGCACTCAAGTCCATGAAAAAAGAAGCACACCACTTGACAGAAACAAACCAAGAAACATGTCATTATTCATTATATAGGAGAGTAGCGAGACATTGAGCAACATCAGTAAGTCGATTTGTGTATTTTCAAGGTGAGCCACGCCCCATTGTCCTCAATCATGGAGACCTCTCGACAGCTGTCCATCTTCTCTTCCCAGGACTCCTGTCTCTGTGCACCGATTCACCACCCCAAAGTCCACGTTGACTGGAACTTCGAACAGGTAGTTTATCTGCCTGCCAGGTGGGTTCTTCTCGAATGCTGCTAGACGTACTGGGGGTCTGAATACTCGGGCTTGCTCCAGTTTCGCTGGAGTCGGCAGTTTCGTCTCTCGAGTAACGACTACCTTTCCGCCAAAGCCCAGTCGGTGGTTCCTCATTACTTGCTGGATCAGCAGCATGAGATCTCTGACTCTGACTTCTGGCCACAAGCGCTCCGTGGGAGCCACGATGATGAGACAACGACTCTCCTAAAGAAAAACCCTCTGGTGAATCCGCACCGACGGCCCGACGACTGGCGAACGCTGGTGATTTTCCCAGGCGTGGCGAGTTCAGCCCTAGTGGGTTTGAGCCAGCTCGCAAATGTTCCGTCGATGCGATGATCTTCATTTCGTAGTCATCGGAGATGCTCAGATCGAGCGACCCTCTGCGTCGTGTGGGTGACATGGGCGATCCCTCCTTTTCTTGACCCTGCGTTCGTACTGCCATGGTCAAGGACGCAGTTGCAACGTCGTGAAGAGCAGGGGCACCAGTAAGGATTCTGATGAGGGCGTTGCAACCTGCTTGATGGGTGACCAGAACTAAGACCAACTCCTCGTCTTCCTTGCCGCCATCATCTTGTTCAGCGGCTTCGTGTTCATAGTAGTCAATCATTTTCTGCAAGCCATTTCGAAATCTTCGATGCATGTTTCCCCATTCTTCGTCAAATGGGCCGCCATCGCCCCATTGCAGAGGTTCGGCTTCACTGTCCCAGTCGTGATCAATTGTTACACACACATCACGGGCGTGGGCAACATAACCAGGAGGAATCTTGTCCGACGAACCCATCGCATACGTGGGAACAGGTGGACTGTATCCAACGGGATGCTTTTGCAAATTTCTGTTCAGGAGTCTGGCGCCATTGGCGAGTTCCGTCCCAAATGAAATGTTCCGCGGCCGCTTTGGAAACGAATGACCAGCAGCAGCCATCGCTCTCAGTCCGGTCTTTTCTTGGACAGGCACAGAAGCGGCCTCACTTTCCTTCTCTTCCCACTCGACGGTTGGGAGTTCACAAGTCAAAGATGCTGAGAGGTCAGCACCTTTGATTTCTTCCTGTGGTACTTGTAGCGCCATCTTTGCTTCTGAAACCATCACCGCCGTCGGTGGGGGAAGGGCCGATTCGAAGTAGGTTCGACATTGCCATTCTCCAAGAAAAGAATCGATACGCAGCCGGCATGTATTATAGCCCAACCGATTCGTATGTATGGGCTCACGACTTACGGTGCGTTGCAGGGATGAGTGGTCGACTTCATGGGAATCTGGGGCAACCTCCTCTTCGGCGAGGAGACTGGCCCGTGAGGAACGCTGTCGGGGCCTCAATCGTGGACGGATGTGATTCTGGGGATGTTGTATACCAGCACTGATTGCTATGGCGGTCTGGACGCAGCGCAGGTATGGGGAAGAGTGTATGATGATCTTCCGCCTCTTATGAGGACGGTCGTGTGTCGCATCGTCCTTGTGTTCCGCATGTTGCGTATGTGAAGCATCCAGATGATGGAGCTCATTATTAATTCTTACACCGAGTGTCTGTGATTGTATCCAACCACCGTAGGAGAGAGGAGTGTCGTAGGGTTTTTCGGCCGTTGATGTCCAATTCCGGTCGGCTTGATCGAGACGGGCGCCATGTCTATATGAAAGTGTCAGTTGTGTCGTTGTGTTCACAAGAGGAGAGGGATCGTACCTGGTAATGATGATTACCGCCGGCTGTTTACCCATATTGGAGGAATTTGGCACTTCGTTCGATCGATTAAAACGAGGATGTGGAGGCAAGACTTGGGCGCAGGCGCACGGGGAAGACAAGACTAGTGAGCCGCTGATGAGGCACGACAGACAATTGAAGCATCAACAAGACACCCACATGGTGCGCAATGAATCGAGCGGTCAACTTTGCCTAGCGGTATCTTTGACCCAACGTGGCTATGAAAGATTCAAGTCATGGTGAAGCCCCGCGAAAATTATGATGAAGTCAATACCGCCATGCAACGCAAACACAGCGAAACCCCATAAAATGATGGAGGATGAGGATGAGGAGCGGTCCGCGTTCCATTTTTGGTCGAGGGAGGAATTAATTCAGCCTGTGCAGGACAAAGACTCGGACGATTTGGGATACTCCTTGCTCGTCAGACGGAGAACTGCATTCAGCACAGAACAATCCAATTGTCTCTCTACGTGTTCCCAAGCAGTGCGAAGGATTGCAGCAACCACCTCGACATTATCATGATGTTCAATACATCGACTTCTATGCCCAATACGATGGCGATCAATGTCCTCTTACTACGATTACCGACCAGCGCCCATCATGAACACTGACCAGATCTCGTCCTTGTCACCTCTCCACCGCACCTGGTATGGTTGTTGAATTTCTACTAACCCTCCATTCCGGCGTCTAAACCCTTCTGGAGAAGCACACGACTTCGATCGTTCAGGCCGCTGTCACTGCCGTTGCAGCCAAACACAGTGAGACAAGAAAGACATTTAAACCAATAGCGTATCCCTTGCCGCGCTCACCGCCTCTTGAGCAAGTCCATCTACGGTTTACTTCCTGCGGACTACGGACTAAGATGCTAAAAATGAGAAAGTATCTTCGGCAGTTTACTCTTCAGTCGTTTCGTCCTTCATGGTCCAGGCGAGAAGAGACAGCTCAGCAGGCTCAATGACGCTGAGCACGCCGAGATATGCTTGAAACAAGGCAAGCGATCGAATTGATGCCTGGAAAGTTAGCGTCACCTATTTATATATACCGTACTCCGTACTCCTTGCAGTGCAATATCATGCACCCCGTGGCCAAGATCTTCGTCGCCAGTCACCGTGGGTGGACATTGTCGAAATGAATTTCATGATAGCTTCGATGTGCGGAAAGAGCTCTGGAACTGTTCATATCTTGCAGTTCGCAAGACCCAATTGTCCATGGGCACCGTACAGTATTTTCCACTGTTGCTTGTCTACAGCTGCGAGAGCAACTTTACGCGCATACATTCTAGCCTTAAGCAAGTAACAGAGGGCGAAGCAGGTTTCAGATCCATTCAACAATGATACAGTACACATCTCGATCGGTGCATTTTCCAAATCCAACCTACTGTAAGCCGGTAATCTCGTTTCAAAATTTGATCCAGAGCGAAGGTTTGCTGGCACCATGGGACGGAGTAACGGTCAGCTCGTGCCGTCCCTATGATGGTTTTCTTACGGGAGCCAGGATAATGGAGATCTTCTGTCCAAGACCATGATTGCCATTTCATCTCGCTTGTCAAAGGGATCAGTTAAGCGTGGTTGTCAAGTCGAGAAGTGCATGCATTCTGTTGTACGGAGTACGAGGCGTCATGTCTACTGAACCAACGCCATGACTGGCCCAGTGGAGAATACAACCGATAAGACGCGGACAAAAGATGAACGTTGTTCAAAAAGCAAGGAAAGAGGAGAATGGAAATTGGATGGTGAGGAGGTAGCGTGCCTCTCAAGTTCCAAGCTACGCCATGTCCATGCACCTTTGGGCCGTTTCAAGGGCCCATACCATCATGGGTCGTGGTGGCTGAAAGATCTCTACAACAGTACCCGGGCACCCGCTCAAAGAAGCTGGCTAAGCTAGGCGACGAGGGATGATCCGCTGCGACCGCTTTGGCCCTCGTACGAGGATGAGCAAACCCCCGTCGTCCTTCCGTCGCCCTTCTTCTCATGATCATTCTCGACCCTTCGCGCTGTCAACTTTCAGGCTACCAACGAGCCACACACCGGAAAGGGAGTTTGACAAAAATCTCGTTCCCTGAAGCCCAATCATGTCCTCCAGGTCGCGTTCTGGTAAGCTTCTTCGCGTGCAGGATGACAGGCGAGCTTGGGAGTGCGAACTGTCTTTCTGTTCGCTATCGTTTCAGAACCCTTGTTACCTCTCCACTAATCCTGTCAACGCTTCAATGGTCCATGCACGCCAGTTCCTGACGATCTGTGGCCTTGCTGAGCGGTGGCTGTCGAGGTCCGCCAATCCAATCCCCACAGATGCATGCACCCCTTGCGCTGTGCTTTGTCCCCTTGCCTTCTTTGTCTCGTTTCAGAGTCGCCCGAGCCTCCCGATGCCCAACTCCGCCTCGCCTTTTCTTTCTTGCATTTTCCTCGTGTCCAGTTTGAAGACTTGTTTCTCGCTCATCGTTGATGTCGTTATCCGCGTCATCGCGATCTCTGGACTACTGACGAACTGTGTCTCGTCATTTTCTGTCCGTCCTCTGATGATGTCTACAGACTACAGCATGGTCTCTGACCGCAGAGGCGTGGAGTCTTTTCCCACGTCGTGACCATGGTTAAAACCAGATCTGCCAAACCATGCAGCCCTCAAGAGGTTGCATATGACATTGCTCCATATACCATTACTATATCCGGATGCTTATCCAGGTCGTTCTCCATTGCCCCTGTCATGTCAATTCAAGCCATCCAACACGTTAGGCTTAGGCCTAGGAACATCCAGACCTTCATTGACATTCTCTGGTGTCCGAGTCCACAGACCGCCTTGTGACTGGCCCCGGGCTCCAGATACGTTGGAAACCCTGGACGCACAAGTTCCCAATCCGTATCCACCTGCTAGCAAGCATCAGTGAACTTTGCCTGCATCCTCCACCGCTTCGAGCTGTTGTCCAGCATAGTCCCTGTCTGAAGCACACGCTTCCACTTTCTTTTCAATTGTCGATGACCATCTACCGGTGACCTGCATCTCGTGTTTTTTCTTCTCGTGTGTCCATCTGACCAGCAGCAAGTCTCGCTTTCCTATTTGTCTCTTTTTTTCGTCCCCTCCTTTCGGCCGCATGTTTGTCTTATACGTCTCATACATTCGTTTCCTCCTTCAGTCGGCTTCCAAATACCTCTGAACAGATACCGGCATCTTCCCAGTCATGCTGGTCTGATTGAGAGGTTGCCAGCTACCGTACAAAAAGACTGACTTCGCCCTCTGTGTCTCGGAATAGACACCGCTCCAAGTCAGTAGCCTTCAAAGGTGCTG
This sequence comes from Exophiala oligosperma, assembly GCF_000835515.1. Classification (NCBI taxonomy): domain Eukaryota; kingdom Fungi; phylum Ascomycota; class Eurotiomycetes; order Chaetothyriales; family Herpotrichiellaceae; genus Exophiala; species Exophiala oligosperma. Next base: position 190,068 of record NW_015622829.1, read on the forward strand.
TCAACCGGACGTCAACTTTTCTCACCCACACCACCACACGGTGAAACTGTCCTCCTGGGTCGCTGTCTCTTCGGCGCACGGCCGCCACATGCCACACCATCGGAATATATCTCTTCAGCATTGACCACCTGGCTGATCTTCCCGTCTCAACTTCTTTCCGACTTTCGATACCGGGCAAGACTTTATTAGTCCCGAGCAACTCGATGCTGCTCGGATTCCTTTCACGGCATCCCTCTTCATGACGTCTCTCCTAGACAATACTGGTTTACCACTTTGGGTATATATCGTCCTCATTGTTGTCGGCTCGACCCTCCTGGTGTTGGTCTGCGCACTCTCTTTACGATGGTGTCTAAGGCGAGGGCTGTCCCGAAGGGGGGACCTCGATAATCTCACAGGTGCCACTCGCCGAGTTACTTTACGCAGAGGACGAGTGGTACCTACCTCGCAACATCTCTCCCTGACAGGCTCCAAATTTGGCATGCGACAATTTGGACTACTTGGCGATAATGAGTCGACTATGACCGGGAGGAGAAGTCCGTTTGAATGGTGGAATACGGTCATGGCAGAGAGATCGCATTCCCGGCTGGACCAGATGTCACAGGTAGAAACGAGCTCTGTGCTATCGTCAAGACCTGTGTCAAGATCTACAAGACGCGACATGCGGCCCGTTACACCAATCCAAACTCCAGAGAAGAGCAAAGAAGCGACAACGCGAAGCTGGGAGATCACTCCGCCTTCGGCATCACCAAGTCCGTCCCCCTCGAGTCGAAGGACGACAGTCAACTTCTCGAGGTCTTTTTCTACGCACAATATGCCTGTTTCGCCATTGACACAGCGATCACAGCATACCCTTTCACGGATCTCTGAGAGATCTCCGCATCAATCCATGATCAGCACGAACTCACCAGATCTGTTCACTCATTCTCCCTATCAAGCCGCGATAAATCCCGTCGACAGTACACCTATTCCAAGTCTTGCTCAGTCTGGCGCTGAAGCACCTCGAAGACCGTCATATCTTCCGTTGGCAACTCCAAAACCTATCTTTTCAACCTCTCAGACGCCGTCCACTTTCCGTTCCAGCCCGTTGTCAACACCACCGCTGGCGCAGGACGCCGACTCATTCAGTGCCTCGGTGGGTTACTCTCAACCAACATACCAATCCGCGTACTCGATAGCACCTCGACCACGCACTGCAGACGCAACAATCTCCAGAAAGAACGGGATAGAGAATCTTCGACAGTCAAACATCCCTGTTCCGGATATCCCAGCACCAAAGTCTGTGGTCTACCCGACGCCCACGTCTATGACCCGGTCCATGTATCAACATTCCAGCAAGTCTCAACCTGATCTCACCAAGCGTACGTCGATGACACGTGGGTCAAAGCGGAGTAGTGGCGCGACGATGTTACCCCCAACACCGAAGTCCGGATCGACGCACGGTCCCAGCGGGATTCTATACGAACCTCAGGTGCCAGACTACTGGTCGTCGTCAAGGCTCGATGTCCAGGATCTATCCTCGACATTGAGATACGACCGCGGAGATCGCATTTCGGGACAGTACGACGACCCGGTGGTTGATGGCCGCGAGAGGGAGAACGTGCTGGGCATTGTCACCGTCCCGGGAAAACATGACACTCGAGTATTGAGGAAAAAGTCTCTGAAGCGGATGACTAGAACTTCCTCAGTGGCTGTGTGATTTTTCTTTGTTCTCCTCAATACCATTCCATGATTCATCGCAAAAACCAACACCTATTTTCTTTGGAGCGACAAAGAGAGTCAAAAGAGTGCAGCGCATTCTCTCTCCATCCCAACGACTTATAACGACACACACAAAAGACTGAACATTTTTGGGAAGAAAGAAAGCGATTGCTGCAATAACAAAATCAATCTGCAATTGATTATATACCCCATATCCGTACATGTACACGGCCGGCATCCTCCTCGTTTTTGTGTGGGACTTGCGACTGGCCTTTTTCATTTTTCTGTCTGCCTTACTTCTTTTATCGAGTTTTTTGTTGTTGTTAGTTTCCATATTGTCTGGTATTCTTGGGGTTGCGAATGCCGTTTTTCTCTCTCTCGATAATGAAAGAGAGAGCGCTTTTGGACCAGGATGTGGCTGTCTGAGGAGGAGGGTTCGAAGTTTATTTTTTTTCTCTATCTTAAATGCTCGGCGATATCTCAAGGCAGTTATCATCTGAACGAGCGAGTGTGGAAATGAAACGCGGGCTTCCAGACCCGAGAGAATGCTATACATCACGGGCTTTTATACCTAGGGTAGTTCTTCATGTAAATGAGTTAGGTTGCCCCTACTGTACCGTTGGTGGTCACGGGCATACTCGTGAATTCATGAAGGTATCATCTATACCTGTCAAGGCGAATCCATATACTCATCGAGATTCTTCAAGTCTTTTTGTTTTAGAAGCCTAATGCGTGAACGAACGACGTACGAGGTATATTATCTTTGATATTGGTACCTTTTTTTGGCAATGGTCAAGATTCTGATCTGGTATAAATTACCTACTCACTCAAAAATGTTACCTAGATAACAAGAACAACGCCATCGCTATGCTGCCACGGCCATCCATCATCTCCTCGAAGGGTCCCCTTTTCCCTTATAACTCGTGTGCTGCTGCTACATCTATAACATATAACATATAAACCCCCCCTTTTTTTAGGCGGTGTCGTGGGGTTGCCCTCATACGCAAATGTGTCGCTGCTTTTCTTTCAACTCGTCGTCGGCAATTCTCTGTGCCTCCTTTCTGGTTTACTCGACGCTGGCGATTCTCTGTACAACCATCGCCGTAGCCGCACCACCACCGTTGCAAATGGCAGCGACACCGTACTCGCCCGGTTTCAATTGATGCAACAACGTGGTCAAGATTCTGGAACCGGAGCTGCCAAGTGCGTGGCCCAACGAGATGGCACCGCCGAGCAAGTTGACTTGAGCGTTTTCGAGACCGAGAATCTGTCATTGATGGCTTGTTAGTTCATCTCATTCCATCTTTTCAAGTTCGTTCTTTTCCCCACCGGGGTGTACTTACCTTTTCATTGGCCTTGATGACGGCCGCAAAGGCCTCGTTAAACTCCCAAATGGCAATGTCCTCCTTCTTCAAGCCGGCTCGTTCCAACGCAATGGGGACGGCTTTGGCAGGTGCGACGGGGAAATCGACGGGGTCGATGGCGGCGTCTGCGCTGCTGACGATCCTCGCGAGAACCCTGCTGTCCTTGCCGTACTGCAGGGCGATTTCTCTGTTGCCGAGGACCAGAGCGCTTGCACCGTCGTTGAAGGTGCTGCTGTTGGCGGCGGTGACGCTACCGCCCTCCTTGACGAACGCAGGCTTCAAGGTCGCGACCTTGTCCTTCTTGAGATTGTTGTAGCCCTCGTCCTCCTTGACGATGGTCTCGCCCTTTTTGCTCTTGACCGTGACGGGGGCGATCTCCTCGTCGAACTTGCCAGCCTTCCACGCGGCCTGCGCCCGCTCGAAACTGCGAATGGCGTACTCGTCCTGCGCCTCCCGGCTGACGTTGAACTTCTTGGCCGTGTTCTCGGCGCAGTTGCCCATGTGGAACTGGTTGTACACGTCCCAGAGGCCGTCCTCGATCAGGCCGTCCTTCATGCCCACGTGGCCGAAGGGCGGCTGCTGGGCCGCGCGGTTGAAGTAGTACGGCACCCTCGACATGCTCTCCATGCCCCCTGCGACCTGGGCCTCGGCGAGACCGAGCTGGATGTTTTGCGCGGCCAGGGCCACGGCTTTCAAGCCACTCGCGCACACCTTGTTGACGGTCACGGCTTCGGTGGTGGTGCTCAGACCGGCGAACAGGGCGGCCTGACGCGCGGGCGCCTGGCCGACTCCCGCGGACAGCACGTTGCCCATGTACACGTCGGTGATCTTGGAGGCGGGGACGCGGGACTTCTCGATGGCCGACTTGATGGCGACAGCGCCAAGTTGAGGGGCCGTCATGGACATGAAGGAGCCATTGAACTTGGCCGTGGGCGTGCGCGAGGCCGAGATGATGTAGGCCTCGCCGACTTCCTTGCGTGCGGCGGACGACGAAGAGAAGTGTGACCGCATCTGGGAGAGGCGTGCAGCCGAGGTACTGGCAGAGGCGGAGCGGGACGCCGCCCGCACAGCTGTCGATGGTAACGAAGACATGTTGTCGTCGACTGGGGAGGGAGAAGAGGAGGAGGCGGAGGAGGAGGTGGAAATGTTGGTGGGATTTGAGGAAGCCAGCTTGACGACAAGAGGAAGAAGAGGAGGAGGTAGTCGGGGTTATTATAATGTCCTGGGTATACTTTGTATTGATTGGTCCGAGGCGGCGCGTGGGCACATGCGAATGAACTGGTCAAGGGGATTGTTCGGTTACAAGCGGGGAACGACGCGGAATTTGAAAGGACGGAGAATGATTGATTTGCTCTACTCTTGCGTGAGGCGTGGGATGTTCTTCCTAGAGATACCTTCGGATGCGAAAAGAACAATCGTCCTCTATTATATAAACGCCTTCAGGCACTCCCCCTACATTGTCCGTCCGAGTGGCCGAGTGGGAGCCGTAAGGGAGAACTCCAGACTCTCAAAATGTAGCACGGAATCGGAGGAAAATCGACCTTCATCCTCGGCTCCAGCTTTGAAGGTCGGAGAAGATACGGCCTGATGCGGACTAACCACATACAGTTAGGAAACTCTCGTCTCCTACTCCGTACCCGGCTAACCATTCACGGTCAGTCAGCATTAAAAGCAGCGACTTCTCTTCCGGCGCAGCCTGCGGCGAACTGGAATTGTGAAATCATTTCACTCTGTACATGTCCATCGCGTGAGGTTCAAACAATCCCCAGTTCCTTGGTCCAACACCAACTTGCCTCCTCAGTCTACGTCGAACAATCATCCTTCTACAGAAACACACATACAACAAAACCTCCCCATACCCAGCAGAATGTCAACCTCAGCACGTCGTCGTTTGATGAGAGACTTCAAGGTGAGTCAAGTCTCTCATTCTTTCTCTTCCCCGATAACAGCCCGCCTGCCCGCCCGCAACCCACCCACTCCCACTCCCGGATCCGACACCCAAATCTCTACCTCCCGGAACCGAATCTCATCACATTGACATGGTTCAACTGACCTTTTCTTTCTATAGCGCATGCAAACAGATCCTCCAGCCGGAGTCTCGGCGTCTCCCATAGCGGACAATGTGATGACATGGTAAGTGTCCCCCCCCCCCGGGGGTCCCAATCAATCGCATTTGGCCCTTCCGCCTTCGACAAACCACGAAGGAGACAAAGGATTACGAGGGTTATTAACAACAAATGCTCTCCCTTCTACAGGAACGCAGTCATAATCGGACCGGCCGACACGCCCTTTGAAGATGGCACATTCCGCCTGGTCATGCAGTTTGAAGAGGCGTACCCGAACAAACCACCGGGGGTGAAATTCGTGTCTCAAATGTTCCATCCCAACGTCTACGGTACGGGCGAGTTGTGTCTCGATATCCTCCAGAACCGATGGTCACCCACGTACGATGTCGCGGCCATCTTGACGAGTATCCAGTCTCTTCTGAACGACCCGAACACGTCCTCCCCCGCGAACGTCGAGGCGAGTAATATGTACAAGGACAATCGGAGGGAATACATCAAGAGAGTGCGTGAGACGGTGGAGAAGAGTTGGGAGGATTGAGAAGACACAATAACACACTCGCTGCTGCTGCTGCTGGTGGAGAGCAGAGTGACTGTTATTCTTGTTTCAGCTTATGATCACCTGACATGATCTCTATCGATGATGAACGAGCATTTTTCAAATTATAAAGCGGTTGCATGGTATTGCGCGGGGAATGGGCAAGGCGTTGGGTTAGAAATGCGTGCTTGCCTTTTGTCTTTTCAGAGGGGTGTTTCCTTTTCTTTCCTCAAAGGTCATCCTGGCAGGGTCGAGTCTTCAGGGTTGATGGTCGAACGTCAGGGTTGCTGGAATCTGCGTGCGAGTATACTCTAATGGAACGTTCACAACTCACATTCAAATTCCGATTTCCTTTGAAAAGCAAGTGACAGTTTCTCAGGCCAAGTTGATGTATTGGTCTGTCTGTGGAATCTGAAGCTGGTCTGGCTGGGAAGGAGCCCAAACCTGGCCTGTCAGGTTTGTTCGGTCTGATGATTCTTTGCCTCATACGATTCACCACCGCGAGTGCTAGAGAGGTGCAAAGACATGGAGCACTGTGCCTATCAGCACCTGGGAACGCTTACTGAAGCCGAAGCAGACGACACGTGACACAGGAGGAGCAAATCAATCCTAACCACGTGACGGAACAAAACGCCCTCCCAACATCATTTATGTCAATTCCGGAGTTTGAAAGGGGGCTGGTGGTCCTCGTATTCCCAACTCACCGAACTGAAACATGCAGCCTCAGGACAACGCCACCTGGTATCCTACACCTGTAAAAAGTCTCCACGATGGCCGTGTTTGAAATGTGGGGGACCCGAGTCCAATTCGTTTCGCCGTGGCTGAAAGTCGCGCACAGTGGTACAGCTTCCAACATGGATTATGGACATGTTAAGAACAAGTTGTTGTACCGAGTCTGTTGTCCATGCAAAGTACTGAATATGGAAGTAGACGAGCGCTTAGATATTTAGCCCGTCGCTCAGCCGCTTTGTGTGTCTTCAACATGCTTGCCATTTCCTTCACCGCCCTCCTCCTTCCTTACTATCTCAGTGTTCCGGTAACGGTCTTTGGCCGAAGAGTCAATATTACCGCACCCAGTTGACACGACATTTTCTGCACTTGCTCAGTCTTTGCCTCTTCTTTCGGGGTTTCGAGCATTATACCAAGAATCAGCACAATGGCCCATGATATCGAGGTCGAGATTGAGAGGTTCATCGATGCAGCGCGCCATTACCAACAGTGTCTCGATTTAGCGACTCAGAACCAGCAGGATAACAACACGGAAGAAGTGTTGGTGTCCAACCTCCAAGGAAGTCGTCGGATTCTGCTTGAAAACATTGCCAGGTGGAAGAACCTCGTCTCTACCCCGACCGAACATTGGGAACAGACCACGATCAACGTAAGCGATACATCGCATAACTGGAATAGTGCCCGCGGTGCTATTTATAAGACGCGGTAAATACTGACACCGTGTTCCCAAAAGTTCTGTGCAGAATCCTCCCTTAGGTGGCTGCTGGAATTCAATATTCCTGCTCTGGTCCCAGAGGATGATCAGACAACTATCACGTACACGGACCTGGCGGCTGTCGCTGGAGTGCCGGAGCAGGAACTCTGTCGGATCTTGCGATTTGCCATGACTCAAGGCCTCTTCGACGAGCCGACCCCTAATCGTGTCGCACATACGCCGTATTCCCTTGCTTTCTCGCGAAACGAGGATTACCGCCAGGTCGTCCTGCTCCAGACGGGCTTCTTTGCACCGATGATGAAGTCTTTGTATGAGGCTGTCAAGTCGTCAGAAGCTGCCAAGGGACGGTCCGCTTTCAACCTTGCAATGGAGACCGACGACCCTTTCTACGCCTACGTCTCGAAGCACCCGGAGCTGACGAAACGATTTGGCGCCAGCATGAGATTTGTGTCGAGCGCCGAGGACACGAGTCCACAATTCCTCTCCGATGGCTTCGACTGGGCCAGGCTGGGAAAGGCACATGTTGTTGACGTGAGTATCTTAGAATTTGAGCCTATCAGTGCATGTGTGATGGTATGTACGAACCGTGTGCTAACGACAGAATGGGCTGTGAATAGGTCGGTGGCTCGATGGGTCATGTCAGCGCGTCCCTTGCAAAGACATTTCCACTGTTGCACTTTACGGTACAAGATCTGCCTGCCATGGTCGCCAGAGCCAAAGCGTCGCCATCGGCGTCGCTGTCACAGCTAGAGTTTGTCGAGCATGACTTTTTCCAGCCACAACCCGAGGCGTCTCGACAAGCCGACGTCTTCTTGCTCAGGTTGGTCTTGAACAACTGGCCGACCTCAAAGTGTCGGGAGATACTGTCGCAAATCGCGGCCGCCATGAAACCAAGTGCCAAGGTGGTCATCAACAATTTCCTCCTGCACGATCGAGGTACTCTGGGGAAACGTACCGAAGCACTAGAGCGTGCGAGAGACTTGTTCCAGATGGCCGCGATGAATGGAATGGAGAGAGACGTCCAAGAATGGCACGAGTTGATCGACGGCGTTGACGGACTGGATATTGAGAAGGTGGTGCCGCAGGTTGGTGGTAAGCAAGTGTTGGTTGTCGCACGCAAGAGTGCCCAGTAGGTCGGTACTGTTAGACTGAGAATGAGCCAACAATGCCATCGACAATGTTTAGCATATGATTTTCGGGAGCTAAATAGTTGTAATTGTATTCGAGGGATGTCACTTCCGGGCCTACCTAATATGAGTAACTCTGTGTGGTACCTGTACTACTGTATCAGATCATTAGACCGGTCTCGTCCCGAAATCGCTCATGGGTCCGCACTCAAGCCACAGGCGGAGGATTGATGGATTGATTAACTGACCTGATAAACATCAACGGCGAGCTACGACATCTTCAACCTCCTTTTCTCGAGCTTCTCACACACTGTTCAGGAGCTGGCTTTCCTTCAGATTTCGGGCCGTTCCACCCGATACCGGACCGGTTTAGGAACATCAACCCTACGGAGGTTGTCCATCTTACCTCCTTCCTTTATCTCCGGGATCTTGCATAGCATCCTCGTGGAACCCAGAGAAGGTCCTTTTCTTTTGAACTATAAGAAAGCTTTTTTGCTCCTAGTGGTGCTGATAAAAGGCTTGGTTTTTTTTTCCACTTTTTGTTTGATTCTCGACAAGAGCCTGAATACTCGAGAATCAAGAATGACGTCTGAAGCTTGCTGCAGGATCCCTGCCATTGTTGCAAAAGGTTACCAACCTCGAGGAGTCTATCAAACCATCGCTGGTCTGAATACGTGTGAGTATTTTTGTTTGATGTTCCTCCTCCGTCCCCCCCTCTCTCGTTGACAAATGGTTGCTCACTGTAAAAATAGACGTCACCGGGTCTACCGCAGAAGCAAAATCAGGTATCGTAGACATTTTCGACATTTTCGGTTTCAGTACGCAGACCCTCCTAGGTGCCGACGTCCTCGCTGCCCGGACGAATTCCGTCGTCTTGGTCCCTGACTTCTTCGACGGCGAGGCCGTCAGTCATGACTGGCTACCGGCCGACACTGAAGAAAAGAAAGCCTGGTTGTCGAGATTCATGAGTGAAAAGGCTGCATTCCCTCGAAATGTGGATTTGTTGTTGAGGGTGACGAAAGAGTCTAAGACCACGTTCGCCAACGTGAACTCTTGGGCGACGTTTGGACTATGTTGGGGTGGGAAAGTGAGTCTCATCGACCTACGCGTTACTTGACGGTGCAAACCCCCGGAAAATAAGAAGGTATTACTCTGACGAGGTTGATTACGTTCTAGGTGGCGGTGCTGGCGTCGGGACCAGAATCTCCCTTTGTGGCATCTGGACAAGCTCATCCTGGGTAAGTTTCGAGAATCTTGACGTGCCGAAGTCTCGATTCTTTCTACCTTTGCCTCTGTTCCCTCCGACATTTCGACCATGATCGCTCACCATCTACGACAGACGTATGGACAAGGCGGATGCGGAAAAGTTGACGATCCCGCACATTGTACTTGCATCCAAAGACGAGCCAGCCGACACTGTCACTGCGTATACGGAAATCATCAAGACAAATGGCGTAGGTGGCGTGGTCGAGACGTACCATACCATGTGGCACGGGTGGATGGGTGCTCGCGCGGACCTGGAAACAAAAGAAAGTCGCGAGGAATACTCTCGCGGGTAAGTGGAACGTCGTGTCCCCGGCGCTTGAGACGGCGGGACAGAATCCAAAATCCGGGCCAAGCTAACATGTATGTGTGTGTGTGGCTAGATACGAGCAAGCAGCCGAATTTTTCAAAAAGTACCTTTGACAAGTCATAGGGGGGTAGACAGGAGGTGTAGTGGCAGAACGAACGAATGACATTTCGTGTTGGAATCTTGGGAGAATGTACAGAGTAACTACCATATACAATATCACTTTTGGCTTTGAAGCCTGAGTCAACTTGTCGCGCCGAACAGGTTCTGTTGAGTTGATCGTTGTTATACATGTAGTGCTTGGGTTCCCCCTTTTGGCCAATGGTTCAATAAACTCTCCCATATCTTTAGATGGCCAGATTCAAGGAAGTGCCGAGTATCCATCGTCGTCGAATACAAACATGTCGCTCAAATCGACGCCTGGGGTGAATTGGAAGAGATCAAAGTCATATCCCGTCGGGTCTGACAGAGGATCTAGTACTCCTGCGCTGATGTACTCCCCACCAACAGCATCCGAGGCTCCGCCGCCGGGAGCAGTTGTCGCCAATGCGTCGGCTCCAGCTTGGTTGCTTTCGAGCGCTGCCGCCGACTCTGCACTTTCCGCACGACTAACATTCCGAAAACTCATCAGACAGTCGTACACCAAACTCGCGCCCACTCGCGACTTGACTCGAAGTCGCAGGTCGCGCTGCCGCATGTTTGGGTTCTTTTCTGCCGCGCTCCAGTACCGACGCAGCATGTCCGACGTGCGCGCTGCCTGGTCCTTCGGGGTTTGGTGACTCGACAGCTGGGACAAGGAGAATGCCGCTGCGTTGAGGAGAATGCGGCCTCTCTCGTAGTCGAGCCCTACACTGAACGTCGAATGGAGAACTCTGATGATTACCAGGCCGGCGGTGGAGATGTGCCGAGCGAGTATCGAAGGTGCGTACGGCAGGTGTTGGATTCCGTCCACTTGCGACAAAACAGTATTGATGAGGTCCGTAGCAGTGTTGTACGCGCGAAGGATACCGGAACTTCGCATTTCACTGGGGGTGTTGTACAGCATGAATAAACACTGAAGTCTCAATTGAGAAACCTCGAGCTGCAGTCGATTTGCAAATGACAGGCGACTCCAGAGCTGCCGCGAAATGGAAACAAGGCTTTGCTCTGCCCTGTGTATCAGACCCCACCCGACCTCCTCGTCAGGATTACCGCACGGCTCTTCGGCGGCTTCGTGCCAGGACCTCAGTGCTTCGTTGGTGGCTTTCTGTATGATGAGACTGTGGTGGAGCTCGATCGGTATGCCTTCTGCATTCGAACAGGCTTTCCGCATACTAAAATCGTCAAAGCACGAGATTGCTTCGCCGCCGATCTCTGTAGATAGACTTGTTGTGCGGTCAGCATCACCGGGGCTGGGTTTGGTCTCTAACTCACCTTTGGCACACTGCCACAGATGCGAACCAAGTACGACTTCGTTCAGCTATGTCGTGGCCGGTGAAACTTATTGAGTGTTTCGAATATTCGGCTTCACATCCCGGCCGGTTCAAACCCATCATCTGGGCCGAAGTTACGGCGAGACGGGCAAGGACCAATGATTTGTCTGTCCACAAGTGCATATCTGGCAGCGTCCAGGACGCCAGCAAGAGCAAGGCTTGCACACTTGGCAGGGTGAAGAGGCTTCCTCCAATAGTTGCCCAAAGCAGTCTTGAGAGTTCTGGAGTCAGACCGTTCAGGAAATCGTCGCCGATACGCCTGCTCGATACTGCAATTATTACCCAGAAGAGGAGCTGGGAATGGTCGTGACATTTTGGGCTTGTTCGATTCGGGTCCAATATGGGAAGAAAGGCATGGTACTTCTCGAAGAAGCTGGTACCACGTCAACACCTTTCACATGCACACACAGCAACGAAACACACTTACATGGCAAATAGAGTTTGCGCTCTCTCCTGGGTAATTGTTACACTCCCAAGGGTATATACGACTCCTTGGCCAACTGACGGGATGGAGGTAGGTCGAAAGGGTGACGCATCAGAGAGGTTCTCGTTGCGAGGAGTGGGCCGCGAGGCCCCTTCTTCTCCAAGCCCGTCCAGGGCTGATTGAGATGTGTCTGGATGATTCGGTCGTGAAGGAGTGCTGTGGCTAGGAATATGCTGCTCGATTACTCCTTGTAAGCTGGAAACGCGTTGTTGGAGTTCTTCCACTCGATCCTGCTTGTTGGTGCGTTTGTATGATGGCTCGATCGAGCACGTAAGTCCCAGTCTTTGGCAGCGCGCACAAGGAACCCTGTCAAGTGCGCATCGTATCTTGGCTTGCCGGCAATTACGACACGCCACTCGAGTCCTTCTCTCACGGGAAGGATCTGTAGATGAACGATTTGGCGGCATCCTCCCCTCAAGTCCTGTTTATGAGAATGGCCGTCTCAAATCTAGGTTCAGGGTTCCGCAGCATGAAGAACAGCAGTTGAGTAGAGAGTAAGTAGCAGTGGCATGGCCGATTGAAGATTAATGGCTGCTGGAAGGCAGGAGTTTGTAGGTCATGGAACAATTACCTCGCTTCAGAAAGGGTCGGGCCTAGCCTTTTTAGGGCTAAAACCGGAGCCAGACCGGCACCGGGGGCATTTAGTCACGCAATTGAGATCTTGGATTACTGCCAAGGCCGGTCTAGACATCATCGACTTCAGATTGTTCTTCACGAATTTCTTGATTTACGCGAGACATGATGCTACAGAGACACACATGTCAACATCACACTGCTATGTAACTCTGGCAGGCAGTCCCATGAACCATGACCGATCTATCTTCGTGATTGAGTCAGTGTTATTTACCGCAAGCACTCTCGCCTAGCCTTTGCATAAGCAGCCGCTTCCCGTCCAGCAATACGACCGAAGACCGCTCCTTTGGTCAAGCCAGCTCCCCCAGGATAGTTGTGATAGAAAACACCACCGGCAATTTCACCGGTGCAATACAGCCCAGGCATTAATCTCCCTTCGTTGTTCACCACCCGCCCTCGTGTATCGGAGGCGATGCCGCCGTAGGTGAAGGTGATGCCACAGGTGACGCCGTACGCAACGAAAGGTGGGCTGCTCAGCGGCAAGGCCCAGTTTGACTTGGGTACCGCCAGTGATGATGAAGACGAAGTCGAGAGACCATCCAAGTGCTGGGCATCGAATGTCTCCACGTTTGCAGGGCATGCAGCGTTGAACTCATTTACAGTTTGCTCTAGACTCGCGGGAGAAATGCTCAACTTCTTCGCGAGCTCTGCAATAGTGTCGGCATGGATGGCATCTCCGGTGACGTACCGTGGCTGCAGTAGATGTACCGTCTTTTGGTCGAAGATCTGGTACCCTATCGACCGAGGTTGGTCTCCGATCACCTTGCCAGTCTTCGCATACGTCATTGAAAACTCATCCTCCCCTTCATCGAAGAACCGCTTTCCGTTCACGTTGACGGTGATTCCGTAGGTGTAGGAGTACCTCGGAATGACCGGCGTCTTGGTAATGTCGCCTACCAGAGGGGCGTTGATGTCCTGTGGAGATGCATGTGCTGCGCCCCAATGGCCGACCGGTCGCGCACCAGCTTCTATCGCACGCCGAAGCATCGTACCAGTATTGTGCCTGGTCCCGCGGACTGGAACAAGGTCCCAGCCTTCTCCCAGGTATTGTCGCTTCATGGCAGGGTTCGCCGAAAACCCGCCTGAGGCCAGAATGACCGAACCGTGGACGTCGCTGTACCCATCAGTTTCCCTGACCCTGATTCCGTGAACGGTGTCGCCAGCGACCAAGAGGACATGCACAGGAGCATTGTACCTGACGACAATGTCGGTCTTTTCAACAGCATCGAACAGGTTCTGAATCAACCCCACACCGTCCTTGTATGCTTTAACGGTACCTCCGGGCAAGAGGTCAACGGCACCGTTGAGTTTCTCCGAATAATACTTGCGGACAGTCGTCTCCCACATGACTCCTTTCGACTTCATCCACTCGATGGCAGCCCAGCTCTCGTTGACCAGAACCTCTGACAAGCCTGGGTCATTCCTTCCGTGGGATGTCGAGGCGAGGTCGTCGTGGTAGAGCTCCTTGGTGTACGGCGCCATGGAGCAGCGTTTGGCCTCGTCTAGGGCTTGTGGGGTCAGGACGGTCTTGACCTGATCTATCCCATTGTGAACTGCCCTAAAGACGGCTCCCGAGTAACGACTGTTTCCACCGCGTTCCTCCTTGCTTGCTGCCTCCAGCAGGATCACACGAGCGCCAGCCTCGTGCGCTGAAAGTGCTGCGCATAGGCCCGCATTACCACCTCCCACAACGACGACGTCGAAAGTCGAGTGTGAAGGTGCCGGCATGGCTTCTGTCGTGATTGTTTATGTGGTATTACAAGAGGGAGGCACAGAAAAGTCCTTGGCTTAGAACCTGTCTAATCGACCTAGCTAGCTTATAATTTGGCTGCTATACTCTATACAGGCTCAGGAACGAGAGAAGATATATATATATATACATATCTTTTGCCTAGCGAAAGTCGAGTAGTGGAGCAATATACAATCTCACCACTTGTGTGATACTCCCAAATGACCTATGGATGCACTGGGGTCGTGGAGGTACTCTGTGGAGATACGCTGAAGGCTTTCGTCAGTCCCGGGTTGGGATATCCCCGGGCCGCAGACGGCATCTTGGTGTCATCATTAGCCATTCCGGGCCGTAAGCGGCTCAGAAGACAACCACTTCCTTGGATGAGTTGCCGTACTTGGCGAGTGTCTACACAAGATCGACGCCTATGGCTTTCCCAGCCCATTAGACAAATAGTGAGGAGTCGAGACTTTGCATGGCAACCAATAAGCGAAGCGGTCCAATCGAAGAACATCCTCGCCTCCATTCTCACGGGCCGCACGCAGGTTTCTCGAGGAGCATAGGTGATAGCGATACCCTAGCTCCTCTCGGCCACAAAGGTATACAGGGGTTTGCGGGGGCTCGGTTCCTGGGGTGGGTGTACGGACCTATATTACTCGACTATAGCTCTTCAACAAGACCCTTCAGTCTTCCTTCCATCGGAATCTCCAGTAGCAGCAAAGCTTTATTCGAGAGTCTACACAAAGACCCTCAATACCCAGTGTCAACATGTCTTCTGGGCAAAAAGCCGACCCAGCAACCGTCGAACAAGCCGAACACATAGGGGCTTCTTCGTTGTTGTTCGACACTCCAGAGGAAGTGGCTGCGCAAAAGTCCATGTTGAGGAAGCTAGACCTCATCCTTCTGCCACTCGTGTCTCTCTCCTACCTGATGGCATATATTGTGAGTCATGTTTATACATTTGTTTGCCCCTTGACCAGACACTGATTAAGCCCCAGGATCGGAACAACATTGGATATGCAAGACTTATGGGCTTGCAGAAAGACCTCAAACTCTCGGGTTCTCAGTTTTACAACTCGGTGATGGTTTTTTGTAAGAGCTTGTCAAAACCCCCGAATGGTAATCCCACAGAGACTGACCTGGAACCTAAGATGCTGGCTACATTGCTCTGATCTTCCCGGCGAACTTCCTGCTGAGGAAGCTAGGGCCGAAGATCCAGCTTGGGTTAGCCGTAATCACTTTCGGGGTCTTTGTCACTTGCTACTGCACATCTCGCGGCTATGCGGACCTAATTGGGCTTCGATTCGCCGTGGGTGGTGCAGAGGCCTTGCTGCAGTCGGCGCCCTTGTACCTGGTCATCTGGTACGGTCGGCACGAACTTGGCAGAAGAATTGGTAAGATCAGAAACTGGCATGAGAAGAAGAAAGCCCTGCTAACCACAAAAAAAAAATATGTAGCATTCTTCTACTCGGCGACAACAATCTCCGGTGTCTTCAGTGGCCTCATCGCATATGGTATACAAACGACCATGGAAGGCGTTGGGGGGAGAACCTCCTGGCAATGGCTGTTCCTGATTGAGGGCGTCATAGCCATCGCGCTTGGCTGTGTCAACGCCGTCGCCCTTCCCAATCTGCCCGAAAAGATCAAGACGTCCAAGATCTTCACCCCGACGGAGCTCCTCGTCGCACGCAAGAGAAGCAGCGAACACAACGTGGAGAACCCCAAGTTCCGCACCGACCAGGTCCTGGCCAGTCTAAAGGATCCCAAAACGTGGCTGTTGGCTTTACTTGCTGCCTGCAACTCGACCATACTGGCCTCCACGGGCGCCTTCCTGCCGACGATCGTCAAGGAATTCGGATTCACCGCGGTGCGGGCCCAGCTCTTCACGGTGATCCCGTACGCGGTGGCATTCGTCTCGATGATCGCCATTGGATACTTTTCTGATCGCATGCGCGTCAAGGCCTACTTCATCATCGGGTCGCTCACGTCGTGCCTGATCGGGCTAGTCATCTTGATCAGCACCACCGGTAAGACGGCAGGGATTTTCGCCGCCTGTCTGCTGGTGGGGGGCGCGTACCCTGCCTCTGTGCTGCAGATCGCCTGGATACAAATCACCTTTTGCGGCAACACCAAGCGCGCCACGTCTTGGGGCGTCGCCATGATCTTTGGCCAGGGCCTGAGCATGTCCGGCGCGCAAATCTATAAGGACCCGCCTCGCTTCTTCATGGGACACGGCGTGCTGATCGGCTACGTGACCATGGGTCTGGTCTGTACGGTCCTGGCCAGGGCTCTGATGGTCCGCGACAATCGCAACAGGGACGCAATTGTCCAGGACTATCAAACGAGAGGAGAACGTCATCCGGACTTGGACAAGGATTTCGAGGAAACTTGCGACAAGCACATCAGCTTCAGGTACATTGTCTAAAAATGAGGGGAGAAACTCGGAACATTCGGTGGTAAAGGAAAGGAGAGGGGGAGGGGAGGGAATGGAGGAGTCTGACAGGAGTAGCAACTTTGGTAGAACTATCGTCATCTTTGGGAAGAATGTGACGTTGATGCTAGTTCGGGACTATTAAGAAAAGTTCAATATATGGATTAGATTAGTGTGCAACACTTTCACTGGAAGTATATATATCATATATATTGTTACTTTGGATTCGCTGCATTACTAGCTATCATGCGATCAAAGTCCATCAACTCCTTCATTCCACAAGCGTCAAACACTTTGTGGGGGGACCACTGCCCACCACCATATTGTTCGCAGTCGCCCGTCTCTTTCAACGTCTTCAGGGCCTGAGATACGGCCACAAAGGTCGGCATCAGACACGCGCCGGCATACACGATAATCTTGACCCCCAACGCCTTGGCTTCGTCTACCGTCACCTTGTAAGCGCTGGACCCTTGGACCATGCCGTACATGACCGGTGCTTTTCCTTTGAACCTTTCACAGACCGCCACCAATTCTTCTCGTTTGGTGATTGCTTCGAGGAAGGCGACGTCGGCACCGGCGTCGACCGCGGCTTCTAGTCTTGTCAGGGACTCCTCCAGGCCCAGCGACTGTAGGGCGTCCGTCCGGGCGATGATGACGATGTCCGACCCCATCCGTTTCTTCGTCTCGACCGCGGCGCGTATCCGCGTCAGGTACTCCTCCTTGGACACGAGCTGCTTGCCCTCGAGGTGCCCGCATTTCTTGTTGACGACCTGGTCCTCGAGGTGGAATCCCGCGACGCCGGCCGATATGTACGCGGCCGTCGTCCTCGCGACGCTGAGGGTGCCACCGTAACCCGTGTCCGCGTCCGCGATGAGGGGCACCGACCGGTCGATGTTGGCAATCATCTCGGCATTCTGTCTCATCTCTGTCATGGTGGCGAGGCCGAGGTCAGCCATGCCCAGCGTGGACATGCTGGTCCCCGCCCCGGTCATGTAGAGGGTTTGGAAGCCGGCGTTCAGGGCAAGGCGGGCGGTGATGCCGTCGTAAACGCCAGGACCGACGACGATCTGCGAAGGATCGTTCAAGAGGGCCCAAAGGCGCGTGGATGCTTGGACTGTCATTGTGGTGAGAAATCTGGATCAACGGGAGAGGTGTCGGTGAGATTGAGAACTTTCTCTTTCGCCTCTTGGAGAGCCGTTGAACAAGGTCTAGACGTCCCTTGACTGATATATTGTTGTCCTACTCTGTAAGTCCAACGTGTTAGACCCTGAAATCGGACCGGATCCACTGAAGGACAATCAAATGTAGTTGGACCAGATTGTCAAGCCCCTCAACTTGGGGACTTGCCGCACACGGCCCGACGTGTTTATATGCGTGCATTCTCCTATGCCGCTCCGCTACCGGCGAACTGAGGTCATCGAGTAGCCATTTGAGACAGCTGGCGAGACCTTCACAGGCCTGTTGGCAGGTTATATGAGATTGGGGTCGTGGTGATCACTCGTGCTCAAAAGAGATCAAATATTTCAAAAGGAAAACAAGAGTACGGTTTCACCCACTACTCAGTGGTTCCAAAGAATTATCAATCCAAAGGCATGTCGTCTGTTACTGCGAAAGCGATCGTCGTCCCTATCGCGTTGCCAGATAGGCCTCTGACATCGTCGGAGTCAAGATGCATCGAACTGGTAAAAGGATTCTCTCCAGAAATCCAACTACAGGCACAACGAGACATCAACGCGCCGCAGCATGCAAGTCTTGTCTCGTTGCTACAAAAATTGGCAGTTACGCTGGAGCAAGCCGGCGTCGGTCATCTCTCCGAGGCACTCTACGAGACCGTCGGCAGGTGTACCACTCCTGGTGACTTTGGCGGGTATGGTCTCGACACCGCAACTCCGCTTACACCTTCGCAAGAAGACGACGTCGTGTTCTTGTGCTCGGCGTTCATCGAGGCCGTAAAGAGTGCGGAACGAGCGCGGTCCAAACCTCAGCCGCTGCGACACAGACCGAAAGGCAGGCGGCCCATGACCATGGCTGAGAAGGTGTTTGCGGCACACGAAGTCTCCCAGCGTGGGTACGTGAAGCCGGGGGACGTCATCCAGGTCGATGTCGACTGGATTTTGGCATCAGAACTCTCGTGGCAGGTAAGGAAAAGCGACAAGCTCTTCTCTGATTGTGTGGTCTCTCTCTCACACCATGCCAACAGGGCATAGAGAGTGTCTACTCTTCCGTCGGAAGACCGGGCATTTTCCGCAACGACCGCTTCTGGCTGGCCGGCGACCATCGTGTAGAGCCGGACCTGTACGATCAACCCAAGGTCAAAAAACTGATCCAGTTGAGCGAGCGAGCTCAAAAAGATTTCAAAATGACCGACTTTCAAGGATTCAATGCACGTATACCGACCAGTCTAATTTTTGGGAACCAAGCAACTGCCTACCTACCTTCACCGAAGCGAAGACCACTGACTGACCTCTGATGCTCCTGTCGGAGTAAAAATAGTACACCATTCTCCATACCGAATTCGTCCGGGAAAGAGCACAGCCAGGCATGCTTTGTATTGGAGCCGACTCGCATTCCTGTTCGGCAGGCGCCGTCAGCTGTTTGTCTATTGGCATGGGTTCCACGGATGTTTGCATACCGCTCTTGACGGGTCAAACGTGGTTCACCGTGCCCAAGACGGTCAACATTCGCTTCACCGGCAAGCCTCCCAGGGGAATCGGTGGCAAGGACACGATCCTCTACATCCTTAAAGAGTTCAAGCGGAACACGATCGCGGCGGATCGGGTCGTCGAGTTTACTGGGCCCGGGATCAAATATCTCTCTTGTGATGCTCGTTTCGCGATTGCCAACATGTGCACAGTAATGATCTTTTTTCCCCTTTGGCTTACTGGTATTGTGCAAGCTAATCGTTACGCAGGAATTTGGAGCCATTACGGGAATTTTTGACTCTGACGAGCGGACGGTAGAATTTATCGAGCGGCGAAGAGTGAAAAAGCATCGAAGCAGTGCTACTTACTATAGAGCCGATGAGGACGCCGAATACGAAGCCTCTTACGAGATCGACCTCTCCAAGGTCGAGTCTTTGGTCGCCGTCTATCCCGCACCCGATGACGTGGTGCCCGTCAGTGAAGTGGCGGGTACTCGCCTTGACGGTACCTTTATCGGAGCTTGCACGACCGCCGAGGAGGACTTGATCATCGCGGCGTTTGTGCTCCAGGCCGGTCTGGACAAGGGGATGGTACCGGTGGACTCGGGCCGGCGGATCGTGGTGCCGGGCTCCAAGCCCATCCGACACAAACTAGAGAAGCTGGGACTCTTGGATGCATACGCTCGAGCCGGGTTCAAGGTTCGCGTCCCCGGCTGCAGCATGTGTGTTGGACAGGGGATCGACCAGGCTGGGCCAGGTGAGGTGTGGCTGACATCCCAAAACCGGAACTTTAAGAATCGCATGGGTCCAGGTAAGGACCATTGGTTTGTTTTGTTTTTGATCTTTTCAAGACAGACCTGCTGACATGGATGATTGATGGCAAGGCTCAATCGCGAATCTCAGCTCTGCCGCGACCGTGGCGGCATCGTCGTTTGGGATGAAAATCACCGACCCCAGGCCACTTTTGGACGCCATTGACATGACTGAGCTGCAACGGTGTTTGGGGTATCTACCTTTTCCGAGTGAAAGGGTACCTTCGAAGGCGGTGGAAACCGTGTATGCCGAACCGTACGGGATATCGAATTCGGGGGCCCCATCATCTGGGACATCCGGGACAGATGAGGTTACCATTCCGTCTCCCGCCGTCTCAGGAGAGTCCCCGCCCATCGCCATCACCACCACCACCGCCCCCAAGATCATCCAGGGAAAGCCTTTGGTACTGGGAGATTTCATTGACACCGATGCAGTATGAACCCCCCCCACAAATCTTCTCCATTCCCTCTGTGACGTGCTCCGCTAACACAATGGCTCCCTGTTCTAGATCATTCCGTCCACCTTCCTCGCCGGCAACGGCACCGACGAAGGTCTCGGCGCGCATTGCATGGAATATTTCATGCCAGACTTTCGGTCCCGCGTACGGTCTGGGCAGAACATCGTCGTTGCCGGCGAAGGCTTTGGGTGTGGCTCGTCTCGTGACGTTGCCGTCAACGCCCTGCGAGGTGCCGGCGTCAAGTGCGTCATCGCAAAGTCCTTTGCGTTCATTTACGCCCGGAACCAACCCAACATCGGACTCTTGGGGTTTGTCATCACAGACGACAGATTTCACGAGCTGGTGACGAGCAACGAAGAGGCCGAGATGACGGTCGATGTCGGTCGGGGTGTGGTGCGCGTCGCTGGGGAAGAATTTCCGTTCCAGCTGAGCGAGATGGAAAAGTCGTTGATTGCTGCTGGAGGTCTGGCGGAGGCATTCAAGAAGTTTGGAAAGGGTGTGTTCGATGCCCTGTGCCAGCAGAGAGTGCCGACTCATAAGCCGTCCGTGAGAGATATTGAATCGGTAGTGAGTTAGTCGTAATCATCTCTACTCTCAGTCATATCGAAGAGAACAAGAAGATAGTAGTCTGACCATTGACATGATTGACGAAACTTCGTGACGGCCAAGTTTTGACACTCTCTGAAAGGCCAATGAAAGTGACAACAAGCCCTCCTGACTTGATACCAAAGCAAAGGGTGAGGTGTGCAAGCTTTGTCCAGGTATCCCCAATCACTTCATGATAGTACTCGTCCTCATCTTTAATTTCATACATTTCTCCATCTCCATCTTCCGCTTCAATTTCAATCATACCACTCAATAAGAGACCCACAATTTATCATCAACAGTCGGTAATTCAAAGCTCACGTTGAACCACTATTAGCTAGTAGTCCAACACTAGCTGCTGTTCTTTTAATATTAAGTTTATACGGTTTAAGCTGATATATCCCGTGTTTGGTTTCCACGTACGCGTCACAAAATTTTCCATCCAGAGCTCCGGTTGGGTCCCCGACGAGACGAAACCCAAGGACATGGAGCATGACGTGCGCCCGAATGATATGCATATGTTTCGTTCATGGAATGAGATCACAGGACTCATACTCGGTAGGTTTTCGAGGATATCTTCAGTCACAGCAGCAGCCCCATGCACGTCCCTGGCGGGAGCTTAGGGTAATGAACCAAGCAACCAACCGAGAACAGAACGCATTTCAAGTGAAGCCGAGAAGCGAGGCAATTAGCTCACTGAGAAACGTCTCGCACACACGTACCCCGTTCCGATGAATGTCGAAATGCTACAACACGTGGTAGACCAGACAAAGCTGAAAGTCTGCGGCATGCCATGTGGCAGCACTCCTGGATGGCTATTTGACAAAACAGCCGTTGGACAGTGGAGTGTGCGAGTACCATCGAAAAACAGAGTTTTCCGGCGGCGAGGAACAAGAGATATAAAGTGTGAGGTGTCTATCCAACTTCACGCATGGCACGAGCATTCGCCCACGCATCGGACCGGCCTTCAAACAATGCTCGCAGGCATGGTACCAAGTACGACCGCCGTCCTGATTTCCTTGGCCACACTTGCAGCCGCGTCTGTGGAATCACCATGGCTGTCCCCCAAACCCCCAATGGGTTTCAACAACTGGTCTCGCTTCCAGTGCGCCCTGAATGAATCTCTCTTCACCCAGACCGCCGACGCCATGCTCTCACGCGGCCTTCTCGCAGCGGGCTATGATCGACTCAATCTCGACGACTGCTGGGCCTTGCATTCCCGCGCCGCAGATGGTTCGCTGCAGTGGGACCCTGTCAAATTCCCTCACGGGATCCCGTGGCTTTCAGACTATCTGAAGCAGCGCGGATTCAAACTGGGCATCTACGGCGACTCGGGGAACAAGACCTGCGGCGGATACCCCGGGAGCTTGGGGTACGAGGCGTTGGACGCGAAGACCTTTAGCGACTGGGGGGTCGACTTTTTGAAACTGGACGCGTGCAACATGCCCTCAACCACGGGTGCGAAATACGACGAGTCGACCTACGCGCCCATCTTCGAGAACTGGCACAATGTCCTCATAGCGCTACCGACCCCTCTCGTCTTCTCCGAGTCTGCCCCGGCGTATTTCTCCCGCGAAGCGAATCTCAGCGACTGGCATCGAGTGATGTCCTGGGTGCCGGCGTATGGTGAACTGGCACGTCACAGCGCCGACATCGTCAACTTTGCCACCACCGGTGGCGGCGGCAGCGCCTGGGAGAGCGTCATGTACAACTACGGCGTGAACACGATGCTGGCGCGATATCAACGAGCCGGATTCGTCAACGACCCGGATTTTCTCATCCCGGACCATCCGGGACTGACCATGGATGAGAAACGCAGCCAGGTCGCGCTGTGGGCAAGTCTGGGTGCGCCACTGATCATCAGCGCGTGGATTCCCGGATTGAGCGAGGATGAGATGGATTTGTTGACAAACACGCGGATCATAGCTGTAGATCAAGACACTTTGGGTCTGCAGGCGACGTTGGTGAGTCAGGATGGCGAATGGGACGTGTTGACGCGGAGCCTAAGTGGCGGGGAGCGGTTACTTACCATCTTGAACCGCGGTGAAAGCATGAGCAGCCACCAGGTCGACCTCGAGAGAGTAGGGCTGTCCTCCGCTGACAATTGCACGTACAGTGTGCAAGAGTTGTGGGGGGGTGGAATCAGCCAGGCCACGGGGCACGTGGAGGTCGGCCACGTACCGGCACATGGGACCGCCATGTTGAAAATCGCGTCAGACGATACCACGTGCATGACGACGATACCGACAGGGATGGTCTTCAACACGCCGTCCGGCAATTGCCTGACCAACAACGGCCTGGGGCTTCTCACGGTGTCGCCGTGTAATGCTGCCGATGGACAAGTTTGGCAGGTCCATCCCGACGGAAGCCTCAACACTCTGTCGCACAAGACCGAATGCCTGACGAATGCAGGAAATCAGTCTCTGAGTCTGTCGACCTGTGAGCCGGGCGTCGCGGCACAGCAGTGGGTGAGCCATGTGTCGGGAAATCTGGTGAGCCTGATTTCTGGCGAGTGCCTCACAATTGGTGGTGCCGGCGCTGGGAGGAGAAATGTCCCGACACTGGCCGTGTGCCTTGACGAGATGAATGAGCAGATATTCGGGCTACCGAGTGGGGTCAATATCGTAAGCTGAAGTCTTACGTGATTGTACTGTAGACGATCGTGGTTTGGCAAGAGAGCCACGAATAATAGACAAGACACGTAGAGTACCCACCATGGTAGTTTGGACCATGGTACATAAGAGACCGGCGTTGGAAAAGGGGTCCGACACGCACCCGAAATAGGAAAATCTAGAGACAAAAAAATTCATGAGAAGACGTAAAGAATTCCGAGAAATTATGCATAAGATACGTAATTGAACTGTTCATCTATGGTACTCTACGAACAAAGTATTTACTTGGTACAAATTGGGTATTCGGGCCAAGTCGTGTCATCAAATTAAGCACTAATATACTCGGTATACAAGACTATATCACGTAATATGGAGAAATGCTTAGGTCCTTAGTGATACTGTAGGGAGAAAGACAGGTGGTCTTTCCCAGCATGCTGTGATTGTATGATGAATGCGCGTGGGGTGTGAGTGCCTCTTCCTCCTAAAGAATCGCAGCCACTCGAGCGATATAATGAATACAATCAAGGAGGGTCTTAATTTGCCGGCAAGACGACACTTGGCTCGGCTACTTTCGTCGCAACAAACCTGATTCGTTACTTCAATCTTGTGCGTTGTCATTTACCTGGTCAACATACGGGGAGTTGGCGGGTGACATCTGATCGTGATACTTTGATCAACTTCCCGTGGCATTCTGACCAAGAAAAAAATGATGCTATCAAAACCAAAACTACTTGAAAAACCAAGTCGATACTCTCCTGGCGACCGCCACCACTCTTTTGTCCACGCGGCTGAAATAATCGGCGCAGGCGAAAACGAGGACGTGCGCCAGGATCATCCCTGGGACGTGACCCCAAAAGCCATCCCCAAATAACTGGACACGAACACGAGGGTTGTACCATTGTCGAAGGACCATGATGAGGATGATCGGGTGCATGGCGTAGATCCCGAAACTTAGGTCCCCCACGTACTGACTGAAAGGGGTGTTCAAAGGAGTACGCAGAACAGGATAAGTGTCGAGGGCGAGGACCAACAAAAACCCGCCGATCCCCAAATAAAAATAGTCGTGAGCTCCCCGGTTGTCGGCGTACTGTGAAGGGGGAAGGCTGTGGAGGAACTTCCAAGGGAAATCTCCTAGGATCCCAAGGTTGTCACCTCCGGAGTTGGGTTGACCAAGCAAAATCAAACCGGCGACGAGCATGGCGATGGATAAAATCTTTGATCTGTGGCTTTGAGACGGATGTGTTGCGGTCGTAAAACTATCATCCGAGGCTTCGTGTAAAGGACAAGGTCCGGTGGTGTCGGTGGTGGAAGTCGACGAGTTGGACGGCATACGTAGTTGAACGTACCCCCCGGATCTTCGAGGGGAGTGTTGCTGCCCCTGGTCCTGTTCTCTGGACAATGAAAAATCCGCAACGGCCATGCCCATCAAGAATTGAGCCACGTAAAGTTTGGTCCAAAAGTAACACGCACCGACCGCCAGCCAAGTCAAGGCCGCTCGTTTGCGATAACCCATCATGCAAGTGGCCAGGAGAAAAAGAAACAAAACCATGCTGCCCCTGATCTCGACGGGGATGGTCCACATTGGTCCCAGGTATTCATTCTGCAGAGTTCCGGCCCAGAAATACCCGTCCACCTCGACAAACGGGTTCATGAACCAGATCAACCGACCGAACCAGTCTCCTATTTGTTCCCACAAGGTGTTTTTCCCAAGTCGGTCGTCGCTGTACCCTCCGTCCCAACCCAGGCAGACCAATACCCCGGCGATGGCCAAGGCAAAGATGGTCGAACCCCACAGACGCATACCTCGACGGAAGGTCGAACTGGCCAGACTCGTCAGTAGTTTCTCGTGGTCGTGGTGGTCGTGGTGGTTGTGTTGATTGCGATGATGGCGATGTGCTAGCCCGAGAAGACGATAACTCAGGACGTAACCGGAAATGACAAAGAACAAGGCCACCATGGATTTCGCGGCGACCACGACGGAAAGGATGGGTTGACGAGTGACGGAGAAGTGGAATTCGTCCCAACCGTGGGCCAGAAACACAATCCAGGCGGCGTAACCTCGAAGCGCATCGAGATATGCCGTCGGGGGTAGAGTGTCGGTTTGCTGTTCGCCATTACCACTACCATGGACGAGGCGTCCTTGGAATAACGTCTTTGGACTGCAGAACCGAGGTAGGTAACCAGAGATGACGCGTCTGGAGGATGAAGAAGATTCGAATTGGAATCGATCTCGGAGAGCTTGGAGTGACGTGAGCTTGAATGACATGCTTGATTCTGTTGTTGTTTTCAAGACCGATTCGATCATTTTGGCCGCCGCTTGGTCGGCAGAAGAACGAGTGAACAAAACGGTTGGTAAATGCTGTAGTATGTGTGTTGTCGCGAATTTCAAGAGTCACATTGACATGACATTAGCAACGGTCTCTCGAGCGCATATGGACTGTAGGGCTCTGAGACATTCTCCTAAAGAGAGCGGGTAAGGAAAAGGGTATCGCTGCACACACTTGGTACAGTGTAGCTCTACATTTGCAACTGCACAGCAAGTTGAGAAAAGAGAGAAAGAAAGAAAAAGCCTCGAAAGCCATTATCCCTTGGATCAAATGTCCAACGTCTAATGTCCGTCCAAAGGGTGTGTGTTGTGTCGCCCCGTGGCATGCATGACAGGGCACGCGTTTTCCCTTGAGCAAGGGATGTCCCGGACGTATTGTGAAGGAGTACGACAAGTACAACAACGGTCTAGGTAATATTGTAGGTACAATATTACGTGGAGAGCACGGTGTATCTGGGATCTGTGTGTAAGTTTGTTGTTGTATGTGGTCTAGAACGCACCGATCTTGTCAATTCTGACACTTTCAACACCCTTTGCACATAACTAGATTAGCGGCACCTGCCGTTCGTCCAAATACCTTTGATCTCAGGTCATAATTGTCCCTTGCATACGGGGTAAAATACCTACCTAGTGAAAAGGGAGGACAACGTTCTGTCAGTCTTCAGATATTTTTGGCTGACGATTTAGAAGTGGGGAACTAAGCCCAATGAGGAACATATTGCCTCTCAGTCGACGTGTTTGACATGTCGAATCTGACGAAGCAGAAAGTTGCACAAATTTTAAGTGATGGTGTAGACTAGTGACACAATGTGGCATGGTGTCAAGCCAAAAACCCCCCTTTTTTCTAATTATCTTCCATTGACTAGAGAAATTGAAAGAGCGAGAGGAGCAGATAGATAGACAGAAAAACCGAGGTGGAAAGGTCGGCTTCGACGGCGTACCTGGGGGTAGTGAGAGTGGATTCGATTATTGGGTCGTAAAGATTCATATTGATATTCATTACGGAGTATTCCATCCCAGAAACATGGATATTCAAGACTCGGCACTCCCCCATCAAGTCACAGTCACGCTCCTCGTAAAAATGCTTGGTCCAACTTCCTCCTACAAAGATCAAGCCAAAGCACCCATAGGATCCCAGAGTGGAAGTACCTTTGGCTTCTGGTCCAAAACATCTTTAATCTCTTTAGTCACGTACGATGGATCAACAACGACTTGATACACGAACTCGTCCATCCATTCATCCGTCATGACAAAGTAACCCTTCTCGCCCGCCGAATCACCCCAGCTGTTCATCACTCTCCACCTGACGCTCTTGCCTCCTTCGACCTGTACGGCCGTCAGGACCATGGCGTGTGTCATGGCGCTCTCCCCCGCCCGCAAGCGTTGACTCTTGCTCAAGCCCAAGTTAATGTTGAACGCGAGACCATAATCGTACAGGTTTGGATCCATGACTCCAGAGCTGGAGTTGCTGAATTTGCCAACGTCGCTGCCAAAGAACACGGGCAAGCCGGCCTTGAGCATCGCAATCGCCGCCTTTTTCATGGTCGCCATGTCGACATTCACATACGTAACCCCGCGACCACCAACGACGTTGCCCAGTCGATCGACGGTCAGTAATTGATTGTAGTTGTTGCGCGGGTCGTTGACCAGACTGAAGAGCTCACTCACGTTCGCACCTAGTGTTCGAACGAGCGAGGGTGAGGACATGTCTTTTGCGAATTCCAATGGTGTCTTGGTCACACTGTGGTACTTGTCATTCGCGTCATAGTATTCCCATGTGAATGTCTCATCGGGCTTGGGTGGTGGGCCAAGCATGAGGGTCAAGATGCCGTGGATTTCTTGCATCATCTTCGCCTTGACGGACACGAGTTCTGCTTCTTTATTTGGTCTGGTCTTGTCGCTTGCGGCCTTGCATTTGGCCACCATGTTTCGGAGGATAAGGCCGTCTTCTCTCAGCTTCGTCGTGATGATCGAGCTCATAGAGCCCGAGTTCATGGCGTTATAAGAGTCAGGGTATAGTTTCTGCGGGACCAGGCCGTACTTTGACACCAGATTCGCAGCCATGTCCCATTGTCCTCCATCGTTAACGGGCGCGGACAGCAATTCTTGAATCAGTCTGCTCTCGAGATCTTCGTCCGCGGTGTCGATAATCTGCTCGAGGAAATAGTTGGCTTTCTCGAGTTTGTCCCAGAAGAACAAGTACGACTGGGACAATTCAAACTCTTTCAGGTTATATTTCTTCATGATAGGCACGCGGAGGACATTGGTCGTCGCAAAGAGCCAGCATCGGCCGCTTGATCTTTGATTTGTAACAGGCGATCCTTCAAAAGGGATCTTGATGTTGAAGGTCTGTGTATCGGCGAGCGTCGATACTTTGTTCGAGACAATCGTTCGCACATCGTTGGACAAGAGTGCATTCAGCGCGAGGCGGTTCTTGGGGTCTGAGAGGAGGTGTTTCTCCCAGTTCGTGGTGGTACTGAGGGACAGGCGTGGGTCGGTCGAGTGCGTCGATGGGATCCCCTTTTCATGCGACACATGGACATATGAGTGTTCTTGTTCGTCGAGGAGGTCTACACGGCGAATGCTGCGAATTTGCTGAGTGAGTGCCTCGATGACTGCATCGTCCTGAGCACTGCGGGCACGCGGCCGCGGGCCAGCGCGGGAGGATTGGGCGTTTCCCATGATGAGGGAGGGATGACCGTAAGCCGTGGGGAGGATTGTAAGATGTAGGTGAGGATGCGGAGAGTTTTGGTCGGGAGTAAACTATACGGTGCGATCTGAGAGATGAGGTGGCTGATATCCCGTACAACGAAGCACGAATACTCGACGTCGCAGGCAGATGTGGAGGGGGTTGTTGATAAGAGAGTAAAGAGAGGCCTCGAAGCCACTATCGGCGGGTCTCACACTGATACGGACCACGCTATTCTGTTTCGGGAAACACAGCCATGGTCCTCAAGTTCATGTACTCCATTACGAGGCTCCGGTTTTCGGATCAGTCAAATTGTTTGAATGTTTCATTGCATCTAGGATAACTACCTAGGTAACATTGATGGATACCATTCTGTCTTTGAATCAGGCTCGCAATCACTCCTAGTAAAGATCAACCAGGTGCAAGTCTTCAGCACGAATCCGCGATCAATAGCCCACTTGGCCGGCTCTAGTCTTCTCTCACCATGTACCCAGAAGAGGTCAATCTGAATTTCTCATCACTTTCTGGCTCTCGCGCCCCAACCAACTTGCAAACCATGAGAAGGGGGCCAACATTCATCTCCTCATTTCAGGTTAGTACCAACTGGTTTCTCCCTGAGCACCTCCTGCCCAGTCATCCTTAGTTGGAGTTCCAGCCCGACCAATCAGTAGAAGCGTTGCCATTTTCGTTTTTGGTGCTACCGGGATTTTCTTTGAAGAGATTGCGACTCTCCCAAGTCTAGGGCGTACCAACAGTCCAGTTGTCGTCCCAGTTGTAACTAGGCCACGTTGGTCTTGGAGTAGGTGTGGTGATAGCTGTTGGTCGATTCCACAGGCCATTGAAGTTTTGTGGCTTGATACCTTGAGTGTAATCGACCGGGAGAAATCCGGGGATGCCGTATGGAACAGCTTGGGGAATTGGGCTGTGGAAGGGGACTGGAACAGGCACATACATTGGTCGAGTCTTCCATCCAGAGGGCTGAGCACCAAAGTCGCCTTGAGCGCCTGGCGCAACCGGTCGTTGCATATTCTGTGCATCGTTTGTCGGAATGTCGCGCTTCGGCTCGAAACCTGGGTCGGCGCTCTGGTTGAGATTGAGACCACCAACGCTGGAGTGTAGGTCTTGCGCTGGCACCTTGCTTGCTGACTGGGTCTTTGCTTCGATGGTTGGTGTTTCATCGTGAGGTGTTGCTGCCATAGCCGGCGAATCCCACGTTGTATCCCACGACTCAGGCCACGGCGTATTGAGGTGCTGCATAGATCGCTCTGAGGAAAGTGGTGTCATGATGTTCCAGAGTGTATCAGGACTTTCGATCGGCTCCGAGGTTGACAACGGTGAGTGCGCACTGGTGACCCGAGACGGTGGTCGTGAATGACGGTCGTTTGGAGCTGCAGAAGGAGCATCATCATTCATGGAAGGTTCAGGATCGAGATGCGATGTTTTGACTTGTGAGGTAGATCCATTGACGGCGCCAAAGTCATCGTCAATCAGTTCAGCCTCTTCTGTTCGATGTTAGTGACAGGTTCGGGAATTTTTTATCCATTTGATGACTCACCAAGTTGCACAGTCTCCGGTTCCGCAGCAATGTCCTTATTTTTCACCGAGTCGCGTATGATGTGATGGCATAGAGCCTTGCAATTGCGGACGGGGTTGGCCGGGAACATAGGATGTCCTCCGTAGTTTCGGGTAATGGCATAGGCAAAGGAAAGCGCTGCCTGATTGCAGATGGAGATGCAAGGATACCAGACTTCAGGTTTCGCTGATTGTTCTAGCCAAAAAGCGATGTGCTGACTGATGTACTGTCTGAAACACGAGTCCTTTGACCACTCATGATCGAAAAGAGCGCGCATGAATTGGGGGCTTGGAATCGAGGCCTCGTCTGGATTGAAGTATCCCTCAAGATTGTCGGCGGCCAAGAGAATCAAGGTGCGGATCTCATAATGTTCAGCGAAACACAGCACATCCCACCAGAAGGAGTCAGGAGGCTGGTCCTCAGAGGTCAGGTATCCAGCGAGATTGAATGGCAGGCAACCAGAGTAGAGCCAATCATAGAAGAGTTGAAAGATGCCGGCCTCTTCGTCATGCATTTCGAGGATCAACTCGCTGTTGTAGGAGCTCTTATTGAATCTGACCGTGATGCCCTTACAGACGGAATCCTGTTCGACACCTTTACCGCTGTGCCACTGCACGATAATCTGATGAAAGGCCTGGGAAGTTGCAGCGAAGAGGCTCTCGTGGATTTTGAAAGTTTGTTGATTGTTGCCAACGAAAACCTCGACCATTGTAGTGCCATGACCCAATCGAGGTGGGGCAACCGATGCAAGGTCCATTCTGGCTGATCTTGAGGATGGACAGTAGCAGACGAGATGGAGGAAATGAAGCAAATAATGAGGAAAGAGGAGATGAGGTCAAGTATCAGGAGAAGAGGAGACATAGTTATAAGATATGGTATAGGATGATGTGGGATGGTGTGCGTCATCAGTAGTGAGCGTGAATGTGAGCGTGAGTGAGAACGTGAAGATGAGAACGTGAAGATGAGAACGTGAAGATGAGAACGTGAAGATGAGAACGTGAAGATGAGAACGTGAAGATGGGAGAAAGTAAGAAGAGAAGTGGAGTGAAGTGAAGTGAAGTGTGAGTCTTATATTGACAAAAGTGCAAGGCACGTGCGGAATGGCGACACAGGTCCTATGCAATGAACTCCGTTTGAGATCGATAAGCATTAGCATCGCCTTGTGGTCACGGCAAGTAATCGCAACTGAAGCGACTGTGATAGATCGGCGAAGCGAAATAGACAAGTAGAGCAATGAGGATGCCCATAGCAGACTGTGGATGTAAACCAAATGAGAGCCAGCGTCTAAGACAATCTGGATATTATGTTACCTTTATCACCTTTTCGGACACTGTGCCAACAGTTCACTGAAAATACAGGATGAAAGAAACCACCTCAAGGCTGAAGACGGAGTGTTGTGACAACATCCATCAACAGCCGACAACAAACCAAAACTGCATCAACAAACAAAAAACCTCGGACTTGTCGCGCATCCTGCCGTTTGCTCTATGGATAAGTCATCTGTGACGGAGGGCTGTATGGCAGATCCGTCTTAGGATTGATACCTGCACCGGGTGTAAGGGAGATTGCACGGACGGTTTCTGGGATGGAGCTTACCGGTGTTTCTGACGACCGACTCCTTCTCCTCCTGGATCAATGCACAGCATGTACAGCAGCACGAGGTACAGAAATCACCAAAGCTGCCACCTTCGATGCCATGCCTCTCCCGTATGGAAGTGCGGTTGATGCACTGGAGAATGCATTGAGCTCCGAAGCAAGACAACATGTACCATGCGCAGCACTGTGGGAGTTAGCAGGACCAACGCTTGGGAGCAGCTGGAAAACTTACCGATCCGTTCACTGCACTGGCGTCCGGATCACCATGATCACGGGCATAAGTCCTGCCGTAGAGAAAGCAAGGACACCAGTATCCCATACAGCCTGGAATGACTTTGTTAGTCTCGTGATCGGCTTAGCTGGATGCCTCGGAAGACGAACAGGTTCCAAATGGAGAGCAGCAGTCAAACAACCCAAATGTCCACGACCCATGGCTGCCAGCGGAGTGTGAGTACTGGTGAGACTCGTCAGGATGTTGATGAGGCTGATAGGACGGCTGCTGGTGATGCTCTTGAAGAGCGGCATTGGGTGGATATTGAGGCGGAGAATTGTTGGGATATCCCTGGGCCTGCTTTTCAGTGCCCATCGGCTGCTGATTGTACTGCTGCTGCTGATCCATTGTTCCTTGAAAGGGTGTGAAAGAGCACCTGGGGGATTGGTACAGCCTGAACGTGGGAATGTAAGGAAGGACGGGGTCAAAGGGTCAAAGGGTCAAAGGGTCAAAGAATGTGTTTACTCGTACCAACACCGAGGGAGGGAAAGTGACAAGACAGAAAAAGTGGCACTGGGGAAGAAGGAAAAGAAAAGTCTGTGCGGTCAGATATATCGAGGAGCACAAGCACTGTTCGTTCTCATTCAGGTGGTGATCAAAGCTTCTCCGGCTGCTGATTCTATATTTGGGGGCGACAATGCATCATACTTTTCGTATTCGGACGAATGCATGGGCTGACGGTCTCAACGGTCGCATTTTATGGTCCGAAAGGGAAGCACGAAACCTGGATCGAGCTTCTCCCGAAAAAGCCCATCGTCTTTGCAGCCCTGTTGTGCCTCACAAGGCTCCAGATGGAGATGGCGTGTTGTTATTGGAGGCCACAGTCTGAATTGTAGATCAGCTGAAGTCGCGCTACGAGAAAGCCCTGAACCCTGCATGAAAATAGCGGCAAAGAGATTTCCGTCACGTCCATTTGAAACCATCGTGGAGGCTTGAACATTGCAATTATGGAGATTTGTATGGTTTCGTTGCCATCCAGGAGGAACTTCTCTATTTAGAACCCCACAGCCCTTTCTCTACAGTATCTCAATAATAAGAACATGGTGTACGGAGTAAGCACAAGGACATCGTTTTCAGGCTTCCCAAGAGAGATGTGTCTAACCATGAGCAACAAAGAACAGTGAGAAGTCACCAATATTATGATTCGTACTGTTCATCAGGTACTTGTACCAATTCTGCTCACGGGCAACAAACCGCCCCATTGTGACACTTCTCCGAGGGCGTGTGGCGGCTCTGGGCACTCTGGGCACTCTGGGCTCCCTGGTCTTCCCCTGGCATCACCAGAAACATCTGCACAACCTCGCCTTGTGGTGATTCAGCTCATCTCGTGTCCGTGAAGTCGCAGGATCATGTTTTGCTTGGGGCCTGCTACATCCAACGTGTCTCGACCCCAGCCTCTCCAGGTCCTTAGGCCTCCCAAAAAGTCAATGAGAATAATCTTCCTTGCCAAGATGATACTGTAATGTACCACACTCAGTCTGGTAATGATGGGACTTGTTCGGGCAGGCCCATCATAGTTTCGCCCAAGAATCATCACACCAACGATAGACATTTGATCTTGCATGTACCGCAAATCCAAGCCTCAGGCTCCTCCTGGATCTTACATAACAATCTGGACCAAAGAAAATGAGCTTTCCACTGTCCGTTGTTTGTACGGACTGCCGACTTTCTTGGGTTGCTGGGGACAGCAGAGTTGGGTTTCCAGCATTCTGCAGGTATGCTCTTTATGGCATTTAGCCTGCGCGGCCTGAGTAGGGAGTAGGCGGAAGCTGGTGGGGATGCCCATGTGTCTCTGAGCAGCACTCTTGCGCACATTCGTCGGCCTTCATTTCGATTTTGTGCCATTCATCTTGACCTTCGTCCCTTTGGTGGACTTGCCTTTTTTCGCCCGCTGATATTCGTTACGCATCGTGTCGAATATCTTCTGAATCTTGGCTTCACCTTCGTCGCCTGGAAATCTGTCTTCCAACTCTTCTACGATCAGTGACAACATCTGTCGATAATCTGGCTCTTCCGCGGCATCTTCTCCAGCTCCCTCGCCGTCAACATCCATGCCGTCGCCGGCCTCGACTGACTTCTGTGTAGATTGAGCTGTAGGCAGGCCGACTCCCAGGTTGATCAGGTTGAAGACCTCGGTCTTGGTCAAACCAAACGCCTTCAATTTAGGGACTACCGTCTTAACAAAACTTTCGGGCGCAGGAAAGTCCTTGATATATGGGACCGTAGTCGTCACGTAATGTTCAAACTGTGAATCATTGTCAGTCTCTTTATCGCGCTACTCCAAGTACATGGCCATACATCATCCCGAACTCGCTGGTACTCTTTGGTATTCACCGACGAGTACGACCCAACTTTCTTCGGTTGCGGTCGGGGTGGGTTGCTGGCGAGGAAATGGTGGACTTCCGAGATAGTGAGAAGGGCAGCTTGAGGATCGAGAACCTATTATGAATCGTGTTAAGACTCTACAGTCGAGAACAACAAGCAAGGATCTGCTGCACAGACTGACCTTCATGTTGATGATTCAGAAAAGGCACTGCTGGCGCTTGGAGGATGCCGCGGTCTTCAGGGAATACCAGACCGTTCACGTCAAGGGATTTGAACTGACACGAGTGCAAAGAATAAACAGGGAGTCACATCCGCCATCGTATTCAGATGTATATCATGAGTGGTCAGCTGGAAGACAGTACGAGTACCTACTGTACATGATTTCCAACCGTGAATGCGGAGTGAAGCCAGAAAATTATTCTGCCAGGAGAGTATTGGGGGGCAGCAGCGGGCGGTGAGAGAGAAATGCCGAATGCCAAATACTATCTACGGAGGACACGATTAAATAAACACATACTGTATATACCCAGGGACGAGGCGACAAAATTGCTACAGATGATTACCTTGGGAGAACAATAAATCGTAAGTCACAATGGGTTTATCTTTTTTGAACTGCATGACAGCGTATTGATGCCAGCTACCAACCACCTTAGTAGATACATTTTCTCGTGACTCTCGTGCCATTCGCCTACGACTCCAGCCCGGACGCCTTGCAATCGAAAATGCCAGAAAAGAAAGAAAACGAAAGAAAAGAAACGAAGCCGTCAGAGCCGAGTCGCTCATGCCTTGTCTTTTCTCTTCTTCTTCTTGTCCGACTTGACTGGCTCGCTTTCTTCCTCTGATCGCTTCCGCTTCTTAGTCCCGTCAATTTCCCCATTTGCTGCGGCGGCTGCTTGCTTCTCTGCAGCCTTTTTGGCCTTCTTGATGTCCTTCTTCGAGATAGCCACCGGCTTGCCGTCTTGGAATTCGATCTCTCCTCTTTCCAGCTTGCGCTTGTATCTTTCGACACTCAGGCCGCACGAGGCAGCGAGCGTTTCGATCTTGGTCTCGTCACTCTCGCCCTTGCCTTCCTTCTTGGCTGATTTTCGAGCTGCTTTTTCAGCGTGCCGTCTTTCTTTCTCAGCTTTCTTCGCGCTCTTCTTTCCATCTACACCATTGATGGCAGCCGCTTCAGCAGCGTCTATGGGTTCATCAGGTTGAGAGTCGGATTCGTCACCGTCGACTTCACCGTCCTCCATTACTGTGTCTGAAGGCAGTTCCTGTATGAGCTTCTTCTCCTTCTGCTTCTTGTCCTTCTTGCTCTGTTTGGCTGGAGCCTCGTCACCAGCAAGACCATCAGCATCAGGATTGTATTTCCGAGCCTCTTTAATTTCCCATTTCTGAGGCTGGGAAGTGCCAGGAACACCATTGGGGCCGATCGCAACACCTCTCGGCTTGATGGGCTTGCCTTCCATGGCCGCCAACTTGCGCTCGAGGTTTGCACGTGCTTCGATTCCGAGTTGAGCTTTCTCGTCTTCAGGGATGTTCGCCTCATCCTCGCCCCAATCTTGGAGCGCATCAACTCTGAGACCAAGTGCAGCTTTGGCGGCAAGGACTCGAGCCATTTTACCTTTATTCTTGCCCGAAGCTTGTCCAATGAGGGATGCATGATAAATGAGACCATATTTGGGGGTGTCATGTTTGGTTTTCAGTGCTCTAAAGAGAGCTTTTTCGGCACCCAAAATCTGCAAAGTACTGGCAGGGCTCTTTGAAAGATTAAGCAGACTTCCGGCGTGCGCGATGAGTCGTGCGCCAACCAATTCACCGACAAGAGTTGTGAGATTGGGAGCAATAGCGGTCATTCGAGCAGTCAAGTAGCTGGCTAGTTGCGTTCGGTATTCCGTGAAGTGTACCACTTGTTCAGCAAGACTTTGTATGTTCTCGAGATCCTCCTCCGTGATTTCAGTACCCATAGACCTGTCCGCGGCGGCCTTGACTGCTGCTTCGATCTCCTCGGGTAGGATTTCTGCCAGGTCGGCTTTCTCCCAATTCGTGCGCATTCCCATCTTCAATACGACTTTGGCGTAGGCGAGGTTGTCGTTCAAGATCTTGGCCATTTCTGGGAAATGCCAGCCATACCACTCCTTCACCCTCATTGCATATGTGTTCAACTCTTTATCCAGGTCATCCAACAGACCAATAGCCTGTACTATCATCACATCGATCTTGTCCGGGGAAAACTTCAGCTTGTGACGAGCGAGCGAATGTGAGAGACCCAAGGACATCGTCTTAACATCTTCGGGCATGAGTCCGGGGATCAGGGAGGGCAGGTGTTCTCGAATGGCTCGATAGAGGTCGGCGGTCGTCGAATCAGCGACTGCTTTGATGTCGAGACCAGGGAGCTTTCCAATAGCGTTGCCCAGCTTGGGGTCTGCCACAGCCAAAGAAATCTTCTTTTCATCTTTGAGAGAATCAAGTAGCGACGAAAGCTTGGGAGTGACTTTGCCTTCCACAAGAGCCGCTGCCTCCTCTAACGCCGCAGCAGCACTGTCGAATTTCTGAAACTCCTTCAACTTGAGTTCAGAGGTTACACTTTCAACACCAGTCAACTCAGAAGCAAGATCATCCCGCTTGAGTAATTTCTTGTCCTTGGCCTTGAGCAAGGCGTAACCGGCGGCCGTTTCGGTAAGGATAAGAAGAGTCATTGTCGATATGGTGCGCCTTTTGCGCGAACAATAAGGGTGGAAGGATATACAAGAAAATGGTCTGGTGAACGAACATCTCTCTTCTCAGTCTCCAAAAAATCATTCATCTTGAGCTGCTTTTTTCCAGACCCACTTTATGCCAAGAATTGTATTGGGAATGTTTGCCGAGCGGGCGCAGCTTGAACTTGGGGACAGACGGGGTGCTTCTATTCGCCTGCCTGGCTTCACGACGACATTGCGTGCATCCGCAGAATCACAGTCTGCCGCTACTCTCTCGACATTGTCCGAGCTGCTGCTAGATTCCAAGCCTTTCGAAGTGGATTGCACGAGTTAACAGCTACATCAACATGGAGGGTATGTATACTGTAGCATCTTATGTTCAAGTGACTAACGAAGCACTGAAGGGTTATTGTTCAATGTCAATGGTGGTTATCTCGAAGGAGTCGTGCGTGGATATCGAAATACCTTACTTACAAGCACAAACTACGGCAATGTAGGTTGCTCGATGTAGCCCTCAGCACTTGATGTTGACCCGGAATAGCTCACGCAATGCGATACTATCGACGATGTCAAGACACAACTAGGCCCAGCCTATGGCGAAACACTCTCATCCTTACCTCCGAACCCTTCTACATCTGCCCTCGCAACCAAGACAACGGAGAAACTTGTCGCAGACTTTAGATACCTACAAGGCCAAGCGACGGGGTCATTATCGAAATTCATGGAATACCTCACATACTCCTACATGATCGACAATGTAGCGCTCCTCATCACCGGCACACTTCACGAAAGAGACACAAAGGAACTCCTCGAGAGATGTCATCCGCTGGGTTGGTTCGAGACGATGCCGGTCCTTTGCGTGGCGACAAATATTGAAGAATTGTACAACTCTGTTCTCATCGAGACCCCATTGGCTCCATACTTCAAAGGGAGCCTCAGCCACCAAGACTTGGATGAGCTCAACATTGAAATCGTCAGGAACACCCTCTATAAGAACTACCTAGAAGATTTCTACAACTTCGTCAATAATGACCCTGAGATGGCCCTCACACCCACTGGCGAGATCATGTCTGAAATCCTAGAGTTCGAGGCAGACCGACGGGCCATCAACATCACTATCAACTCCTTTGGCACAGAGCTGACCAAGGATCAACGCAAAAAACTCTATCCTGAGTTCGGCAAGTTATATCCTGAGGGTATGTTGATGCTCTCCAGAGCCGATGACCTAGAGGGTGTTGGTCTTGCTGTGAGTGGAGTGGGCGATTACAAGAGGTTCTTTGACGAAGTTGGCTTCAACCAAGGTGGTACTGGTGGTGGCAATATGTCAGGAGGCATGGGAGGTGACTCGAAATCTCTAGAAGATATGTTCTACCAAAAGGAGATGGAACTATCAAAGATGGTTTTCACGAGACAATTTACTCATGCAGTCATATATGCGTGGGTCAAGCTGAGAGAACAGGCATGTCATTGATGACCCAGGTGTCTAGCAGGACTAACATCTTCCAGGAAATCCGCAACATCACCTGGATCGCTGAATGCATCGCACAGAATCAAAAAGAGCGTATAGGCAACTATATCAGTGTGTTCTGAGCAGAGTTCCGCCGGCGGACATCACATTTGTTTATGTGGATAGCGAGGCGTTCTGTTTTGGTAGATCTCAGACTCAATGGAGAGCCAGGTTTGTACCGGAGAGCTGAAAGACCCAGCATCATCAGTATATAGCACTCTCGGGGAAACATCCTCCTTCTCCGACTTTATTGGAAGATATCGACAGAGTTGCAACACGAATGAATCGTCTCGGCGCCTTTGAGGGCCTGAAGCAGACTGTCGCCCATTTTGGTCTTTCCGTTCACGATCGTGGTTGCCCATTCTCAGGTCGACCATGTTATCTTTTGGTTTTTTTTGATGAACTCGACCATGGCCTTCTCTTACTACTCTATGCTACCATCTCTAAATACGGCATTCATTACGATCATCTGTGGCTCATTATTGTCAGTCTCACTGTCACATTTATTTCACTGCCTTTTGGTGGTTCGCGTCATTTATGCTTTTCCTATTGTCCTGGTGCATCCACATTCAACAATTGTTGCTGATTTGATATCGACCAGTTTCTTCCCCAGATGTCACCCATCTTTCCTCTGTCATTCACATTGTCGTATTGGTGTACCAAACTTTGTCCAACTCCACCGCACAGCCTTGTGAACAATGGATGCAACCTGCCAAAGTCTGCTCTCAAAGCCCGGAGTTATAACGCCGTGTGGGATGTCATTCCTGGTAAACACTCGAGATACGTCGGATTCGATGACAATGGAGGAAGGAATTAAGAAGATGGAGGGAGGAAGCGATCGACCTGGTTTCGAGTTCAAGAAGCCTCTATTTCCTGCTTCAGCCATAAGGCGAGCAAAACCTACACGCGCCAGGCAGAGGGGACATTTGGTTACCATACGAAGCAACTCCCCAGTTGCATCTCATCGATATCTTTTCTCATATCCCCCAAAAGCGGCTACCGACTGCACCGACCCTAATCATCTTCAAGCGGTTGCATGGTTGGCCGGAGATGGTGTAAAGAAGCATCCAGACTCGAACCACCGCGCACCTGTCAACGCTAACATCGAAAATAAAACAGTATCAGTTCTCAGTCAGTACGAGGCAAATCCGGAAACTGGTGTAGAGGTATTATTTGATCACCCCCTAGGTTTTCAGGAATTTGACACTGACCTTGACTTTGGTTTAAAAGGCTCTCGGTCTTTTTGGTGCTGGTGCTGGCCGCAGGGTTGCGCTTAAACGCCAGTGCATTCTGCCCACCTGCAGATCTCGCAGGGTACGCAAAGCCACAGAGCTGAGGACTAGCGAGAAGAAGCCCAAACAAATCAAGGACCACGGTGGACTTTTGAGGGCCTTGAGGAGGCGTCTGGAAAAGACCTCGTATCCGGATCCAGCAAATACGCACGTCCGAGTCACTCCCCGTGCTAATCCGGGTACTGAGATCTACGACGTTTACGCTCGGGCATTTGGTAGTTGGGATGATGCCATGTGTGAGAATATCTCAGGGTACAAGGACGACACAGACAAAAGAAGCTGGTATTCTACGCGGGACAGTGAAAAATGCGGCTCCTGGAAAAGGTGTGCACTCTGTGAGGAAAGTGTCAAGCCCGACGACGTGCCACTTACTTTTACTCTCGAGAAGAGTTATGAAGAATGGATTCGCAGGTGCGCATCTGTCGCTGCATGAGATGGGTCTGTTCTATGTTGGATACTTCTCGGTTTCTTTCGGGTCACTACCCTATAGAGGCCTAGAATTGGAGAGGAAACGTCTCGAGGCTCTACGGAGGATGAAAAGAGAAGGGCATTGCAATGGCAGCCTTGGGGGCTTTTTCTTTTTCACAGGTGGAGTCATTCTCGTTCGGCCAGTGAGATGAAATTGAATACTTGCCACGTAGTAGCTATATAGCAGCTACGGAGGTATGATGAATATAAATGTTAATGGCTCGTTCAATATGTACTCGTAGTATGAGTTTGTTGCTATTCTGTTCGATCTTGTCCTTGGAAAATATCTCTCAGATATCCGCGGTGATCCTTCGTCGACATGTGGTGTGGTTCTAAAATGAACCAGAAAAATAACGCCAAACTAGTGAATGGCCAATGACCAATGAACACCAAAACCATTCAAGCATATCGACACTCGAGGATTTCTTTGGCTGAATGCATCCGTGACTCCCTCGTCTATACCGAGCCGGGTAATCATGTAAGTTATCGCATGAGTGGCTTTGGATATCAAGTGTTTTTGACAGACAAAGCCGTTGACAAAACTAGACCCGACTTTCAAACCCGCTGTAGAGGTGCGTATCCGGCACCATTGACCTCTTCAGATGATACGAAAGTTGGGTCGTTGTTCTTCTTCTTTTCTTGTTTTTGGTCTTTGCGCACTTGTTTGGCCTCCCTCTTGGCCTCCTTCTTCGCCACCTTTTTCTCCCTTTTGGCCCTCTTCCTTGCCTTGTCCTGTCGCCCGAAGTCACTCCTCGCGCCCCGTAGGACCTTCCCGGGGTTCCAGACGTTGAGGACGACGGTGGCGACGAACATGGGGGTGGCGTCGAAGACGTAACCAAACCACTCGTGCGTGACGGCCGGGCTGTTTTCCCCCTGCGCGAACTCGGCCAAGCGGTAGGCGTTGCGGATGATGACCAGAAACATGACGGCGTAGAGGGCGACGAGGAGTCTTTTGGCCAGAGTGGGAGAGGGGTACGGAGCGTACGGTTCGTCGTCCAGCGGATCGTTCTTGGGCCACGCAGCGGCGGTGGCATTTTCTTCTTCGTCAAAGGGGGAGATGCCCGTGTACGGTTGATTTTGAAAGAGCTGCCGTGGCTGCGTCGTCGTCGAGTCTTGTTGTCTCTTGAGATTCAGTTGGAACCTGACCGCGAGCGAGGTGAAAACCACAAGAAACCCGAGTTGCACACCGACTCCGGCCATGTAAATGTTCATCCCCAATCTTTGTACGTGCGCACTCGCGTCGGGCCCGGCCATGACACCACCTATGGCCTGGATGAAAAACGCGGTGATGTCGAAAATCACAAACATTCGGGTGATGCTGCGGGCGGGAACCTTGAACACGCTGTCGGACCTCAAGAAGAAATGTATCATCCGTCCCAACAGCATGTAAATGTAAGCGTTGATCCAGAGAGGTGCGAGGAGGACGAGGAGTTGTTGGACGGTGTACAAGGTCTCGTTGAGTTGGTGGTAGACGGCCAGGGTTCGTACGACGTACCCCCCGGTTTCCCATGCGGCTCCCATGATGAGGACCGTGGCGAAAGCTTTGCGGTAGCGGATCGCCTGAGCTATGTGGGTGGTCGTGGTGATACCAAACAGCACAGCAAAGATGACTGCGGCGGCCAAAGATGGACAATAGGCAAAGTAGAAATTGTCCCCTGTACCGGCGTGACACGTTATGGAAGGCATTTGGTCTAGGGTCAGGAGGAAGGAGGATGAGGATGAGGATGAGGATGAGAAAGGGTGTTGGACTTTTGCTTTCGCTTTTTCAGAGATGATGTCGTTGTCGTTCGAGTTGCAGTTATTCACACAAAACAGAACAAAAAAGAGGTGGCGAACTTATCACTTTACATACCTGTGTGTGCACACACACACATATATATGTATATATTCTTTCTCCTAGAAGTCTTCTCTTACCATGTTAGGCCCCCCCTTGCCTTGATACTGTCAATTTCCATCCAAATGTTGTTCCAAAAATGGCTGCCTGATCTTTTGGCCAGGGTAGATACTTGACCAGGTAGAGGTAAGTGCACATGGGGTTTCGAAGGTCTGCGTGAACCGCGTCACGACGAGGCTATGCATGGTATGTTTATTGTCAATACCAGGGATCCAAGAGTGGGCTTGCAGAGGTGGAATCCAAGTCAAAAGTTGTATTTCACATGCGTATGAGGCTCGTATATTCATATGACCCATCCATTTGCTCGTACTCACCAACCCATTTCGAGGACGATGGAGACAACGGACTTTTTGTATGGCTGGAGGCCCGGGGCTGAGTTTGAAAACCATCCGAGTTGTTTCCGTTACCAAGACGCTTCATACAGTGATCCGGACATAATCCATCACTTCAAGCGAGGTTAGACAATACGAGAAGCCATTGGGTTGTGGATCTTGGTTGTCCACGTTTTCATAAGGTACTTAGGAAAGCAAACATCCTCGTATATTTTTATTGGAGACAAATCGGGTTAGCGCATACGAGGTTGAACGTGGCGCAGGCTATAATTATCCATGATACGAATACGAGGACGGAGTAAATATTTTCCCGTCCTTTAATCATACTTCTATTCTAGACTTCCAACGTTACGGAGTACGGGG
Source organism: Exophiala oligosperma (assembly GCF_000835515.1). Classification (NCBI taxonomy): domain Eukaryota; kingdom Fungi; phylum Ascomycota; class Eurotiomycetes; order Chaetothyriales; family Herpotrichiellaceae; genus Exophiala; species Exophiala oligosperma. The sequence goes on from NW_015622829.1 coordinate 233,049, forward strand.
ATACATGATATTCTTTCTTATCCAGATCCAGAAGATTATACGAGTATGTATGTTTGAGATCCATGGCCGCAATTTTCGAGTCTCAAAGGAACTATGTATATAAATGACACTATGGGACATCACAACACCAAGCCTTAATCACTGCTAAGATTTCCACGTCCTCATCGCATCCCACTCCAAACTCTCATAATATACCTTGTTTTCATCCATAGTCTCTGACACTGGTCCGACCCATATTCCAGGTGATACAACATGCTCGTGTCCCAGAGGACGAGGCTTGCTCAAAGTATACCGTAGGACGCATTTCCTGTCCGGCAGGAAACTGACATCCAGCAACTTGCAACCAATTTGAGCCGAATCTCCAAACTTCTTATTGACCATGGCTTGGATTCGGTATATGCGGTCTGCGAGCTCTCCAGCAATCCATGAGTCCCAGAAACCTTCGCGTCGGTGGCATGACTTGAGGAGACGAATCGCACGTTCTCGACTTGACATGTTAGTTCCACGAGTAGCGACTACAAACATGATCGCCACCACGCCTAGGGCTAGGGAGTATGATGGGCGTGCCATTTTCGGTGTCTGAGAGGGCTGTACCGGAATAGGTTCGGGCGTGACGATGTGAGATGTCTGCTTGAGAAATGCCTCACATAAATCTAAGCAGGTTTCAAAATCTGAGGCGTAGTTGTCCAAAACAGTCTCATCGTTGACTTCGACCCGCTGCAAGAACCCAACCAGTAATGACTGATATGCCTGGAGCAACAACGCGGCGGGTGGGATGGTCGAAGTACGCCCTGAAATTGAGGATGGCTTTTCGCTGGAAGAAGTTGACTCGGGTGTCGAATCTTGACTTGCATTCTGTCGCTGCTCGGAGTTCAGTACGTCAAACATCGCACTCCATCTTATTGCATGATCCTTGATAGAGACGAATTCGAACATGAAGTTGTTTGCCATCTCGTCCGGGACGGGACCAGCCTTAGCGAGCTCGTCCACTCGATTGGCATAGTCGTTCAGCCGAGTCAAGAGCACTTCCATATGTAGTAAGGCATCCTCGTACGAGGCGAACCGTTCAGGCATGGATGGTGCGCCCCAGATTATAGATGGCCGCGGTCCACTGAAGTTCGAGTCTCCAATCTCAAGCATCTGTCGGCTCATGGCCGTAAAGAAGCGCGTCAATTCGAAGCGGGAATTGCGCATCGTTCTCGGTCCCAGGCTAGTGTCGGAGCAGTCGTGGCTCTGACGTTGATCTTCGGCAAGCATCTTCATGCCGGAGATCGCGTGCTTGCAAGCGGTATGATAGTGGCCCTGGAGAGACTCGAAGGAGGAAAACAAGGCACACGTCACCAATGCACAATCGAAGCGGCCCTCCCCATGTTTCTGGTTGTTGAGCCGCACTAGCTCTCGTATGGCCTTGCCGTAATGGTCTAGTGCAAAATCGAGGCCACTGGGGGGTGCGAAGTGATCTACTCCCGCATAATGCTCGTGCATACTACTCAACGCGATCAGTGCATGTCGCACCGCTGGGTCTTGTCGAGCGAGCGGGAGAATTGTGGAGAACCAGAAGTCGCTTTGAAACGACCCGGACAGCTCGAGCGCAGTCCGATCCTGGAAGAAGCTGAGTGACCGCCGTTCGGACCAGTCGAGATCAGGGTCGGTCGAGAGTAGTTGTCCCTGAGTTGGTGTGTAGACTACAAATTTGAACGCCTCGCCATGACCCGGACGGCCCGGGATGGAGGTATAACCTTCGCATGCACGACCAGCCTTGATGCATCGGGCACATCGAGGACGACCTTCGTCGCATTTTACCCTGCGCCGCCTGGTTTCAGTCAATGAGAGAGTTCCGGAGAGCCGGGGTGTTGGATACAACCTCATCAAGAGCCACGCGGCTACGTGGGGTAAGATTCACACCGTGGCAGGTGGTGGCTGTAGTGGTGGTGATGATGATACTTACTTGCATGTTACGCAGCCTGTCCGCACCTTCTCAGTTCCAATCCGGATCATATTGTATCATCTGCTCGCGCTGCGAAATAGAGAGAGATGAACAGGACCAGGTTGATATTTTTTGACTTCCTCCGCTTTACTTGATACTCTAGTCACTCCCAGCTTCAGGCCCTCCATTTGTACTCACGGCCTTGCACATGTATACCGCCGCAGGCAACAAGCAGCTTTATTTGATCTGCCTAGATGAGGAGCTGTGGTCGTCGTATTAGCTGTCGTATTCTCTTTTGCATAGTCAATCAGCCTCAGACGGAGTCAACGTGGACCCGAACCTGGGGGCTGGGCTCTCTCAAGCTTGAGCTACTATCTTGTTTCGGAAACGGTGTTGGACATTGCCTGGCCGAAAACTGCAAGAATCACCACCAAGGAAGAATTGCAGCTCTAGCAGGCTCTGTATGGATTCATGATTTCCGGGGTGATTTTTCTGCCATTGGTTTATTCTAAAACGAAAAATGCAAGAAACGAGTGGGTGATGAGGATGTGAGGCCGCCAGTCAATCCAAATGCGGTTAGTGGATACGAGGTCATCGACAGCGGCAGGTTGCCTGACATGAGACTTGAGTGAAGACGTGCTTGACAAATGTTGGTGTACCAGGGCTACAGAATCATAGATATAGGAAGCCACGTGTCTACCTATGCCAGAGAATGAACCACTTTCGCCAATGAACTGCCCTGGGAAAAGTTCGATACCAAGCGATCTACTTGGAGGCAATACTGTTGTGCTCTGGTTGGTGAAGTACCCAAACACCTGACTATCTCTCAGTTGTAGGTTTGCTTCATAGCAGCGAGCATACTCGCTTCCTTGCTGCTTTCTAATGCTTCGATCTGCGGAATCCTGCCTTCTCGCTCGGCCTGTTCCATCGCAGCCGGATCTTCAACATTAACGCCAGCGACTTCTGCTTCGATCTGGCGAATTGGACCTTTGAACCATTTGTGTGCCCCTAAACATCACTCAGAATCAGAAGACTGTAATGTGTACGATACAGGGAACGATAGAATGAAATATTTCAAAGAGGAAGAAACTCACAAAGGAACCAACTCGCAAGGCACCAGACACCAATAATGCCAACCGCCACAGGCGTATAGTTGAGAGTCTGACTATCCACCGGGTTGAGCTCAGGAAGGCAAAAAATAACGGTGATGAAGCTGATCCAGCCACAAGCAATCATGGCAACAGGCCGCGAGAACCATTTCAAGTTGAAAGGTCCATGAATGAAGCCTTGAGGGTTGATCATGCCGATCAGAATCGGAAGGCCATAAGAAAGGTATAGCCCGATGGTGGCGATCGAAGTGGCAGCTGAAAATGCCACCGAGGAGCCGACACTGGGAATGGCGAGTAGAAATGCGAGGAACGCAGCGAGCCAAATCGTGCGGATGGGGCTCCTGAAGCGGGCATCGACGTTGTGGAAGAAATGTGGGATACCACCGTCTCGAGCGAAACTGAACATCATTCGCGAATTTGAAGTAAGACTGAACAACCCGCAGTGCCAGACACAGATAATGACGAGGGTAAAGAGAACGATTGCCCCTGTTTCCCCAAAAACATCAACTAGAATCTGAAGCACCGGCTGACCATATTCCGACCCAATGGTTTGATCGAAGTCCTGAATGCTGAAGAGGAGACAGAGGATGAGAAACCATCCGAAAAGTGCAGAGCAGCCGATACTCATTAGCACGCCCAATGGAGCTGACCAAGACGCATTTTGAGTCTCTTCTGAGAGATGAGCACTGAAAACCGTTAGCCTTCCGTGATGAATAGGGCAGGAAACATTATCTACCTCGCATCGAAACCAGTGATGGTGTATCTGTACCGGTCAGCCTGGAATTCACATACTGTATTGCTTGCAATTCACAACTTACTGTGACATCAAGATGCCGATACAAGCAACATATGCTGGCGAAGCTCTCACCGACCAGCCTGGGTCACCCGTACCATCATAAAACTTTTGAAAGACGAAAGACGCGGATTGATGATGAGGAGCTTTGGCGACAACAGCAACGGCAAAGGAGAAGATGCCGAGGGAATGTAAGGTGATTGAAGTATTGTTCAGGTAACGCAGGATATGCACGCCGAAGGAGTTTACGAGGCCGTGAGAGCAGAGAAGAGCGGCGTATATGCCCAACGTCTTGCCCGCGGATGGTTCGTAGCCATGGATTGTTGCAAGTGTCGAGATCAGCCCAGCACCACCAAATGTAATGCCCGTTGTCACTGCGACCTGTCCCAAAAGATTGAACCAGCCTGTTCCTCAACATCAGAAAACACCGTCCAGGATTGCAGTCGAAGAGTATCATACCAGTCACCCAGGAGGCGAAAGGAGCCCATTTTTTGGGGGCCAGAATTGCTGCCCAGAAATATGGACCTCCAGCCGACGGAATAGCACTAACAATCTCTGCCATTCCGAGACCGACAAACATGGTGAAGAAGCTGACGACGAGCCTACACGATACGAATCGATCAGCAAACGAATTTCTGGTGACAAATCGGTGCACGACAGCCGCCCAAACCATTCCCGCCTAACCCTCTCACTTCTGAATCGACTCAAGGGAGGTGGTTGGATGCGGCGAGCGGGGATGATAATGACCTACCATCCTGATGCCATGACAGCTGGACCTCCCGTGGTCAGACCATACTGAAAAAGCGTAGTGATACCCGTAATGACCGAGATAATGCTGAAAGAGACGCCAAAATTGTGAATGAGTGACCAATCACGCTTCAATTCCTGCTTGTATCCCAATTCTCGCAATCTACCCTCATCTCTGGACATGCTGCGAGCCGCAGTGCCCGTAGCCTCGGTGTCGGCCATGATGAGAGGGGTCGGTCGCTGTTGACTGTTATCGGACGCTGGGTATGTATGTAACAGGTTTGTCCCACTTATCGCATACAGAATGCGGGGCGGCGACCGAGGCTTGACAATCCTTGGAAAAGGCTTGTGATGCCCACAAGCTTTCGAGAAGATCGAGGATGATCTCTCTTGACGGCATCGAGGCGACAGCTTCCATCTTATAGCTCATCACATGGTACGTAGCTAACCCCTCATGGTCTGGGCAAGGCAACGATCGCTGATAGCCGGGTGATAACGAAGTTGCAAGGACTAATGAGGCCCGAGATAAAGAAAACGAATCCCAGTCAAGCGCCGAGCGAGCGTTTCCTGGTCTGGATTGTGGAAGCGAAGTGCTAGACGAGTTTGGGCGTATTGCAACCAACAACCGGACCCCATATCGTCCGAGGCAACCATTGTGTTTGGCCAGGTGGTCTCCCATATCTTTCAAAGCGAAAGCTCACGTCGGTGACACATGGCTCTTCATGTTCGGCACTACCATTTTGTCGCGTGGTGGCGCCACGATTTGGAGATCAGAAGTCGAAGCTGACGGAGATCGGAGATTAATAAAACAATTTCATCCAGTGCAGAGTGTATCCAATTACGTGGCAAGCTGGCAGCCTCTGTGGCACACAGATCCGAAAACCCTTACGCGATTGCCCCCCTGCTACGTAACCAACATTGCAGTCATACACCCACTTACTCAGTACATCGTCTCGTCGTCTTGAGAGTTGAGGCAACAGGCGATCAACGCACAAGCGGACCTCAAAGAGATCGTCAACACTCCTGGGGGCGCGTTCGGTGGCCAACGGTCACTGTGCCTGATCTGATCTGATCTGATCCATGCCCTGACACCGGATCAAGATCCAACCCGAGCTCGTCGTGTCCGAACATTCCTGAGCGAACTTGAACTAGTACGAGGCCGTCATCTCCGTAAAGAGCCTTGTAGATATCTATATTTTTTTGGGCCAAGAGATTGCAAGCAGACGATATTTTGGCACCTGTTTCTCGTAAAGGGTTCTGTGTTTTGTCGACTCAATCCATACGCATCTAGATTGGCATCGTTTGATGAGCAGTTCTTCTTCGCATGAAGTTGTGTCGGTAGAGTGACTTAAGCTTGCTCGCTAATCCTTTGCGGGCGGGAATGCTTGGCTGCTTCTGGCTCTTCCCTCTGATCGCAGCTCGTCAGTGACTCGGTTCAGCATGAATTCTGATCCTTGTTCAATTGATTGTCTGTTGGGCTCAATATGGATCCCACTCGAGTCTGCGCTCCAGCAAGTATGACTCGACCGGAACTCCCCGCCAGACCTTCTGGCCGTCAACAGTATTGTAGAACTCTGGCTCAAAACTAACCATGGACCATCCATGAATCAACCTTCGCCAATAACATACTTCCGCAGCAGGGGTCAAATATTGCTCACGAAACAACTGCATGCTGTTTGAAGCGATCCCTTCGGCAATCTCGCTGTGGTTTTCGAGCCAGGAAATCTTGTCCTCTAAATCTGAATAGTCGCGTTGAACCTCAACAAAGTTTTGCTGCGGTCCATTTGACCTCATCAGAGGATGATAATGTTGAATCCAGTCCATCTTGTGGGCGATGACAACCGATTTACAGCTCTGAAGGTACTTGAGTCGCCCGGAGTAGGAGTTTCCTTCGGTGTGCGCCAAGTATTTATACTGGCAGTGCTCGGGCATGGATTTGAGATCGTTGGCCATCGAGTCCTTCTCCCTCCACGTCAGAGCCTTGACATCCGCCCAGGGCTTGCCAGCAGTAGTCTGGAGAAGTTGCTCTCGCAGTTTCAGACCCATCACGGCCCCTCGCCAAAACAGCTTGGGCACTTTAGTTGACCATGACCAGACTTCTTCAAGCGCAGCAGCTTTCATTTGAACTTCTGGTAAAGTCCCAACTTTTGTCTCGGGCCAAGACCAATGTCCGAAATCAGGGATCAACCAGATCTTTTTGTCTTCATCGCGGCGTGCATAACTCCAAAGAGGTACCGAGGGGACGCGATCGTCTGTGTTGAAGGCGAATTCAATGTTTGGGAGAGTTTCAGGTGAAGACAGAATGGCTCGATGTAGTGCCTGGAGGGTTGCGAGGCCTCGAGAATAGATTTGACCCTTTGTTTCGATGACATAGAGCTATACATGTTATAAATCTCGGCCCAAACCAATCTTGTGCTTTCAGCACGATCGAAGAGATGTGATGCATACCTGTTGATCGAAGATCATTGCACGAACATAGCCATTCTGTTTCGGGATCTCGTCAAGCTCCGCAACAGTGACATGCGATGCGCTCCTGTGCTTCACAGGTCGATCCACCTCTTCAAACAGGCCGGGGAAAGCTTGGTCGCATTGCTGCGTATTTAACATCAGGTTTGCTGCATCTCTCTGATAAATCCATGTTCCGTTGAAGTGTCCCTTTTGGAACAGCGCAGCGGCTCCAGACTGGATTCGAAGATGTGATGTGTGATGATTTGTTGACCACCACACAAAAAGGCTCAATGATATCAGCCCACAGACGATGAGCGTGGCGGCTCGCTGGTTCAGCATAACGCCTCGTTCGCTGAACATGGCCATAGAACGGCCTCACTACGGATGAGATGCTTGGAAACATCTTTGGTGCGAATTGCGCAAAATCTTGGACAGAAGTACACAGAGAACCACTGTAGAGAAAACGTCACCCACTCACTTGGCAGTTTCCACAACATCAATGCTCGATCCATCAGGTTACTATATCCGAGACACCTGGAGCCGTTCTTCCCGTGTTATGCCGCAGCATAATCTGTCAAAGAATAGGCAATCTCTTCCATTATAGGACATTGCATGTTCGGACCCAGCTATACTTGGATCCCGCCCTGATTGGCGGGTCTGGTGCCCGGAAAGGGGTTGAAAAATAGATGAAAACGAAAATGTTGACCTCAAAAGAACCATCCACGGATCTTAAAGCTTAAAGTTCTCCTTTGCGGGAGCGAAGTTTATTCAAGTGCAAAGTACGAAAAGAGATCTTACCTGGAGCATTATACAGTCTACCAACTGTCATCTTTATGACACGCATGTCCGGGCTCCTGAGGCATGGACTGTGTCTTGTTCCTGAAGTAGAGGTGCCATAGTATGTCCGGGTTGTTGCCCGCCTAAGCCATTCGAGCCTCGTCAGCATCCGGGGATTCGTAATCGTATTCGTATCCCACATAGGCAAGTCAGCCGGTACTTGTCTGCCTTGGCTCAAGCGACCAATTGTTTTGTAGTGTGATTTCCCCGTAAAATGAGGCGGACCTGCGACAAGGTGAACTTGATCTGGCCATCTGTTTGACTCCATCCATAGTCTTCACCATCACATTCTCTCTACCATCTGCGACGTTATCCAGGACCCCTTCACCCGTCTCTAATTGTGGGAGGCCACGCCATCTCTGCCCTTGGTTGGATTGTTCTCCACGGCGCGCCTCACATTCTGGGATCACCACACCCTCGGACCAGTCGTCTGGTCTGATCGAAGCCAACCATGGCGGACGTCTCCTCTACGCGGCTCTATCTGGGCAACCTTCCACGAAATAGTATGCTCACCTTCATTCACTGATTTCATTTGGTCTCCCCAGACAATGCGGCACCATGGAAGCTCTGCCTGTTGCGCGCAGGCGCACCCGGATAACACCAGTCGCTGATTACCTATCCAGTCACAAAACAAGACATCGAGGATCACTTTGGAACTCATGGCGCTGGCTCCATCAAAGAGATCAAACTCATGAATGGCTTTGGTTTCATTGAATATGAAGACGCCATGGATGCCCGTGATGTCGTGCCAGGTACAGCTTACACCTCTTATGCTCTGAATCTCCAGCTAACTTTGTCATAGCTTTCCGTACGAGCCATCCTACCTCTTTTACCTCTCCTTTTCTTCTGCAATGTACCCTGACAAGAACATAGACGGAACCGAATTCAAGGGCGAACGCCTCACTGTCCAATTTGCACGTGGCCCTCGTCGCAAGGACGACTTTTCTGGTCCACCAGACCGAAACATCCCTCGACCACGACGCACCATCTATCGCATGCAGATCACGGGCTTGCAACCAGATACCAGTTGGCAGGTTAGATACCCCAATATGTCCATCTCCAGGCTCTTCTCTTTTGGATCGAAAGCTACCAAGGATTGGTGATCTCATGTTCCCGCCGCATAATTTTCACAGAGATCATGTTTCCATCCACGGAGTTAGGCATTTGGTGAAACGCACCTGCGTTGCATCTCCCAGGCACCAGCCTTATGAAACTCATTCTCGCTTGCTCCATGAATATCCTCTTACTGTTGTACAGGACCTAAAGGACTTCGCCAGGAGCTCGGGCCAACTGGATGTCGTTTACTCCGAAACTGGTCGCGAACGCGATGGCAAAGGGTAAATCTAGTGCATTTGGAAGGTTCAAATACATGCTTATCATTGTCTAGTTTTGTCGAATTCGAGACCCAGGCCGACCTCAAAACTGCTGTCGAGAAGTTAGATGGACAAACCTTCAAAGGTGCGGTGGTTCATTGTACAGCTGATGTAAGTTCTCCCCGGATTGCCAAATGACATTAGCTAACACATTTGCAGATCCAGGACGAACGTCCCGACCCTCGAAGCTATCGTCAAAGATCTCCTCCGCGAGGTCGATATCCCATGGATGATTACTATGACCGACGTGGTCCTCCTCCTCGCGGTTGGAGCCCTCGTGGGTATCGCGAACGTTCTCCAGGACGTCGACCACCCGTGGATGACTTTTACGACCGTGGCTACGGTAGACGTACCCCTCCGAGAGACTACCCACCACCACGACGATATGACCTGGATCCATATGATGCTCCGCGAGGACCTCCTCCACCACCAGCTCGAGGCTATGGTGATCCTTATGGACGGAACGGAGAACCATACCCTCCTCGACCACGCAGCCCACCCCGCGGCGGCTATGGCTACGGCGGCTACGGTGGCTATGATGACCGACGCTACTAGTGATAGAAGGACTCCGTCTGTGTTGTCCGTGGCAAGTATGGACTCGTATGTGGCAACAACTTTCCGACCTGACAAGTCCACCTGATCTTTGTTTGCCATGGGGATTTCTCTATGTCAATCACCTTGGGCGACTCTCGCAGTATCTTCTTTGGGCTATGTCGGCTTTTTTCGAGTCTTGATTACGGGATTCTCCTACCTCGAGGAATTGGTTCGGCTCGGCTTGTGGTCGCTTTCTGTCTATGTAAAGCAATTTTTAAGGGCCTTGGAATCGGTAATGCTCCTCGAACGTACACAAACTGATGAACTGGAATGGAAAATGCACAAATGTTGACAAATCTGGATGCCTTGAATGTGACTTGAGCTTGGATCGGGATCTTTCCACGCATTGCTGGCCACCGAGACTTCTCGTTCTCTTGGAACGGACCATGGCTCCTCCTCATATACCCACCTTCCATGACACACCCAGCTCTTTCCTAAAGCAACGATTCCTTCTCTCTTAATTCAGGTCTTCTTTCTGAGGATTCGCTGCACGTCTTGACGTCGACGATCTAGCTCACATCGCGTTCTAACCTGTAGACATGGTGTGCCCACTTCCCTCCCTTTTCTACACCTGGCTGGATTCAATGTCGCAGCTATCATCTGCGGGCGAGCACTTCCTCGTAGTGCCTTGCAGAAACTGCAGCGATCTGTCGCATGGGTCGACCGCCATTCTATGCATGTGCTGCTTTTTAGCCTCACTAAACTCCAAGGTAGGTCGTTGATAATGAGGGTAAGGGCGTCCCTCAGATACTTCGTAATGTCGTTTGCGTAGGTTAGGTATAGTAGGTAGCAATACAATTGGTCAGCGCTCTGGCAAAACGTGGTCTTTCTCAACCTCTTCTGCCAAAGAGCTTCTTTCTAAAACTCTGGCCTTTGCTCATCTCTTTTGATTTCGTTTCCTGGCCTCCTTCTTTCTGTTTGCCCTTGGTGTCGGGTTTAGATGTCTGTTCTGCCACATTCGTCGGCCGGACAGGAAGCGCCGTGAGCCCCGAGGGTTGCTGCTGGTGTGAAACCCGCGGCGAGGTGGCGGACAGAGGAAGAGGCAGGGGCGGTGGATAGGCATCGGACGCCCCAGCCGAAGGGGCTGTCCTCGGCCGCGCGGGACTGCCCGTCGAACCTGTGAGCGGTCTCAGCTGTTGAGAGGAGCCGCGCGAATGAGGCTGTCCCTGTCCTTGTTTGCGGCGCGGCGACGGTGCCGTCTTCGGGTCGGCGCCTCTCTCGTCGTCTGCGAGCTCCTGGCCTTGGTCGTCGTCATCGTCGTAGTCGTGCTCTTCGTCTCCATCGTCGTCGTAGTCTTCATCTTCGTCATCTTCATCGAACGCACGCTCCGGGTCGCCATTGTACACCACCCACCAACCGATCTTCTCGTTGGGCGCAATCTTGTCACGTAGGTCCGCGAGCGCTTCCCACGCCTTGTTCGTCAGGCCGGGACCGGCGGCGATGACGTCCTCCACGTTCAGACTCAGGTCCGTCTCTTCGGGGCCCGGCTTCTTGCCGCCAGAGTGTTGTGTGTTGGCGCGGGATCTGTGCGGAGACGACGACGTGGTGGCAGACTGACTGTTATTGTTACCGCTTCCTGACTCTTTTTCTCCTCTTGCGGTAGACGTGTCCGTATTCTGTCCTTGCGTTGTCGCGACCGACGGGTGCGTCGTCGGCGTCAGGTTCGAGGTCGTGGAGACCAGAGGTGCCGCGTTGCTGCCGCCGCCGTTGCTGCTCCCAGGTGTCCGACCGGCGATCGTGACCACCTTGTCGCCGACGTAAGCGTAGGGCTGGCTCACCGAGTTCGGTCCGTCCACGTCGTCCGGGTTGTATTGTTCTATGAACTCGAGGTTGCGACCGCCGGGTCCCCCGCCCACCAGCTCCTTCATGATGTCCGGGTACAACCTGTGGAACGAGTCCAGGATGTCGGCACGCGAGTTCTCGTTTTGGATGTACTCCACGCTCGTGTTGTCGAGGTTGTTCACGATGGCGTGGACTCGGATGCCTGAGAAGCCTTCACGCGGCCAGCGGAAGCCGTGGACTAGGTAGACTGGCATTTCCGTGTGCTTCTGTGCCTTTTTGCTTGTTTTGCGAGCTCAGCTCCCGGCACGTTGACACGGATCAGAGAATCGAGAGGAGAGGAGAGCAGAGGTATATAGACGTAGAGAGCCTGGATAGACTGGGTAGAGACTGCGCCGATTCCGTCGACTGTGAAAGTCCGGAGGTGAGGTATACACTGTAGACTTGCGGAGAGCGAGGCGCAAGGTATATGGGAGTAGGCAGGGCTGAACTACCTGTAGATACTATCGTCGTTGTCTAACGTATTTTGTCGCGGTACTCGTATGGATCGTGAGTCCAGCAGTAAGGGTGAGTGAGGACCAGCAACAACAAACATGATCGATGGCAGTTGTGTGCGGTTTGTTTTTGCAACGCTTTGAGGAGAGCGCAGCTGCAGCTTGACGAAGTGTGTCGGATGCTCTCTGCGCCTAGCGTCAGTCAGTCGCGTCGACCGCTTCTTTATCCGCTATAAGGGCAAGAAAAACATTGGGTCGCACGGATCTGGGATTTCTGTGCGACAGGGGACAAAAGGTACAGATACTTTGAACCTTTGTACGAGTTGCGAAGCATAGGTATATACAACCAGGCCGGGGATCTAATATGTACAATATCCGTAGGTACATGTCCAGGTGCCCCGCCGGTGGAAACATTAGCAGGGAAGTAGCCGAAGCTGGGGTGGACCGGGCCAGGGGATCTCACTAAGAGAACCCCTACCTACCTATCTATAGGCATATCTTCCCTGGTCCATCTGTTGTATCACTCTCTGGGTAGGTACGTAATTTACGCTTGTCCAGGCGGCTGTTTACTGTCCGAGTGACTCGTATAGTGTACCAACCAAAGCGAGATGCAAGGAATGTCAGCCTTGCAAAACCCACGCGGCACAGGAGCATGCGTCTGCCCACCAGCTGAGAAATTCGGGCACCTTATTTCCTACGGATGGATATGGTATCTATCTCCAAAGAGAGAGATCGTGGGTCAAAACTCTTGATACATTCGAAACTGCTGAGGCGAGAAGTTTTTGATACGAGGACTTCTCTTGCGCTGTCAGACAGCATGTTGTGCGCATCTTCCATCCGAACGAAGCAGTAGCTAGGGTGTTGTTCTATACCCTTGATGACATGCTGGTTGTAGATTCTGGCAATTGAAGTACTTGCGTCATCGGACTGCTAGTTTCGCACGGCGAGCTGTGCAGGATATCCTCCCATCAATGCAAAATACAGGGAGTGCTTCTCGTATTCGGACCTAATGCACGAGCCCGGACGGATAGACCCTCTCAACATCGGTGACCTCTCTCTTTCCATTCAATGGTATGAATGGCAATATCGAGGCCGATCAAATGTTCCAGCTTGTAGGATCTCGACTTGGAGTAGATGATCGTGATGCTGCCGTGGACCAACTTGGCTGGAAGACTAGCGTTTGGGCCAGCCTGTTTTGGCCTTTAGCCCATATTGAAGAGTATAGCAAGGCAATAATCACAGTGGCCTCCTAGGTGCTTCGTGGCGATCTCTCCTGTCAAAAGCCCGGATTGAGTGCCAGAAAATCGACACCGTAGATGACATTTATTGCCTTTCGTGGTATTTCTTCCAGCTGGCATCAAACGTTTGCTCGTTGATGGCGAACAATCTGATGTAGTCTCTTTCGAGTTCATGTGCCCTTTTACCCAGCAGCACAACACTGTGCAGAGGAGGGCCAAGTTCAATACCAGACAGTTCTTTCAATGTTCCACAGGCGAACTTCTGGTCATCTGCACCAACACGAGCGCAACCAATAGCAAGGCTGTCTTCGTCGTACACCTTTTCGCCCTTCTCGGCTTCGATCTCTAGCATCTGTTGAGCACACTGCGACACAGTCATGTACCGTGGTGGCTCGTATATTTTTCTTCCTCTTGCCATATTTTCTAATGATTGTTCCTTGACCTTGATGTCCAGTAGTAGTAGCGTATGTAGCCCTATCGAGGCGTTTTCTCGCAGCCGATCATAAAAACTAGCAGGTCTCCAGTTGTCGGTAAAGAACACCATGGATACTGTCTGACCAAAATTGTACAGTTGCAGTCCCGTAGCGCCAACCGCATTCAAGATAGAGGCATTCGGGATCGACTTGGTTGGAACCGCAAGCTCTTTGGCTCGGAGGACGATATCAGTATGAGTAGTAGCACCAAATGGGTCGCCGACGACAAGGAATGCTATGTCAGATTTGTCTGCGCCGGAGAGGATTTCATCGCTAGACGATTCAACCATCTCACGATCTGCAACAATGACGGGTCTACCGTAGAATGACTCCTACCTTCACTGTCAGATACCAGCCTCGTCAGCTTCGTTCGCGGCATGGGTCTTTACAACGTACAAGTTTTTCTTTGCCAACATGGAGAATGCTCGTGTAGGCTTCGAGATACACACGTTCTGCGCGCTTCACGACCTCCAGGCCTTTGACTGTGATGTCTGTTTCATCGGCCAGGCCGAGCCCTACCAGGTACAACATAGTGGCTTGGACACAAGGTAGTCTACTCCGTAGTCGTGTCAGTAATTGCAGATCGAGCCCACCATTTGGCCAGGAACTAAATGCTAGATATCTAGACTTTCGTTCGGAAAAATGAATTGCGGGGAGAAAATCCGCATGGAAGAACTTCGGGTCCGTCGTGGTGGAATTTGGCAACGGCAGTCAGAGCGTTGACCAGCAAGACGAAGTTATCGCCATTACGCACCTTCCTCGAATTTCATCACCACCACATTCGTTACCATCGATTTGAATCAACAAGTACATTTGTTCATTGTCTGGAGCGACGGAGCGGCGTTTGTCGCGAGGATACCTCTAAGATTCGCTTTCCCATCTCCCCGGATCGTATCGAGAATTCCGAGGTTGTCGGGGGTTGTGGTCAGGAGTCAAGATGGCTGAACGTGCGAAATACCGGCAGGAGATTCAGCAGGTAAGCATACAAAGTGTTTTCTTTTCGCCCCATCAGATGTCCGTGGTGCCTTTTCCAAGTCTTCATTCGCACAAAGGGATATTGTCAGCTCGATGGAGTGTTGCGGGCGATGTTCTTGGGAGAAATTTCAAATCAGAAAGACCCGAGTGCAACTCGCAAGGTGATGGATGAAGCCGGTGAGCCAGATGGCGTTTTTACCGACACCCGCCGCGCGGTCATCTCAAAAAGCGTAGCCGGTGAGCTTGTCGCAACCGCGTTGCCACGGTACAAAGAGTGACAAGCCAACTTTGGTTGTGTGAGACGCGACAATCCAGATTGACACTCGTGTCAAACTTGCTCTCCTTTGTCACGAACAACAATACGACAATGGATAGCGACACCATGAGCGAACTTTCAGCCCCTGCCTCCCCTGTCTTGGATCATCCGCCTGATCACGACGAGAATGACACTGAGACCATGGGAGAGTACAAGCAGAGACTGATTCATTGGATTGAACAGATGATGTTTGTGAGTGGAGAGACTGCCGAACCCAGCGCTGAGACAACATGGATGATCGAAGAGATTGTCAGAGAGCAAGTTGTTGAGATGGTAAGTCTATATAGGTCTTGTGTACCCCCCTCCCTGACTAACATTTGGCAAGCTCACTCAAGCCACCGGCCTCGCCAATCGACGTGGCTCCAAGACAATCTCCATCATCGACCTGATCTTCCAGATTCGTCACGACCGAGCAAAGGTCTCCCGACTCAAGACTTTCCTCTCCTGGAAAGACGTGCGCAAGAACGTCAAGGATTCCGATGACAAAGGTGGCGGTGACGGTGCTGATGACTTTGACGAGGCATGCCACGTTCTCTCCCTTTCAGACTGCCCTCACTAATGTGTTGATAGGCTGCCGGCGGTGTCAACCCTTCTGCTCCTCAAAAGACCACTGCCAACAAGAAGGCTCGATTGGTTCTGCCTTGGGAAGTCCAGTCCTTCTACGCCGAGCAGGTTCCCGAACGTGAGGATGAAGAAGACGAGGAAGAAGAGGAGCAAAACGAGGCTACCCTCGCACGACTTGCTTCTGCTGACGAGCGCACGAAGAACATGACCAAGGAGGAGTACGTGTACTGGTCTGACTGCCGTCAAGCTAGCTTCACCTTCCGCAAGGGAAAGAGATTCCGAGAGTGGGCCGGATTTGGCACCGTCATCGATAGCAAACCGAACGACGACGTTGTTGATGTTCTCGGTTTCCTGACCTTCGAGGTCGTCCAGACACTCACCGAGGAGGCACTCAAGGTCAAGGCTATAGAAGACCAGGCAAACAAGAAGGCGAATGGCGGTCGTGGAGACCAGGAAGCTCTTAAGAAGAGAAAGCGAGCCGGCTGCAGCCTATTCGAGATGCCCGAGGAAGGTCGCACGCCGGTCGAGCCGAAGCATGTCAGAGAGGCTTTCCGTCGTCTTCAAGTGATTCCAAACCGTTACAAGTTCATGCGACGCGGGTATGCCGGCATGAGGACTCCCTTGAGACTGATCTGAGGACGGTCAGCGTGAATGTTGATATGATTATGAGTTGTCAAGGTTTAACATGGGCATATCGTTACGATTGCGATTGCGCATGTAACGGGAGTTTGACGGTACGAGGACTCAATTGTGACTGATCTGGCGTGGTCAGCACATTTGTCGACAGGCGTTTAAGGAGGCGTCAAGGATCGGTGTTGTTTAAATTGCGGCGAAGATTCTTTTTCAAAAGATACCCTGTGTGATTATGAGAAACCCGGAATGATTCTAGAACTATGAGTTTCAAGAACAATGCAAAACCCATTCAAACTTCTCTTCTCTTAGTTAGTTGTCCCTTTTTCTACCCAGATCCACTCTCTGTATCTGGCTGTGGATGGAGAGAAGACCTAGGTACCCGAGGCGACCTTTGGGTCAGTATTTAGTGCTTGAGCCATTCGATAAGATGGATAAAGCCGCATGACTCGTTCCGTATAGAAATTGACCCCACACCCAGCGCCACCGAAACCGCAGGCATCGATACCCAACGGGGTCAAAAACCAATGCATGCAAGTCTTTGCGTTGGACTCGGAGTCATCTTTGTCTTGGGTACACGTAGACTATTTGCCCCGAGAGTATCACCTCCTTTCTGGTAAATTTGCATGCCCTTCAACTCCCGCCGAGTCTTTTCACCGGCGCAATTCATTCGGATTTTCGTCATTGTCAATCTCACAACCTATATCACTGCCCAAGCCTACCTAGGAGCCACACGCAACAGAACTCCTCCGGCTTCTAGTTCCATTTCTACCGACGATCACGATGGGGGGCAAGAAAGGCGGCGAGAACACCAAGAAAGCCGTGGGCAACGCACGCAAGGCTGACGCCGCCGCCGCCAAACAAGCCGCCCAGGATGCCAAGGTCGCCGCGGTCGAGGACGACAAGTGGTCCAAGGGCTCCAAGGACAACAAGAGGAAAGAGGATGCCGAACGAAAGGCAGCAGAAGCCAAGGCGAAAAAGGCCGAACGAGACGCCATGCTAGCGGAAGAAGAAAAGTCACAGAGGTCGACGGGTAAAGGCGCGAACAAAAAGACGGCCGAGAAGAAGACGAGGGGCACACTCGATTTGGGCCAGCTCGACGGCGAACCGAGCGGTGGTGGTGGCAAGTCGGCGGCGGCACTCAACGCGTCGGGTATCGACAATGCCCTCGACGCCCTGAGCCTGACGGGGTCGAGCAACGAGCACAAATTGGACAGGCACCCCGAGCGACGGTTCGCGGCGGCGTACAAGGCGTACGAAGAGCGGAGGCTGCCGGAGGTTGCTCTCGAGCACCCCGGGCTACGGAAACAGCAGCGCATCGAGATCGTGAGGAAGGAGTTTGAAAAGAGCGAGGAGAACCCCTTCAACCAGGTCGGCAACGTGAGGTACGACGCCAGCAAGGAGCAACTGGCGGATGCGAAACGGCAGATCCGTGACGGCGTCGAGAAGAGATTGGCCGAGAAATAAAGATCACACTCCTCTCGCCTGAAGGGCTGGAGACAATTCACGATTGGACGCTGGGTTTTTTCTTTCTGTCTCTGTATCTGACTCGGCTCGGATCGCCGACTGCGAGACTAATGTTGGTGGAACATTTGAGACAGGATGATCTCATCAAGCGCAATGGATCTCCTGACCTGGGCCGAACCTTCTGTGGATGGACAATGGTATGTGCAGTATCTACATCACAATGGCCGAGCTGAGCAGCAGCATGAATGGTGGTAATACATACTAGGAGATCTAGGATGATCCATGCTTGGATGGTCTCAGACTGTACACCAAATTTCATCCTGAGATAAACGACTCTCGACTCATACGGGGCTCCGTTGGGTGTGATCTGCCACAAGCGATATCAACCATGAAGGGACATTTTCGTACGTGCGAGACCATTCGCCTCGATCATTGTTTTTCGCAGGTCTATTTCTCTCGCCACTATTTAATAGTTCGGTGTAGCTTGAGAGACATAGATATACCTACGTATCAGCCAAACATCGACTCTTTTTTACTGTATTTTCAATCCTCATGCTATACTCTATATTGTCCGCATCTACGATGTCTCGCGCCGATGCCTGCAATCGATTCAGCCCCCTCGTACAACAGAAACGGGATATGACAAGCCTTGTCTAACCTCTCAGGAAAATTCACAAATCTGGTAGAAAACAACTACTCAGATCCGACTCGTATCGACATTTCTGACAGACCTCAAATCACACACCAATCTACTACCACATCTAATTCAAGGTTGGTCCCCTTGACACTCGACAAAGTTATCACCACTTGCACCAGTATGTGTGACAACCAAGGCGAGTGTTCCCTCCTATCATTACGCATGGTGTGTTGGTTAGTGTTCCATTTTTGAGAAAACCCACAGGACTTGTTCTGATCTCCCCCGCCCCCCCCTACCCCGTGACAAGAGAGGGAGAAAGAAAAGAAATGAGATATACACTGAACAAAAGTACTTACATCGTTGAAGACGACCCTGTCCGCTCCGGGGGATCCACCCGAGTAGACCTCGTAGCTACTCAGGATGGGGAACTCGTACCAAGGTCCGGAGACTGAAATGTCGAAGCCTTCGCGGTCGTCGAATTCGTGGGGGTAGTCGTTGTCGCCGAGGGTGTCGCCGGATTGGTGAAGACTAAAACCCTTTTGGACGGCGGCGTCGATATCTTCTTGCCAGTAGCACGTGGAGCCGCAGGTGTCCACGCACGACTGACGGCGGGCAAGAGTGTCGGGCGTGAAGGATCGAGGGTACAATGAAGGCGTGGTGCGTGCGTGAAGGATGGGTTTGGGGGCGGCCAGGGCCACAGCAGGGAGAAGAGCCAACAGAAGGGACGTCGGGAAATGCATGGTGTTTTGGTCGATTTTATACCTTCTCAGCAGAAGTTGACGTCGAGGGTTGGGTTGCTTTGACCTGGAGAGAGGACAGGATTGTATGAGGTTGGGAGACACCTTCGGCCTCTTATATACAGCACTATAAGTCCGTGAAGGACCTCGGTAGAAGGCAACCCACCTACCTATCGTTTCGCTCGCTCCTTCATAATTCGTATCGTGCTCTGTCTCTCCAGAGAGAGAGTGTGTGTTGTGTGTGCTGCTGATGAGGAAGGGATCCGCATGGCATCCCTTTCATCTTCCAGAATCAACCCCATCCTATCCCATGCACATTCGATGCTGTAGAACATGCATCGCGTCCCTACCTACTCTGGACAGGATCGACGTAGGTAGTACACAGCGGGATCTCCGTCTTCAGGTCCATTCGCAACCTGAGTGGCTCGCTCGTTTCGAAAGCAGGATACAATATTTCACCCCAGTCTGGCGCTTGCGGAAGAGGTCGCATCAAGGAACAGCACAGGTTAGCGACAAGCTTTTCGGCTTGAGATGGCTTGCGTCTCAGGGCGATCTCGTCAACCTGCCCTATCAAGGTCAAGATGTGAAGCACGACGACGAGGGGAGTTGCCGACGAAGTCGGGGAGAGATAGATCGTCCTGCTCCACCCCCTTCCGAGGAAGCCTCGTCGCGAGTCGATTGGCTCGAAGCACAACTACACAATTTACGCCAGGACTGTCAGGTTCCCGGGCGATACCTACGAGTAGCTTGATACGATTACACGACTGGCTACTAAGGGTTGCCTGAGGTTGTAGAAATGTAACATGACACGGCAAACAGCCTCGTTTTCGTGTCCGATCAGCCTTTGATGCATGAAGCCTGGAAAACATGAGACCTGTGACACCTTTCAAATCTTGGTCACTTTATCATAATTTATCCAGTTGTTCATTACAAAGTCACTTGTACCATCAACTGTACTTTGCTAATAACCTGCTGAAAAAGCTTGTCCCCAGTACTCCGTACTAGAGTATATACCCAATGGTCTTCCAAGATTCGCGCACCTGTGTTCCAGGACAACAACATTCCTCTACTGGTGCATGACGGTTCGTACATCCCACACGCATAGTCTTTCGTCCCATCCGCAACTGGCCGCCCATCCTTCACTGCCGAAAAGGCACCAGTCGACGCCGGTTGCGAACTCGGTATGTCTTCCCATCTGTCCGAGTTCTCGAGCCGGGCCGCCCGGATCACCGCCGTCCGTCCACACTCGACATGTCATATCGTAGCTGGCACTCAGCAGCAAGTCCGGCAGGTGCGGACTCCATGCAACCTTCCGTACGGCGTAGGCGTGGCCCTGTAACAGCTGCAAGGGCCCTTTGGGTTGCCGGATGTCAAATGTTCGAATGATTCTGTCAACTCCTGCCGTGGCCACGATGGTGCCTCGGTACTTGTTCCAGTCGTGTGTGAGGGCCTCCGAGGGTGGGAATGTCGGTTGGAGTTTAGCGACACCCGTCGACAAAAGGGGAGCGTGTATTGGTATTTGCATTGTGAGATGGTTGCTTGCGCTCGCCGGTGTCCTGAGGTCCCACACACGCAGGTGGCTATCTGAGCAGACCGCGCTGAGCATCCCGTCCGTGTGCGGACTCCATTGGGTACTGTACGTGCAGGAATGGGTGGGCAGTGTCAAAAGGCTCTGCTGCCGTTCGGGATTCCATATCTTCACTGATCCGTCCCACGATGAAGAGGCGAAGGTGGCTTTCGAGGTGAGATTCCAGCTGCAGGAAAACGCTTCTCGGGAATGTTCTTGAAATGTGGCTATGGGAAATTCGGGGCCGAGGGAGACATCGTAGAGTCGTAGAGAACCGTCGCCGGAGGATGTCAGAACGTGACATGAATGAGCTTCGGAGTGCGTCACATCGTATAGCGCATCTTGGGTGGGATAACTACACGGATCAGCCTTGGTGACATTTTATCGAGACAAAGTCCTCTTCCTACCTCTTCAAAGGCACAATGCCCTGCGGTGTCAACTCTAGAATGAACAGTCGTCCGTTGCCGACCAGACCATAGTTGGCCGATGCCGCTACGGCGATGCGATTGTCAAAGAAGGGTGAATACTTGACTGCATAGCCTTGAAAGCCCTGTGTGCGGTACTCTAGCATGGCGAGTATGGATTGATGAGACGCCTGTAGTCTGGTATCCTGATGCAGCAGTCACACATCATGCGCCAGTCTATTCTGTATGGATTGAGGGGTTTGAAGTCGCCAAAAATGTTTCCCTGGTATCATGCATCGACACAACGTTGTTGCTCGCCGTGGTAGTCAAGGATGAAGCAGCTCAAAGTGGACGAAGATGTATGACTGGAGATGCCGAGGTTTCGCCCCCCGCGTATCAACAATTCCGACTGCGTACTGCATATCGACGTTTACTCGACATTATTAAGATCCCACGACGCCACTCTCCATTCGACAGTTTCACAGCAACTCGAGCTACTAACACGATCTTTGGTCAAAGCATAGATGATGGCACCAAGCAGAGGTTCTTCTGTATCTATTGTTTTGGTCTTCCAATATGGATGCCTTCGTCTCTCGCAAACGACGACGCGTCTCGTCGCCGACACAGGATGAGACTCAGACCGCGCCCTCTAAACTTCCAGCACCTTGTTTACACGAAGATGAAGAGGAGGATTCAACAGATGTCAAACTAGCTATTCTATCCTCTCTTCACCCAGACAGGACGCATGATGATCTTCTCGAAATCCTCCTCTGTCATGACGGCTCAGTCGAACTCGCTCTAGATTCCCTGTCCACAACCAAGTCGCCAGCAAAGCGCAGACATACGACACCAGGCCTGCAGAGCGCCCTTCCGTTCCCGTCTACGGGCAATAAATCTCCTTCGAAGCAGCAGTTGACGAAAAAGGGCAAGACGTTACATCTTTACACTCCCGAAGACATTGCCAACCACACACCTTGCTCCGTCGTCCATAACTTCCTCCCGCCTGATCTAGCCAATGCCCTGCTCGAAGAACTTCTTGCCGAAGTCCCAAGCTACGAATCGATCTCGTTCAAAATCTTCGATAACGTCGTCAAATCGCCCCATACAGCCTGTTTTTATGTCGACTCCCTCGCCGACCTCCAGCGTCAACGATCCGAATATTACTACAATGGCAATGATCTGGGCGATATTCGCCAGATTCTCCCCGTTATGCAGCAGGTGAAGGTCCTCGTCCGGGACGCAGTCAATGAACAAATAGCCATACGGATTCGTGATTTCTATGTCGACGGCAAGAAACTCAAATATCAATCTCCACAAACCTGGCAGCCCAACGCGGCATTCGTCAATTGTTACGACGGAGGCGCTCAGCATGTAGGTTACCACTCTGATCAGCTCTCCTACCTCGGCCCCAGGGCTGTGATAGGGAGTCTATCCCTTGGTGTGGCGCGAGAATTTCGCGTGCGCAAGATCGTACCCAAAGACGAGGAAAATCCGGATTTGGCAGCGGATGTCTCTGGTCAGATTGCGATTCACCTGCCTCACAATTCGCTACTGGTCATGCACGCCGAGATGCAAGAGGAATGGAAGCATAGTATTGCACCAGCAGCGGTTGTCACGCCACATCCTGTTGCGGCCAACAAAAGAATCAACATAACCTATCGCTGGTACAGGGAGGAGTTTCGGCCAAAGTACATCCCCAAATGTCGGTGCAAGGTCCCGTGCGTACTGAAGGTGGTGCAAAAGCAGAAGGCCAATAGAGGACGGTATATGTGGATGTGCCAGGTTGGTAATAAGCCTGGAGGGGGCGAAGGGTGTGGTTATTTTGAGTGGGCGAAGTTCACGGATGATGGGGTTCCTTTGGGTTGGAAGGCTCCGGATCAAGTCGAAGGTGACATTGCGGACGTCTCCTCGGACCTGACTAGAAATCGAGGAGAGGATGCAGACAGCAGTATCGATGAGAGCAGATGAGAAATTCATTCCATTCATGAACATAGTTTATACAAAGTATCGATGCAATCGCGGGTATCACCCCTAACAAAAGGACCAATCTTCTCAGGTCAATAGCAAGATAGTACGACTCTCACGGAGGACAGTGCTCCACGAGACGTCATTCTCGCCGGCGTCGCGCCTCCTCCAGACTTCACGAGCGACGACTTCGGCTGCTTCGGCATTCTTGAAGCCCGCCCAACTGGCGTGCCTCATGCAGAGAATCGCTCGGTGGCGCAGGTCATCGCCCAGGGCTTCACAAGCCGCTATAAAGCTCGGCCACACGGTCGTACCGAGTCGGACGCCCATGAAGAAGCGGTCCTTGCTCGCCTGGTGGCTTTCCAGGTTGCTCAGGATGCTCTCGACGTAGTGCTGTAGGATGATCGGGTTGGTGCCTCTCACGAACCGGAAAAAATAGACCAGCAGGGCGTGGTGCATCGCCGTCCCCATGTGCGATCGCATTATCTGTGACGCGTTATTGTTGTTTTCGGTGTTCACGATGTCGGTGGTGGTGATTATTACATCACTGCTCGTCGGTTCTGCTGATGAAGATGATGTCGTCGTCGTCGTGGTATCCCGGACATTGGGGACTTGGAACCTGCAAATGTCATTTTCGAGTGCCGCGGCCGCTGCGACTATCGAGGGTGGCATCGCCGGGGGAGCCGTACCGTGCAGTTCGGGCGGGTCAATGTCTGCAATAAGATTGTTCGTCCTGGCTATGAGGCGCATCAAAGAGCCTGGTATACCGTACAGTTCGTAAAACGTCTCTTCTTCGGGTCCCGTCAGGCCTAGATCCGACATGGTCTGGAGGTTCAATGCCACCGTGGCCGAGTGCGAAAATGTGTCCTGGGGAATCTGCTTCACCATCTCGACGTGTTCGGGGAACAAGGCGTGCTTGTCGAGGGTCTCCAGGTACTGATCACGGGTCTGGACGAACGTGGTCTGTTCAATGATTCGAATGTAGGAGAAAATCCGATGTAGCTGGAGAGCCTTGTCTGAGAACCTTCGTTTGGTTCGTCCGATCCGATTGACAATATCTTCACACTGGAGAATGAAGAAGCGAGCATCCCACGGATCACCACTGATAATCTGTAAAAATGAATCAGCAAAGTAATTTTTTTCTTTCTTCAAATGAAACCGAACGACTTGACAAGAAGGGGGCCGCTGACTTACCCCAGTACATATAAGGCTCATGGCACCCACGAACAGCTCCTTGTATTTGACTTTGATCGTGGGATCGGACACCATGGCTTGAAGGCATTTACGGAACGCGGTGCGAGCTATGTCGCGGAATTTGAGTGCTTGAGAGCCCCAGTATCGTGCATTCGATGACCCTTCGGGGTGAGCTCCCGATGAAGAGGACTGATGATGATGATGGTTGTTTTGTTGAACGCCTGTAGAAGAAGAAGACTCGTATAGCGAGCTCAAGTGGTAACAGGTCAGGGACAGTAGACTGTACAAAAGTGATACCCGGGCGAACCCCGACTGCCCCATGATGTCGAGTTCGCCATATGCGGTCAACGCGCACGGCACATGGATTCCACGATACGGAGCCTTGTTGTTCGGCAAAAGTGACAATGAGTCGATGACATGGCTGGTGTAGTGCGACAACAAGAAGCGCACGTTGTACGGGAGGTATGGCGAGCCATTGGGTAAGGATGTGGCCGAGGGATGTCCGTAGAAGCTGCTCAGTCCGCTTGTTGGGTCAGGAATGAGGTATTTGTCGACGACATTATCAAGACACGCATGCTTATCATCAGAAGAGGAAAGAACCCCATATGCACCGGGCAGAAAAGCGTGCTCGAATCCGAGGGATGAGGATTTGTCGATGCTCGAAAAAGTTTCTCCAGCATCGAATCCCAGGAAGTCTGGCGTGAATACTTCATTCAGGAAAGCTTTGTCGGATAATGAAGAGTACCAGTCATCGTTCGAGGACCACAATCCAGCGCTCAGTTCATTGCTGGGTGATGGAGATCCGGCCGAGACATGCCGCTGACTTGCGACGCCAGACTCCATGGACAGAGTCGGGCAAAAGACAGAGAATGGGCCTTCGATGATCTGCCAGTGCCGTTGACGGTCGAAGTTGACTTCTAATTCTCTGATCCGACCTTCCAAAGCCTCGAGCACGTCATCAACCTGGGCAAATGATTGACTTGACTGTAGGAGTTGCTGAACCAGGTCATCAGAGAATTGCAGTCCGGACCGAGCTGTTCACACATCTCTCGTCAGTAAACGAGTAACGACCACCAACTTTGGGGGGGAACCTGGGACCGAAAGAGGCCAGGTCAGACCAGCACCAACAACGTACTACCGAAGATATCCGTCCGAACTCGGCGGACCTCATCACCATCAGTTGCGCCTTTGGTCTTGCTGTCGCGCTGACCGGGCTGCCATCCGGGTAACCAGTGTAGCTGGATGGAAAAGCCAGGGCACGTCAAGCCCAGCCTGAGGCAATTGTTGCAATTCGGCTCGGTCAGGTCGCATTTTACCTTTCTCCGCCTACACTCGAGACAAGAGGTGAAGGTTCGCGACCGCGCCTTGGGCTGCCTCGCAAGGGGCATCGGGGGAGAGCGAGAGACGGTCTCATCCCATCATCACGTGTGTGCGCCGAGTTCGATCATCTAGATGGGGGGTCAGGAGGTGAGGAAGTGGTAAGTCAGTAATAAATGGTGAATAATGGGAAGGCCTCGGCGACAGAGCGTTCCTTATCTAACAAGTGCCTATCGAGCACGATCTCGAAGCGGGTCCGCCCCAGGCCCGTGTCTCCCCACAATTACGGAGTAGGTGCTATCGAGAAAGTGCGTCCCAGGTGTATCTTGGCCGGCGCTGATGGCCGTGGAGACAGTACCGATAGTGGCAACCAAACCCTTGGGGGACCCTTGACCTCCACGTTTTACACCTTTAGTTACTGTACTGTACCTTCGCCACCATCCCATGGGCAGTCCTCGCCGAGACAATGAGTTCGAGGCCTTTGCCAATCACGCTACCAAACTTACAAGATCAAGTGAGCCTTGTACGGCCCGTGGTCGACTTTACTCGTACAAGTCCTGCAAGATCACCAAGTCACAGAGACGAGTTCGTCATTCATTCAATGATCCAACGACGCCATGTTGCTGGAGCAGGACACGAGTAAAGCGCCGACGCTGCTTGCACAGAGGTAAGGGGAAAAAAGACGAGGCAGGAGTCGACGAGGTATTTTCAGGGAAACTAACAAAACTTTCAGGATAAAACCATCCAACTATCAACTCTCGATTTTAAATGTCGAGTTTGGAGGACAATGGAAGTATGATGGGAAGGCAGTAATCGATGCTGAAGCCTTCGTGACGACCAACACAGTTATCCTGCATTCTGAAGACCTCGAAATATTGAGTACTGAGGTCAAGTCAGGTCTTGACTATTCACTAGGTCAGTCCACTCGATACTGTCTATCACGTCACCAGCCATCGGAAAAGGCTAATGCTGATATCGGAATTCACAGTCCAGGATGCCTCGTCGATAGTGTTGAACGAAGATGACAAGCAAGTTTGCTTACAGTTCAGTGAGGCGATCTCGAAAGGCCACTTTCAACTCCTCGTTTCGTTCAGGGGTCAGTGTGACCCTGACATGACAGGATTTTACAGATCCAGATATGAACCTCATGAAGATCTGGATGCTGCTTCGGTCAAGGTCGGTAGCGATTGCTACATGCTGGCAACTCACTTCGAGCCCTGTGACGCGAGGAGGGCTTTTCCGTGTTTCGATGAGCCTCATCTCAAGGCAACCTTTGAGCTCGAGCTGGAGATTCCTGAAGACTTGACTGCTCTGAGCAACATGCCGGAGAAATCGTGTCGGTCTCTCGACGGCCCCAAAAAGGGCTTGAAGACGGTATCTTTTGAAAAGTCTCCTGTCATGAGCACGTATCTTCTTGCGTGGGCTGTAGGAGACTTTGAGTACGTTGAAGCCTTGACGACAAGAACCTACAGTGCTGGAAAAATCCCAGTGAGAATCTACACCACAAAGGGTCTGGTCCAACACGCCCAGTTTGCACTCAAAGACGCGTGTGATACTCTTGACTTATTCAGCGAGAGCTTTGGCGTCGAGTATCCCTTGCCAAAATGTGACCATCTTGTGGTACACGACTTCATATCCGGAGCCATGGAGAATTGGGGATTGATCACATACAAGCCGACAAAGATCTTATTCGATCCAGTCACTGCAGACAACAGACTCATGTCCAAGGCCTCCTATGTGGTTGCACACGAGCTTGCACATCAGTGGTTTGGGAACCTCGTCACCATGAGTGGTTGGAACGAGCTCTGGCTGAACGAAGGATTTGCGACGTGGGCCGGCTATTTCGCCGTCGATCGACTGCATCCGGACTGGAACATCTGGGGTCAGTTCGTCGACGAAGCCATGGAAGAAGCGTTCGCCCTGGATAGCTTGGACGCATCACACCCGATTGAGGTAAATTTCGCGACTGAAAGTCAAGCGCGGCAAATGTTTGACAGCATCAGCTATTGCAAAGGAAGTTCGGTCATCCGCATGCTCGCTAGCTATCTGGGTGAAGGGATCTTCTTAAAAGGCATCGCAGCCTATCTCGAGAGCCGCTTATACGGAAACGCAACCTCAGATGATTTGTGGCGTGCTCTGTCACAAACATCTGGTCTGGACGTGGGCGAGTTGATGGATTCTTGGATTCATCGGGCAGGGTTTCCCTTGGTAAATGTCGTCCCTACACTGGATTGCATCGAGTTGTCACAAACGCCGTTCCTCCGAGAAGCCACGAGCGATAAGACTGCAACTTGGCACGTACCTCTTGGTCTCAATGCACAGAAGCCCAACGATGATTGCAAGAGACTTTGTACAAAGTCCAAACAGCTCAAAATGCCGAACCTAGTCTCAAAAATCAACCATGGTCATACCGGCTTTTATCGTACTCATTACCCTTCAGAATATCTCCTCTCGATTCTTTGGGCCCCTTCGAAACTATCAAGTGAGGACAAGGTGGGTATCATTGCCGATATGCGAGCCCTTGTCTTTGCCGGGTCGAGACCAGCCGGTGATCTTTTGACAATACTGCCTGCTTTCAAAAAAGACAGAGACTGCTTTGTCTGGTCCCAAGTCAAGAAAGCCGTCTCTTTGGTGATGTCGGGGGTCTCTGGTGACAGTCAAGCCGTAGCAGCGGTCAAGGCATACACCCAGCAACTGCTGTCTGAAGTCAAAGCCGAGATCAGCTGGACTGGAAAGACCGACAGCTACGTTGACGGCGAATTCGAAAAGAACATTATTCAACTCTGTGTCGTGGCTGACGACGAGGAAGTTCTTGGTCAAGTCAAGAACAGGTTCCAAGAGTGGAAGAACGGTGGCGCTCACTCTATCAACCGAAACCTCCAGTCACCCATCTTTGGTATCTCTGTCGCAATAGGCGGCGAACGGGAATACTTGGATGTCAAAGCTGAATACATAAGAAATCAATCCATCGACGGACGAGAGATCTGTATTGCAGCAATGGGTCGGACAAAGATTACGGCCATGGCACGGGACTTCCTCGACTTTACTTTTATGTCAGAGGATCACATTCCACTACAAAACATCCACTTTGTCGCCATCGCCTTGGCCAACGGCCCTTGCAGTTCTGTGCTATGGGAATACGTCAAGGAGAACTGGGACACGGTCTACAAGAGACTTTCAGTTAACGGTGTCGCTCTCAACCTGTTCATCGAAAGTGGTCTTTGTTGCTTCGATGATCTGGATGTCGAGAGTGACATTGCTGAATTTTTCGCGGCCAGGAATGTTCCCGGCATCGAGCATCCTCTTCAGGTGGTCAGTGACAATATCAAAATGAACGCAGCGTACAAGGCCAGGGCAGCCTCGGAGATCAGACCCTGGTTGCAGGCAAATGGGCTTTTCTGAGGCAGAATGAAATGAAATAGACACGATTTTTCTTTATCCTTGGAGATACCAAAATGAACATAGCATTAGGAAAGAACGAACGTTGAGCCAAAACAAGATCATTGACACTATTCATTCATGGCGAACCACTCCTGTGTACAGTATTATCCATGTTATATATACTGGGTTATTTCTCATTGGATCCTCGTTGCCGAAGTTCTCTCTTCAGGACACTGATCAGCAATTGTCATTCCATACACCATGTGCATCTAGAAGCAGAGACATGATTACTTTGCTATTCATGCAACCTTTGTTTCTTCAATGACTTGCTCCGCTTGATCAGACTCGGAACCACCACGGGTCTCCTCTTCACCTTCGATGATTGTCTGCTCTGGATAATTATATGGGAAGATCATGTGAAGTATGTAAGAGATGAGAGCAGCTGTAGAAAGAACGTGTCAGCAGGTCAGGTCATAAAGTATGCGCTGGGCTAGATAAAAGAATTAAAAAACTTACCCACGACGAATCCGAACACGAAACTGAGACTGAAGATTCTGGTTCCTCCTAGGGCGACATGAAGTTTTGGGTTGACCGAGTGGACGAAGCCAGGCATACTGGGAACAACAGCGCAGACCCAAGCGACAACCGTCCTCCAGTTGGTGCCGTAGTAGTACCAGTACAGCGACTTCTTGGAGCCGACGTAAAGATCGGGAATGTGGAACACCCTCCTTTGAATTAGGTAGAAGTGAACACACAAAAGACCAATCATGGGACCCAGGAAGACTGCGTACGCTGAGAGGACGGCCAAGAATGTTCCGCCCGAGGACATTTGTTGCCACGGGTTAGGGGCCACACTGAGGATGGCCAGGAGATACGCGCCCCGGCGCAGGTTGATGTACTTGGGGAACACGCTGGCAACGTCGAGACCGCCAGCCAAAACGTTCCCGACGACGTTGATGGAAAGCTGAGAGAGGATAAAGACGATGCCCAAGAAGAAGGCGGCCGCACGACCTCTGGATCCGTTCTGGTCTTGGATCGCCATGAACAAGGTGCTAGGATCCCAAAGCGGTGTCCCATTGCCGTATTCTGGAAACATGGGTTAGCCATATCTTCACCTTCGTCATTAAAAAACACGGTAGACTTACGGTTCTGGGTGGCTGCAGTGACGATGACACCGATGATCGCCATCAAGGAGCTGGTAATCATAAAGGAGAAGGCCTGAGTGTAAGTGACGTGGCTTGGGCGCTTTGCAAATCTAGTGAAGTCGTTCTGGTTCAAGATGCCGGAAGCGATACTGCCGATGACGCTCATCACTCCGCCAGACATTTGCCATCCCAACTCGGACGAGCTGATAGTCGTCTTTGCGTCGAAGACGGTACCGTACCCTTTGCTGGTGCCGACAGCCCATCCGAGGAGGCAGAAGAGCGTGATGCCGACGACAACCGAAGCACCGTGAAAGTACGGGCGCAATTGTCCAGGCCTGAACCAGATGAAAATGGCGCAGAGGAAGTTGAAGAGCACGTATCCCATGAACTGCGCCGTGGTGATACCGATACCTTGTGGCAAGGTGTTGGGGATTCTCTCATCGAGGTCCAACCAGATCGACCGAAGGCAAACGTATATCATCTTTCCTCCAATGACGGCCTGGACACCGTACCAAGTGATGGACGTCAAGATACGATTGAGGATTGGGAAATATGCACCCCACATGCCTGTGCGTTTGATAAAGAGTCAGAACGTCGATTTACACACAGAAAGAACCAACCAAAAAAGGACGGGGGAGGGATGTATACATACCCCAGACACTCCTGCAGACGATTGGAAAGCCGATGTGACTCTGAGCACCGGACACCGAGTTGAGAACGGCGAAAGCGCTAGCCAGGGCGTTGCCGATGAGGATGACAATGATGGCTTGCCAGTATGTCATTCCGGAGGCCAGCAGCGACGAACCAGTCTGGTAGGTCGACATGTTCAAATTGATAAGGAACCATAGTTCGACGAACTGAAGGGGCCCTGCGCACAAACAAGGTGATCAGACTACATCCAGATCACTCAAGACGTTTCTCACAAACTTACCCCAGGTCTGGCGCTCAGGGGGAACGGGCAGGATATCCTCGTTTGCCCATCGATTTCCTCGCTCGTTCTCTGGGAGCTCGATCTTGCGCAGAGCGCGCCTGACGAGAGACATATTTTTGTTCTGTTTGTTTGTTGCCGGCAACAAGATTTCCTCGTACAGTACAAAGCACAAACGGGGGGGCTGTTCTGTTGTTCAGGGTAAAGGGGAGTGGTAGGTATTCTCAGACTCCGCACCCAAGCGATGATAGAGAGTAAGTACAGGTTTCACATCCACTATATACCTAGTCCCCGATCCCTTTTTGTCGCGTGCTGGGAGGGGGAAACAGGGTCCTGGGATCTTGAAAGGTTTGGCTGGCTCACATGAGGAATTCCTTGATAAGACTAAAATGGGTTCTGGAACATCCCCAGGACACACAACTTCCAGTATGCGAGCGAGAAGTCATCCTCCACTGATACGGAATGGAAGGTGGCAATTCAATATGGAGAGGTATGCCTCGCCGACCAAGGAGGGTACCCGAGAGCGCGGATCACCGCCAGTCGTTGTCGATTGTACCGTGGGTCCACCCCCGGTCGGTGGGCAGCCAGTAAAGGCAATCGAGATAAGTGCCATAGCTTTGGGAAGCCCTCGCCGACACAATGGGTCAGGCTTGGCTTATCGACCGTATCTACCACCGTACAGTTGCCGAGATCTCTGGCTTTTTGGTGGCTGATTCGCCCAGAACGGAAGTACGAGTTACAGTACATCTTTCATCCTGTTCAACACTTCCCCATGCGAATGGTCGAAATGGATACAGGATGTGGATCCCGACTATAACCGCGATTTCGAAAGGCAGTACTCCGTACTCGGTACTTTCTTAAGTGCTTTTGGGGAAATTGGGATTAAAGTCTGGCGGCACTTCTTAGTCTTCCCTCGTAGCCAGCAGACTGCCGACCGCACTACAGTCTACCAGAGTATCGGTGGACGGCCAGGCCAATCTCTGAGTGTTTTACTGTCCAAGGGAACTTTACAAAGAACGGAACATAGAGAAACGAAAACATACCATGGCTATTCAAAAGGTGTACAGAATTGGTGTGGATGTTGGTGGTACCAACACCGACTGTGTTATACTCCGTGAGTGTTCGAGGCTGATGGCACGAAATAAAACATGCTGACGAGAAACGAACGAAAAGACCCTGGCCAAGCACACTTGCCGCATCGAGGTATCAGGACTGCTTTCAAGACTCCCACAACAGCAAACGTCACGGAGGGTATCACGAAAGCCATCGAAGGTGCTATCTCACAATGTGGTATTCCTTTGCACGACGTCTCGGCCGTGATGATCGGTACTACGGTAAGTTCAGACCTTGAGTAAAGACACGTGTATGGCAATGGCGGAGGCTAACCATTCTTCTAGCACTTTATCAACGCAGTCGTCCAGGCAGATGATCGGAATCTGAGGAGCGTCGGTGTTCTGCGTGTATGCGGCCCCTACACAAAGGAGAACCCGGCATTCATGGATTTCCCGCCTATCCTCGCGAGGATTATGAACGGCCACGTTGCGTATCTGGACGGCGGTCTTGAATGTGAGTGCTCTGACTTTTTTTGCTCAGTCACGGTGAGCTCCTCGGTACTGATTCAGAATAGTCGACACTCGTGAGATCATGCCCCTTGACGAGGCACAGATTCGAAACGAGTGCCAAATCCTGAAGCAAAGGGGCATCACAGATATCGCAGTAGTGGGAGTGTTTTCGCCGCTCGACATTTCTGGAAAGCAAGAAGCGAGAGTCAGGGAGATTGTCCTTGAAGAAATTCCCGGTGCTGATGTGGTTCTATCCAGAGAAAGTAGGTTGCTCATTTTCACAAATTTCCACATCCATGTCGAAGATTTCGAGACTAAATTTTGGCGTAGTCGGTCAACTTGGTTACCTGGAGCGTGAAAACGCCACCATCCTCAACACCTCTATTCTGAAGTTCGCCAGAAGGACCATTCGAGGTTTCAAGCTTGCCATCCGTGGCCTGGGTCTCTCATGTCCACTGTACCTGACGCAGAATGACGGCACTATCATCGACGCCGACTCGGCCGAGAAGTGCCCTATCAAGACCTTCTCCAGTGGTCCTACCAACAGTGCCTCGGGTGCTGCCTACCTGGCCGGCCTTGACACCAAGGAAGGCAAGATCCAGGATGCACAGGTGATCGTCGCAGACGTCGGTGGCACGACGACAGATGTCTGTGCACTTTTGTCGTCGGGTTTCCCACGTCAAGCTGGCACTTGGGTCGAGATAGGTGGTGTCCGAAGCGCCTTCCCCATGCCCGAGGTCCTCTCTATCGCCCTCGGTGGAGGTACCAAGGTTGAAGAACAAAACGGAAAGGTCATCGTCGGTCCTGAATCAGTAGGCCACAGACTCCTAACCGAAGGTCTCGTGTTTGGAGGCAACACTCTGACGACCACCGACATCGTCGTCGCCAGTGGTCACGCTGACATCGGCGACAAGACGAGAGTGAAGGACGTCCCTAAAGATGTCATCGCCCAGGCCCGACTCCGTATGAAGAAGCTGCTAGAAAATGCCGTGGACTCGATGAAGCTGAGTGCCGATGATGCTGTCGTTATCCTTGTCGGTGGTGGTAGCATCGTGCACATGGATGACCTGGAAGGAGTTGGCCGAATCATCAGACCGCCGTACGTGCATCCCAGCCTGTGTTTGTAAAGTTGTATTTTGTTACTGACTTTCATTCTTTCCCAGATTCCACGACTGCGCAAACGCCGTCGGTGCTGCCATCGCCAAGATCTCTGGACAAATCGACGTCGTCAAGGTCCTCGAAGGTCTTGACGAGGAAAAAGTCGTCGAAGAGGTATGCATGGAGGCTACGAACATGGCTATTGATGCTGGTGCCGATCCTGCGTCCGTTCGCATTGCCACGATTGAGAACATGCCACTACAATATGTCCAGATGAAAGCAAGCCGAATCGTCGTCAGAGCTGTGAGTTGCCTTTCCTTTCTTGCTTGCTTACCCGTTGCCACAACACTCTGACTTGAACCGCTGTAGGCTGGTACGTTGAATCAAAATGCCCTGCTTGACTATGTACCCTTGGAGAGCGTCGATGAGTTGTCTGCCACCAAAGAAGCAGAAGTCACAGAGTCCAAGACGAAAAATGCAGAGAAAGATCCCAAGGATTTTCTGGTCAGCCCATCGGCATCAGTCGACATCCGTCAGTACAAACCAGAAGTCGACAAGGACGGAAACTGGTGGGTATCTGAGATCGATTGTGAGTTTTTGGCGACCGGGTGTAGTATCCTGGCTTGCGGCGGTGGTGGTCCTGGCTACATGTGCTACATGGCAGCCAGAGCGGCAATCAAAGCCGGCAAGCGCATGGCCGTTGTCGACATTGATAGTTTGCCACAAGAAGGTCATGTTTTGGGAAGTATCTCATACGGGTGAGCGATGAAACCCCCTTCTCCCACTTTAGTATGCCTAGCTCACGAGGGGGACCAAAATAGTGCTCCAACCGTGACCCTCGAACGTATTCCCAGTGGAACTGAATCTATCGATGCCACAGACGCCCTGTTGAGTTGTCATCCAGGCGTGAAGATGGACGCACAGATTGCGGTATGTAATGTCACTTGAACAAGACCGCAGCATCCCAGGAAAACCCCACATTCATCAAGATATTGACTTCTGTACAGATTGAAATCGGTGGTATGAACGGTATTCGACCACTCCTTGTCGGTTCACAGTATGGTGGTGTCCCAACCATCGATGGTGACTTTATGGGAAGAGCATACCCCAGAATTTACATCATGACTCCTTACCGTGAGTAGCTGCCTGTGTAAATTCTTGAATGCCAGGAGTTTAAAAATGCTAAAAATGGTGTACTACTGTCTAGTATACGGAGTTCCCCTATCACCATGTACCCAGAGTGACGGCAATGGCAACGTCGTGACAGTCCACAAGTCTTCCGACCCTCACAAGCTGGAAAAGATCCATCGAAAAGCTGGCCATGAACTCGGTCTGTTCAGTCAGATGGTCCCACCACCGATGAAGATCAAGGACGCAAAGAGGGTCGGCACGCTAGGAACGACCTCGTTGGCGTGGTACATTGGTCGTGCAGTCTACCTTGCTAGACAGGAGAAGACGGATATCATGAAGGCTATTGTAAGTCTTATAACCACCTGCAGTCGAGCGCTGTTGTTTTGGAAACCACAGAAAGGATGTCCACTAACACAACACGCTTTGACAGGTCCAAGCCAACCCTTCTGGACGCGTCTTGTACACAGGCAAGATCGTCTCGGTGAACCGTTACGTCTCGGCGGCCGGGTACACCGAAGGTGCGGTCCGTCTGAAACCCATCAGCAGCGAAGAACAAGAGTACGGTGACACCGCCATGACAGAGACGAGGGACATGGTCTTGCCGTTCCAAAATGAGTATCTGTACGCCGAGTTAGTCGACCCAAAGGCCGAAAAGGGCACCAAAGGTCAAATCCTTTGTACCGTGCCAGATTTGATTTCCTTGGTCGGTACGGACGGGTACGCTCTGGGTACTCAGGATCTCAGGTACGGTGTAAGAGTTAGTGTCGTTGCGTTTGTCGCTCATCCTCATTGGTAAGTTTCTGTCTCTCTCTCTCTATTTCCACTCACGACGCAGACGACATGTACCCAAGAGAAAGAAATTGTTTGAACTGACCAACGCTCGTTGCGTCTCTACAGGTATACTGAAAAAGGTATCAGAATCGGTGGACCGAAAGAGTTTGGATATGATATGGACTTTATACCTCTTGGAACTCCGTACTATGAACCGAAGAGAGTCACGCAGGAGTTTAGACCTTCATAGATAATTTAAGACAAGGCAGTCTACGATGAATAATAGATGAGGTCGGGATTTGTTGACATAGCTTAGATTTATGTTTTTGAGAGGTAACAGACTTTGACGTACAAAAACATACACCATATACCGGTGTATAGTTGCAGAATCTTTTTTTGGAACTATGTTGAGACAATAAAGTAACCACCTAACATCCCAAAATTGACTCAAACGCAGAATGGAATTGATCAGTTAGTAACTCTCCATAATACCTCTCATTAGATTCTCAACATCTTCCTCCTTCATCACGGGAAGCCCGAGCATGTCATTGTCCAATTTCTCAGTAAAGTCCTGTCCAAACCCTGGACCCCAGCAGGATCGAGCAATGAACCCCAGGGTCGCGATCATGTGATCACCTTGCTCGACGGCCTCGTAGGCGTCTTTTTCTGTGTGGTCAGTCGACATTGGCGTCGTCTTCCACTCTTTTCCATCAATCTTTTTCGAGATTCGGATCAATTGATTCTGCGTGATTGCAGCGTCGTGGACAAAGACGTGTCTGTTTTTGGTCTCCTCGGGGTGTCGTATCACCGCCACGACTGCCTCGGCGATGGTGTCCAGGGTCGTCACGGAATTGAAAACGTTCCCACCGTCGTAAATCGTCGCAGTGTGTTCTTTCAGATTCACCATGAATCCCCTCTCGAGTTGCCAATCCAAAAAAGAGCTGGTGTTGATGACGGAATACGTAAAGACTGAGTGCGCGGCAACTTGCTCCTCGAGGTACGTCTGTGTCTTGTCCTTGTCGGCCCATAGAAGTGGGAAACGTCGAACTTTTTCGTTGGCTCCGTTGCCGTATTCGGACGGGATGAAGCGCTTGACGCAGGCTTCGACGGACGCGTCGATGAGGGATCTTTGGGTCTCGAACAGATCTTGAGACCCCAATGTGCACACGACGACGTCAACACTCGACAAAGCTTCGACAAGGGACCGGTGAGATGTGTAGTCGACTTCTTTGACAATGATAGTGGCGTTTGACCCTGCTGGGAGTTTACTGATCTTTGAACCACCCCCGACGCGAGTGAGGACGGTGACTGGGAACGACGCAGCCACCAGAGCTTTCAACACACACGGGCCAAGGGTACCTGTGGCACCGACGAGGGCGATATGTGGTAAAGACATGATTTGGCAATGAACGAAAGAGGTGACTTCAGATAACAGAAGGGATAGGGACACTGTGGGGAGTTGTGATGAGCTTGATGGGTGAATGTATGGGTGTGATACCGTAGAGGAGACTGAGACAACTGAATAACTCAACTCGCAAGCAAAGTGAAAGAATGGCCGTACGTTCTCTGGCGCCGTGACCAGGTATTTATCAGAATTCACTCTGCTCTGTAGACTACCTTCTGGACGGATTGATTTGTAACAGAAGACACCATTGTCCAGTCATGTTTCAGTCGACCCCACATACAATGTACGATGTGTTGACGTTGCATCAAAGGAGAGAATGTTCTTGTCGTGCGAGGGAATAAAACTTGTATGGCATATACGAAGGGATGTACTTGGTGGTGTGTTTTTGGGATGTACGAGAACGGACGAAATTGACGTTGCCAAGTATGTCGGATCCTCCACCGGGTCTGGCTTGTTCTCATAGCAGTCACCACACGGGTTCGGGATATCTGTACAGTGATAGGTCCACCAAAGGTCTCTCATAGGTAGTTCCAGTCATGCAGGATCCTATTCTTGCTCTGTCAGCAAGGGGGATGCTATCCGATGGGTTACTGGCCCAAGATTTTTAACTCCCAAAGTACTATTTGACCGTTCAACTACATTTCGTCACCAGTGGCAGTTCGTGTACAGCCAAAGCTGTCAATCCTTTCAGCAACAGTACATTTGGCAATACCATATCTGAATGGCCTTTTTGAGGCGTCCCAAAGCACTCGACCACAGCTGAGGATAATGCCCAGACCGTGAGATTACTTCGCATCTGCAAGCACCATCGACGGAAGATTCTCATAGTATGTTTTTGTTCAGAGCAACGTCTCCGGATGCTGTTCGCAATATGTCGTTGATTGACCATAAAGTGCAGGAAGGGTACGCGTGTCCGCTGTCGAGATGAGAGTCACTGCATTGACGCACAAGTTCGAAAGTCGTTTTTGGTTGAAGTGTCCGAGAGTTTCCTGATCTGGTCCTGATTTGGGATCTAAAGGGATGCTGATGCAGCCACAAAACCGCCAACCTTCATTCTTTCGGCTTCGGATTGGCTTCTTCCTTGTCTCTTTCCTTCTCCTTTGCTTCCTCTTTTTTGCGTGCGTAAAAGTCCGCCCTCACAGCAGCGATTTCATCAATCAGAGGATGGTTTGTCAAAGCGACAGCTGCAGCTTCTTGTCCCGCCGCAGTCCTGCTCAACCCTTTTCCACTCCCAAGGTATTGATTCTCCCAGCCCCATCCGGTGAAATACACCCCAACGTAATATGTCTCTTTGCCTTGGCCATAGTGGATCTCAGGTTTCCTCTCATCAACATAATTGATCAAGACACCGTTCCCGTGAAGTCTCTTGGCAAGTTCTTGTTTACTCATCGGTGATGCCTGCGGCTCAGCGACAACAGCTTTCACTTTCGGTGTCCACAGCTCCGTCAGGAACTTTTTGGCTACCGCAAAACCGTCTGGATTGGAAAGAACGACGGCGGCCATGTACGCTTCGAAGACATCTCCCTTGATTTTGAGCCAGGCTGGCGAACTCAGATTCGAAAGTCGCTTGAATTGCTTGAGTCGCTGGTCAAGGCCATAGAGCACCGTGTATTGCGACAGAGTTTCGTTTCGAACCAACGACTCGCGCAGTTGTGACATCTCGCCGGCTGAAAGCGTTGTTGAACTCTCGTAGATGAGTTGGGTAGCAATGATTTGAATGTACGCATCGCCTAAGAACTCCAGTCGGTCGTAGTTCTTCTCGTGGGAGAGAGAAGTATGCGTGAAGACCTCATCTATGTACTTGTCCTGAATTTGTGGTAGTGATGGAAGTGATTTGGGAGTGACATGGCCATTTGGCTTGTTGTTTTGAACGTTATGAGGCTTTTTGGCAGCATGGACATTATGGTCGCCCTCGGCCTTTCTCTTTTTCTTCTTGTCGAAGTTCGACATTGTGACCGGTCCACATCAAGATGAACTATCGACTTTTAGACAATATTCAACAACAATGAGGTCCTCGGAGCCATGCCATGGCGTGCATAGAACGATTCGCTACGAATACGAGAATGATCAGTATGAGATTTTGATAGAGACCGACGACTAAAAATGGAATTCTAAGCGAGTCACGTGATGGAGGAAAGTCGAGCCGAACATCGCAGTCTTTGTCCAAAAGTGCATCTCGAGTATCTCAATGCTCCCCATATCCTACACATCACCACATTCAAACCCTGTTCCTCATCCCACAGCATTGCCATGGCTTCTGTTTCAAGAGGTCGACTACTAGAGCTTTCAAAGGTACGACCACAACCCGCCAACCTAGTCTGAAGGAGACTATCGATCAGTCACCTCCATTCCAGACCTTGCGCCGACTGTCCTCGGGGCCATTGCTAACGAGAATCTTTGTCTTTAGCTCCGATGCTCAATATTTTCTACCACATTCAACCCAAACCAACAGAGACTGGGCAATAAAATCCTACGAGCGAGACTACGAGGTCCAGCTTTGGCTTCATACTATCCGAGACGGTCGACTACGGTGGAGGACATGCTGAATGAGTTCAAGAGATTTGATTTGGAAGGAAGCAACGAACATGAAGATGCTAGGCTAGAAAGTATCCAGCTCGCCAAACTTCGAGGCAAGGGTGCGCCCAAGAAGAAGCGGACGGCAGAAGAGAGTCGTTTGAAGAAGGGCAAAAAGAAATAGACGATTTCCACAATCAAAATTTGTATATTAGGATACCCGGAAGACATCCAGGAGGTGCTTTATGTGATTGCGGACCTTTGCTTGTGCGATGATGTTTCTGAGTTTTTCCATTTGTCCAGGCGTAAAGACGGCCACCTCCTCTCAAGCCAAACCTTGTCTTTACCTGCAGCCAGCTCGAGCAAGCCAGTTCTATTCCGATTTTGGTCTTTGGTGGAAGCATCTAACCTACAGGTCACAAAGCCAGTCTGGGGTCTAGCTGACCAACACAGCAGTGGATTAATCTTCTGGTCGGCGGAGAGTGAAAGTATCAACTCAGCAGCTATACGGTGGAAGTCTTGGGGCTACCATATACGGGCGCTACAATTGGCATTTACACGGTTCAGAATTGCTTTGGGTGAACCGTCCGCCGGTGGCGCAGTGGTCGGGCCTTTGCGCATCACCACCCGTTGCGACTTTCTCTCGCCTCTCAGGAGACGCACCTTTTGAAACGTACTGACTGTCACCGTGCTGGTGGTCATCGGTGCAGTGCTGGGAGGTGTTCTGGGGAGCACACTACCCCACGAGCCGGGAGAAAGAGAAGTTGAAGTAGTACCAGAATGGTCGCCGGAATCCGATCCCCAGCTATGTCAGAGAGATGAGGACGATTGCCTAGTGGTTGACAGCACTTACGTCGGCCCCGCAAGCAATACCACCATCAGTCCGACAAGCACTTGTCCCTTTCCCTCGTCGGCACCTTCAATCATGTCGTGGAAAGCAAGATACAAGTTGCCCAGCATTGCACTCACGGAAGCTGCTGAAGTTGGTGCAGAGGGCACATGCTGGAATCAGGCTTGACACTGTCGACCTTGGAATCAGCGTCGATGAAGGAATCAGACTTGCCACCACAGTGCAAAATAATGTTGCCCCAGAGATCCTACGCGGGTATTTCCACGGATTGAACCATCGACTTCTGTCAACAGTGAATGTATAAGTGAAGCACGACGGGGACCTCTTCACTCACCGTCAACCCCCGACAGCCAATCATGCCCTTGGAATAATGTGATAACTTATGTATTAAAGATCCCAAATATTACTTCAACACCAAGACCCCCAGGGCGGCCAGATGGTTCAACAGCAACCGCGACGTCGACAATCTGACCACCCTGGGCGAGACCGAGACCGAAGCCTCACTACCGAAACCTCGAGTTTTCACCAGTGGAGCCTGTGTTCTCTCAAGCCTGCGACCCCGGCTTGCGAATCACACAGACTCAACCGAAGAAATCTCGACCTTTTCACCAGTGGAGCCCGTGTTCTCCCAAGCCTGCGACCCCGGCTTGCGAGTGAACATGGCCATGGGAGCTCGTGACTCCGAGGCCTGCGATCCCGGCCTTACCCTCAAGTCTTGCAAGCATCGAATCGAACGAATCGGGCGAATCGAAGGATAAAAAATCCCTCCCGGGGTTTCTTCATCCACCAATGGTTATCGGCACCATTGGTGGATGAAGTTTTTGTCACTTCACAAAATTCATTGTACCCTTGCGACATGATACCGAGTGATGATTACCACATGTATCCAGTAAACTACAGCACACGTACAATGACATTCCGTTTGGGTGGAAAAGGCAGGCATTCCGACTTGTCTCTGAAACAACCCCCGGACTTTCAGCTTCAACGGTTCTCAATGTCACCGGGTCGCAAATTGAATGAGGATGAGGTCACTGGGGATATCAAGGAAACCGAGGTCGACTGGGTTGACAACCGGTCTACTGTGCCTTTGAGTGGTTGGGATAGAACAGAGGATCCTCGCGGTGCGGTTGCTTTGTGATGGTTGGAACAACAATAGGGGCAGTACTTGGACACGCACATGTTACATTGTTCATAGCCTTTCAATGATTGGTGCTTTAGGTCTCAGCACTATGCATACTGGAGGTCGTTCACGGGAATTGTACAGAGTACAGTAAACAAGTCAATGACACAGAATCCTCCTTCGAATCGGTCCAGTACTTCCTCGTATGAAGTGAGTTGATCGTTCCCCCTCAGCTTTTTCAGCAAAACCGGGGGCCGCTACCGGACCGGCCGTAACCGAGGGTGAGGACCTTGGACCCTCTCTCTGACGGAGCGAGTTTCCTTTTACTCCGCATCTCGTTGACGTCGTTTCGCTCTTCCGTCTCCGTCCGTTTGTTTTCTTTTCTCCCCCGCAGTCCAACCAGAGTTCGGATGGGTTGGTGAGGTTTACCTATCCTATCACTAACCTGGGTAATCGATAGCTTTACCCTTTTCTCCGTTGGACGGGGGTTCATGGAATGAGGGGGGCCGAGAGAAACAACCGCGGGCATGAGAAAGTCTTATTCGAGGTCCTCCTAAACTCGTAGGAAAGATGATGGTGATGAAAATCGGAATATGTTTTCCCTTTCGTCCATCTACTCATCTTCTCTTTATTTCCTCCTCCTCTATTTTCATCGACTTACCACTGGTCTTACTG
Source organism: Exophiala oligosperma (assembly GCF_000835515.1). Classification (NCBI taxonomy): domain Eukaryota; kingdom Fungi; phylum Ascomycota; class Eurotiomycetes; order Chaetothyriales; family Herpotrichiellaceae; genus Exophiala; species Exophiala oligosperma. The sequence continues at coordinate 275,214 of NW_015622829.1, forward strand.
TCTGACTGACTAATTCAAAACTTACTCCCTCTAAACCTCGAGAGTAGCTTCATCAGGTCATCAATCTCCTACTACGTATTTCACTCACAACCCCCTTACTCAAACCACAATCGTCATGTCTGGTTTACACGAAGTACAGACCGGATCAGGTCGACTCGCTGGTAAAGTGGCTATTGTCACAGGTACGTATTTATTCCAGCATCCACAAACAAACTACACTTCCTTATCTCCTGCATCCATTTCCCTCTCTCTCTCTCTCTGTCTCTCGTCCCCGCCCCCCTTCCATTTCACACAGAAACCTCAAGTCCCACAACTCACAATCTTTTTTGTTTTGGTCTGGCTCTCCACAGGCGCAGCGTCAGGATTCGGTCTGGCGTGCACCAAGAAGTTCGTCGAGGAAGGGGCCAAGGTGGTGGCGGCCGACATGAACGGCGACGGACTCCAAAAGGTCTACCCGGCCAACTCGCAGTACGACCAGCACGTCCAGACCGTCACCGCCAACGTCACGGTCCAGGCCGACTGGGACAAGATGGTGAAGACGGCGGTGGAAAAGTTTGGCGGCCTGGACGTGCTCGTCAACAACGCCGGCACGAGTTACAAGAACAAGCCCACGCTCGAGGTGACGGAGCAAGAGTACGACAGGGTCATGGCGGTCAACGTCAAGAGCATCTTCCTGAGCGTCGCCGCCGCCGTGCCCGCCCTGAAGGGCCGGGGCGGTGGGGCCATCATCAACGTCGCGAGCATCGGCGCCATGAGACCCAGGCCCGGTTTGGTCTGGTACAACGCCAGTAAAGCTGCGGTCGCCAATGTGAGTTTTTCCCCTTGATTTTTGTCCAGAGTATGCCTTTTTGAGTTTCTCCTCTCGGCTAGCTGCCGTGTGCGCATGGGCTGATCGATGCGTGTGTGCGTTTGTGTCCAAAAGGCGACAAAAGGTCTGGCGGCGGAATTCGGCAAGGATCAAATCCGAGTCAACGCCCTGTGTCCCCTTTTGTCCGGCACGGGATTGTTTGAACAATTCGTCGGCGTTCCTTACAACGAGGAGAACATGAAGAAGTTCCTCTTCAACGTCCCCTTGGGGAGGTTGACGGACCCCAGCGACGTGGCCAACATTTGTGCCTTTTTGGCCAGTGACGAGGGAAAGTTCATCACCGGTGTGAATCTGGAGGTCGACGGTGGTAGGGCGGTCGGTGCGTGAGAGGAGAAAAAAAGAGTCAATCGGAAGGAAGGAAGAAAAAAAGGGGGGCCAGGGGGAGGGGAAAAGGAGAGTGTCAAAAGGAAATGGACAGTCAGACCGGTACGCAAGGCGGCACTTTGTACACACGATGGAATAACGGGAATTGTCGAATGAAAAGTGTGCTTGCAGGGAGATACCCTAGGTACCTATGTAAGAAGAGAATTCCAGATGGTACCAAGTTCTTTCAATGCCAATGTCATCAAAATTCCAGTATGGAAGAGGTCACACACTGCACATGGTACACATTGCGATGCAAAAACTGAACGTGTCGTGTGTTTGTATTTTCATTCGCTTTTTTTGATTCGAGATTGTTGAGGAGCCCACTGGAAGAACAAGTTACTCCCAGCTTGGAACATCTATTTACATACCCAAATCGCCTTCGCTATGCCTGATGCTTTGATTCCCTATGACCGTTTGCCCATGCCATGATCTTCGATGCCTAATCCCAGACGCCAGATGCTCAATGGAAATAATCATTCGAGAGGGGGGAGATTGAAGATAAAAGGACTCAGTGAACTCGTACAGTCTGCGAACCACCCATCACCTTTTGAAGTTGTCGTTTCATTTTTGTTCTTTTGCGGGAATTCGTCTTCGTTGCTCGTTCGCTCATTGTTCATGTCCGTTGCTTTTGTTCACACCAGTCGCCCTGACCATCCAAGATCAAAATTGGTTCCCAGTTCCGATTCCAGGAATGCACAGTATGCACCCAATCACATTCGCACGGCCGATGAGGTGAGAAGGTCAACAGATAGGTTATCAGAAGGCATCTTACTAGAACGCCGCACGACCCAACGCGTCTTCACCCTCCATCAATTGCTGCAAATGGGCGTCTGCCAACTCGCTGCGAAGTGATTCTCTCTCACTCTCTCGCTCCCGAATCTCCCATTCATCCAAGACTTCGCGTTTCGATTTCTGCTTTTCGACAATCTCACTCCTCATTCTCTCCGCTTCGGCTTCGAGCATCTTGATCCGTTTCTCTTGGTCAGGAGGCAGTCCGGAAGGTAGCAGTTTCCCTCCGGGTACAATCTTTTCATTCGTAGCGAGGTGTTGTTGCACAGTGTTAAATCGTTGTGTTCGGGGATAAGTCGCGCTGGTGCTGCTGTTTCCACGGAAGGGAAGTGCTTCGCCTCGTCCGAAACCACCACGGTAACTACTGCTGGCACCGCCGAAATCTCCTCGACCAGCGCCACCACCGCTGCTGACACCGCCACTGCCACCTCCAAAGTCTCCACGGCCGTAACTGCTTCCTCTGGGTCCGAATGGAGGTGGACCACCACGATAAGTCAGACTACTACCTCGTCCCCGTGCTGGAGGACTGGTGAAATCCCGGGGCGGTGGCTCGAATCTACCAACGGTACCACGAGGTCCTGTGGGAGCAGCACGAGGGGCTCCGCGTAGAGATGCTGCAGGTCCAGTGGGTGGTGATTGTTGAGTTTGGCTGAAACTGCGCGACGGTCCGGTGGGCGGTGGTCTGTTATACTCACCATTTCGATGGCTACTAGGTCCCGAAGGTGGTTGAGGTGCTTCTCCATTCGATCGGCCATCGTCTCTGGTTGTGCTCGCATCTCTGGTTCTAGGAGGCTCGACAGCCCGTTCCGAATAACCACTAGGTTCTTGTCGGTCGTACTGACTGCGAGCAGCAGGGTATGCAGGGGATCTAGGGACCGACCCAGCCACACTCGCGCGATCTGGCTGAGCTGCTGGCGGCGACGATCGCCTTGAGGTGTTGTTCGACGCCGGTCCAGACGTCCTCGGAGACGGCGAGCGTCTTCTCCAGTTATCATCACCAGGTCTCCGTCGCGGGGGTGATCTGGATCTAGGTCTGTAACTTTCTCCGCCTCTTCCAGAGTCTCGGTCGGGTGAGAAGCCCCGTCGGGGTGGTGAGCGACGATCAAAGCGATTTCTCTCAGGTGACAGTCTGCGCTCCCTCTTCGGTGACCTCCTCGATGAGTCAGGAGAGTAATCTCGATATCTCTTCGTGTCTGGTGGGGTTCGAGGTCTCGCACCGTACGCCGATCTCGACCTTCTCCTAGGAGGCGGCGATCGTCGTGGAGAGTACCGGCGTGGTGGCGGGGATCTTCTATTTGGAAACAAGTCTTCTCTGCCTCGATTTGGCGGCGAGCGTGAACGTGATCTTCTTCGAAAAGGAGGAGGCGAACGACTTCGGGGTCTGGCAACTCTTGAACTTGTGTTAGGGACGTAGGAATCTATGTCTTCCCTGCGCTCATCTCGCCGTTCATCTCGCCGTCCATCTCTTCTGTCTGCGGACCACGAATCTGCGCCTATTCGGTCTCTGACGGACGGTCGGTAAGGTCCCTCGCCCGTCGGACCGCCAGGCCGATAACTCTCGCCTTCTCCGAAATACTCGACGTTGGGATGGTCATCTCGCTCGCGGTGAGGTCTGTCCCTTGGGGGAGGCGATCGCCGCGGACTACCTTGAACGTCAGTCATGCTGCGAGGGTTGCCAGAAACTTGAGGCGGAGAATTTAGAAAACATACCCGCGGTAACGGTCCATTAGAGAGAGCAAAACAAACGCCCAGTTGCAGCCGGTGAACAAAAAGCAATACTCTGGGGGTGAAGAGGAGGGTGAAAAATAACAGGGAGAGCGAAAGTGAAAGTGTCTGCCCAACTCGATCTTCGGGTTCACTTTCGTGCCTGGTAAATTTGGGCTCACTATGAATTTCGGGGAGCCAATCATAACTCGAACCGCAAAAAGTACTTAGGCACCATGGCGAGAACGGAGATGCCGCTTTAATGACGTCGTAAGGCTGAGATACAGCCTCGTTTCGAATCTGCTCGTCGGGCGGTTTACACTGGTACTGTACAAAGGTGTCGTCGGTCGACTGACTCGGTTCAATTCGTATTCGGGACTTCATCGTACATTGATATTATTAGCCTCTTTAGCCTCTTTAGCCTCTTTTTGACTGGTAAACCACCAAATCCTCCATTCTTGAGGTAATAATACAGAGGACCTCCATCGCTCTTGAAAGACCCATCACCGCTTACTTCTTCTTTCTTCATCCCTCTTCTGTCTCTTCCTTGCTTCCGATGCTATCATTTCAGACAAATCTTCCCGGAAATCCCACTCTGGATTCTGCTCCGATTTTCGTTGCTGATCGTATGCTCGTCGAAGATCTTCTTGGTCCATACCATCGTGAGCTGCCAAGGCGTCCGGGTTCATGGATACGTCCACATCACCGGGCTTCTTTCGTTTCCGTGTTTCCTCCTGACCCAGCACCGGGAGATTCGCTTGGCTCGATTTCAAGTCATACGCTCGGTCGCCACCAAAGAAACCCTCCACCTTTGTCTGTCGCTCGGGAATGACTTGATATGCTGCTCTCGGGTGAGATGATTCCTCCGTTTCTGTGCCACGTCGCTTCCGCAGATCGAACTCTGACACCGTCTCTGTGCCGCCGATTTCGGTGGTCACAGAAGTAGCCATACCGCTTGGTGTTTCCAGACCGGCTGAAGACTGTAGACCAGCCCCGCCATCCTCTTCGTCTTCGTCTTCCTCCTCGTCCTCGTCCTCGTCCTCGTCCTCCTCTTCCTCTTCAGACTCCTCTGGAGGTTGTAATTCACCCCACAGATCCTTTTCTACCGGCTCTCCTTGCTGAGTATTGGGTTGTTGCTGTAATACACCAAAAATGTCACCACCATAAAGAGGTCGGTTTGTAGCTTCGTCAACCGGTGGCTTACCCCATTGACCAGGGGCAAAGCCCCAACTTGCCCCGGGCGGTGGGGGTGCGTTCACTCCCGGGACTTTGAGAGCAGGGTACGATGGCGGTGGGCCGTATCTCTGTTGGTTTATGAGCCATGGAGGAGGTGCACCAGGTGGCATGTTGAGTGCTTCCTTTAGTTCGTCGGACAATTCACCAGGTCGCAGGTGACGCAGGTTGGTCTCGAATTCTTTGCCTTCGTAATAGACCTCACCATATCTCGTCAACTCTGGCTTCGTCTGGAAGCGGAAGAAGGCTTCATAGAGCTTCTGATAATCGATGTCGAGCTTGCCCGTCTTGCCTTGTACCCTTTCTCGCTGTTTCTGCTTCAATGTCTGCTGGTCCTGCTTCTCCAGTGTCGCGTCTCTCATTTCCGCGATTCCAGTCTCGAGTATGAATTTCGGGAGCGCAAAGGGGGGCTTTTCTATACCTCGCTTCGATGAAAGGTATTCTCTCTTCAGGGACCAGTGTGTCGGTACTGGAACCACGTTTCGATAAGATTTCAGGTGAACGAGAAGTTTCGGATCTGGTGCTGATGTGTCTGTCCATTCGACCAACTCCGGTTTGTTGACTAGTGCTTTGAGTTCTGCCACAGACAATTGGGTCATTTCTTTCCTCTTCTTCTTGGACATCTTTGGCGCAGCGTTCTCCTCTTCCTCGTCGGGTATATCATCATCGTCGTCGTAATACACTTCAGGTTTGTCGGGTTCTTTCGTGGACGGGTCTTCTTTATCTCCCTCTTCAAACTTCTCTAGGATCTCCTTGTACATATCGTAAAGAGGATTATCCTCGTCGACGATGAGCGGGTCTGTGATTGCGTCGCTATCGCGCCGGTTCTCTGCTTTGATGGACTCTTCGACTTTGACTTTCGCAGGGGTCTCTGTCGTTACTTCTGTCGCAGGATCAGGTGTCGAGTCCGTTGTAGTCTTCTACTTGTCAGTAAATGTCGACGGGGGAACGCAGGGCTTGCGACGTACCTGTTGTTTCTGTGCCTTCTTTTTGGCTCGCCGCAGTTGATTTTTCGTGGGCTTCGCGGCGGGTGCCATGGCTAAGATTGCACAGAGTTGTATCTGCAGAAAAAATCCTCCTGGAAGATACGCACCAACACTAAATGGAAGCGTGATGGCTGCGAAATTCTGGCCTTGAAGAATTGTAGGTTTTCGCAAAGTACATAACGCCCAAAATCCTCCGGTTCACTACAGGAAGTCGCCTTACCTAACAGGGAATAGATTGACGCTGCTTTCGCAAATCTCGGTGTCGGTCCACTATTGTCCGATCATTGTCATATGCCACGCTTTTGCTTCTACTTCGAGGTTGCTGTCTCAGGCTACGGTAACAAAGTGATTGCTAGCACATGCAAGATGCTAATGACCATCTCGTAAGTAAATACTTGCGAACAAATACCTCGAAATCTTCCTAGATCATGCTACCTCTTCTCTACACCCCTCAACAAGAACCCTCCTGGCGCAAACCCCTCCTAGCTCAACCCGTACGTCGCATCAATACTAGGTAAACCAATCGGAACACCTACATTCGGTGCGAATTGCCCGATAAAGTTTCCTGGTGGTGCATAGTTGCAGACTGTAAAATATGGCTGAACGTTTGGACCAACACCTTGCAACCCAGTCGCAGAACAATCGGCGGTATAGCATCCCACGGCAGCAGTATTCTTCCACACGACCTGTGTGAAATGTCCCCACTGATCAAGCGTGCTCAGATCCGGCTCCTCGCCATAATACACATAATTGTTGACTTCACCGTTGTACAATCCTTCGGTTATGAAAGCTCCCATGCCCAGGGGTGTTCCAGGATAGCCGGCACCGATGTTTTGGCCGTAACCACCCCCATTGAGGTTACTGCGCGATGGTTTGTCAGTCGATGAACCCCTTGAGGACGAAATTGGTACTTACGTGACGTGGCCATAGACACAAGTCTCCGCGATCTGCTGAGCAGTTGCGGCCAAGGCAACCGACCATGTCAATGGGACGGCCGAGTGATTCTGTCGGTGGTAATTGTGATGGATAAGAATGGCATTTATATACGCATCGTAGGTTGGGATCGGTGTTCCCGAAGCAGTCGATGTGGCCGAACTTGTACTTGAAGATGGGCTTGACATGCCCGAACCTGATGAGCTCGATGCGGATGTACTGGTGGCGGGGGAGGAAGGGTTGCCAGTCGTCCTCGTTGTGGTTGTAATCGAGCTGATGGAGCTAGAGGGCGTGATTGTTCCGCCCGGTATCAGAATTGACGATGTTGTCGGGATTGTACAGGGACACGTGGTCACGGTGACAATCGCGGTCGCCATAACTGTCGCCGTGACACTGTAGCTGACGCTCGTTTGTGCTGCTGCACCCACCAATAGGCCGAATATCCATGGGAATCGCATATTGGTCAAACAAAATCAACGAGTAACTTTGAAACATGTAATGAGCGACTTTGGTCAGTTGTGCAACGCGAAGAGAGTGCCAGAGGTGTGATGAAAGTCCAGACCTGGGGTCCTCGTGGTTGTATATCGTCGAATACCAGAACACGAAGACCCACATTCCTGAAAGGTCAACAAAATTGCAGCAATGCCATCCAAGGCATGGTTTCTGTAGATGCCTTTTGCAGGAATGTCGACATTGCCCCTCATTTGTCTAGACCTTTGTTTCGCCCATTCTTGAAGGACTGTGTGGTAGCTCTTGCGACCAGATTGTTACTCTTCCACGGCTCTTGCTGGAGGAGTAGAAGTATTTGCAACCAACACATATAAATATCGGAGCCACATGTAAAGGCAAGGCGTGACTTACATCCCGGGTCTCGTTCTTGATGATGGCTGCCATTGTTCGAAACAGCAGTCCTGCGGAGGAAATGACCACAGCACAAGCGAGATAACCTAGAGCTTATGGGTTCCGCGCAGGCATCGCCACGCGAAAGGTACCGCTCATAATCAGGGAGATGTGAGCGTATCAACAACAAATGCAACACTATCACAGACGTTCCCTTGCTTCCAGTAATAGACTCCTCTTGGAGGTGAAAGCAGCTGAGCAGGTCTCCGCGCGGCCTTGCGCATCCTGAGCTCTGAAGAACACCGCCTGAACTGGCTCACCTGTGAATAAGGTTCACAGCTGAATAGGAGCTGGACGTTAGAGACATCAAATCATCATCATGAACAACGAGCCAAGTAATGCCGGAGAGGCTTTGCCTGTAAGTTTGTGTTCTCCTTGCATCGACTACTCTCCGTCCCGTCCCTTTTGAGATCGAAACTTTAACCTAGCCCCCGTCTGCGAGGGAGATGCTGTATTTGTAAAAAGACCACCAAAAGTAGGTATGATGCAAAGCCTCGCAGCCAGCCTTTCACGGTTTCAGCTTAGCCACAATATTTTGGAATCCGAATACGACGAGGCCGAGCACATATGGCGACCTTCGATCTCGACTATTTCGGTCTTACCTGGGTATCTTACCATCAGGAGTTTTCTCTGGCGTAATGCAGATCACCGGTGCACACATATGCAAGTGAGAGTAAGTTAAGGCAGGTAGGTCCCAGTAGACGACGAGCGGAAGCGTCAAGAAAAGTCGTGCCCTCGGAAGTTGTCGTCGTCGCACGAAATTCTTGCGACAACAGCGAGACACATGACAGAGTGCCTGATTATTATTTTTTGTTGTTTGCTTGATCATCATGCATGCATGAATTCCAACGCGAGAAAGAGAAAAGGAGGCCTTGACGAGTACGGGAGTAGAAAAGAGAAAAGACGTGGAGATGGGTGATGGGCGAGCGTTTGGAAGATCACCTGCCGCACTAGTACTCGTGGTGTGTAAAACTGCTGAGAAACGTTAGCATTTTCCTTCTCGAGTAAATATTGTGTAGAGGAGGAGAAGTGTACACTCGTGGCCGATACCCACACATGACATGATGGACGGACAGAAATATACACATTATTGTTTGTCTTCCCGATGATTCCATTCCAAAGGTCTGGGTCAGGTCAGCAATACAGTAGACTTACGGAGGAGAAATGCATTATTCCTGAAATAGTTTGGCCTTCCCGTTGTTTCTAAATTTGTCTTTTTCCCACGTGCCTGCAAAAGCACGGGAAATACTTCTTTACGAGTTATGTACGGGGAGTACTCCGTACAGGTGGAGAACTTCCTTCGTAATAACTCAAAGAATGATCGACGAAGTACAGTATGTACATCAGTAAACACCTCCGAAGAGAGATCGACGTCTTGGAAAACAAAAAAGACAAGGAAAAACAATGTGGTCCGTCGGGCTGAGGAGGAATACTACTCAATTCGTACAAAAGTATCAGGCCCGTCAGGATCCCTGCGTGTAAATCGACGAGCACTGTACGAGTTAGGTGTCTGTCTGCCTTGCCGTACTCGGCGTCGACGATGCCCAGAGAACAACAAAAAAGAATAGAAAGACCAAAGTTCCTCTCACTCACTTTCCTCCCCGGACGCCGGAGATATGATTGTTCCCAATTCCGGGATACAAACTCAGCCTCCGGAGGGAGTAATTCGCACGAGGTCAACTTGGCTACAGTAAATCAGTAATCACATAATTACGGATACTCCGTACGAGTACCGAGTACCGAGTATGCTTATCAAAGATTCTCAGGGCAGGGATTATCCGTCAACTACCTAACCTGGTTACTTTGTAACGAATATGCAAGTCATCATTGTTTGTTTTCTTTCGTCATATCTCGCTCATCCCGAGCGAGAGATCATCTGCTATGCTATGCTTTGCATTGCCATGGTATTGCCCCTTTTGAGCCATTAATACCTACTACTCATCAGGAGAATCAATCACATGCCCACCTACCTAGATACTCTGCGTACAGTACTCGGTTACTGACTAGTAATCGTACGCACCTTACGCAGGTCAGACCTATCTCTCTCACTCTCTCTCTCTCTCTCTCTTCTCAGTGTCTGGCTGGCTGCCTTCGGAGATCAATGATAATGACGACGGAACAAAACTGTATCCCCCGCCGGTGCAATGTTGGACAAACGATGAGTGTGTGTGTGCCTCTCTCTCTGTGTGTGTGCACACCGAACAGATCTTTCTGGTTCTCTATCCATTGTATCACGGCGGAACCCTTGAAAGCCCTTAAAACGCCGGCAGCAAAAAATGAAACATCTCAGATTTCTTGATTGCCGTGTGTCGTGTTTGCACGTACCGAGTAAACGAGTATTTCCCGTCTTGTCTTTTTTCCTCCAGCAAACAACAAGACTTTCGTTATTTTTTTCCTTTCTAGAACGTATTGGCGGAGCCCAGGGGCCCCTGTGTGTACTGCATGAACGAAACAAAAAAACAAAACCAAAAAGTTATTGGCACTCTCGTCACGGCGGACCGACCGCTTTCCTCATCGGACACATGGACACAAACAATTGTTGGCCAAAAAAGACTGGACTGCGCCTCACCAAACATCGTTTCCCCAATGTAGAAATGCCAGTTTTTCTTCCAAACTCTCATGTAAGAGTAAGTAGTACTACAGCGGAGTACGGACCAAGGTAGATTGTACACACAACAGCGAAAGAAAAAATATCCCCCGTAATTGGCCGAGACACCGGGAATCAAAACACCTACCTGGGTACTCCCGTACAGTAGCCAACAAACCCGTTATGTGGCCTGAATCTCGACATCTAAGCACTAACACCACCCCAAGGTCCACTACGCCCTATCGTATCCTTATCATTCCAAGACGGAGTCAAAATTCCTTCAGCTAAACGAACGTGCTAATGCAGATCGAGAACACTAGCAAGCAGCCTTACCGGGCACGGCCACCCTGATAACGTCCGGGTGCGAAATTAGCACAACTCGGTGCTCACTGCCCACTCACAATTGCAACTTTGACGACCTCTCTGGCTTCTCGTTGGTCTTCGTCCTACAATACTCCGTAATCCCTGTCCGATCGACGGGGGAACGACAGGAGTACAAGAGGCGATGCAGCCAATGTCACTCTCGTACCCACCTCCCATCTGACGACTTTCGCTCTTGCATTGCCTGGTCCGGCATGGTCTTGGTCTCCAGGGACATCAAAAGTCCATTTTCTGCCGTCAGCCCTACGACCGATTATCGACAGGGGAGGAGGCTTTGGTGTATCTGTCCGGGGACACATGGCGTACCCTCATGTCAGCCCCAAATTTACCTCATGCCCACCGTCGTGTCATGGTGCCTCTTGGAATCCGAAAAAGCTACTCACCAGACCTTTGGTAACCTGGTGGATCTGACACTGTGGAGACATACCACATGCCACCTCTCTCTCCCTCCAGCATCATTGCACGGCCGCCCTGACCTACCGAGTCAGGTACAGTACGGTAGACGACGGGCCTTTCGAGGAAAAAAGGTATATATCAATATCAAGTTCGCGACTTTGAAGACATCTCCCATTCCATTCCATCCATCGTTCATTCATCAAACCACATCTTTCAGCTTTCCTTTTTCTTCGCATTTTCCTAGTTTCGGTTCAGCATTCCAACTTCACCCTCTCTAGACTTAAGGTATACAACTTTTTTTCCTTATTTCTCTCTGCTTTCTTTCACAATCATAAAGCTAGCAAGCCAGCAACAACCCCAAACAGTCCTTCGACTACTTGCCATCTTCTTCTTCTTTCCTTGTCTCATTTGTCTTCGACCCATCCACAATTTCTTTCTTTCAATATCTTAACCCCGCATTTCTTTTCCAAATGGCCATCGGACGCGGCGGTTACAACACCCCAGCGGGCACTGCTCCCCAGAAGGGTCGTGGCGGATACAACAGACAAGGCCGTGGGGGGTACAACAGGTTGGCCATGGTTCAGGGTCGCGGAGGATACAACCGACAACAAGCCGCTCAAGGCCGTGGAGGTTACAACTAAACATTCCATCTTTTCCTTTTGGCCGGGACAACGAGGATCGAATCCTTGTGGCCTTTTCAGTCTCGACTGCAGCAACAAATGGTGATCCTGGCTTGATCACGATTTCTCATTCTTTTCAGACAGCTCTAGATGAGCACCCATTCTTTCGGTTCAAGCGTTCAAGCGGCATTTTCGGGCGCTCTTGATTTTTCGGGCAACATCAAAGACGGCAATTCTCGCATCATTACGTATATTTCAGCGGCATTTTCGGGCGTTATTTTTGAGGCTTCATTTTCCGACACAGAACCTATCTCAAAGAATTTGTAATCAGCATGTTTTCCAGAACTCAAGCATTTCAGCAGCATTTCCGGGGCGCCTATTTCTGATAGACCATTCAACACATTGCGGGGGTTGAGTCAGATTTCAAGATTTCAAGATTTCAAGAGCTGCAAAGCAACCAAGATTTTCAGGGGTGATGGCAATTGACATATCATAGAGTGGTGGTGAGAAAGGCGAGATAATAGTATATTGGGGGAAATGGATGAAAGAAACACCAGATGCAGGACCTCTAACAAGACCAACAGAACCACCAGTATCGACACCGGCAAGATCATGGAGTATTGAACTCAAGTGTCATGTTTGCAGAATGAAGTACTGCGTACACGAGTGGTTTTCGAATCACACATTCTTTGGATAGAAATGCAATCACGATAGAACATTTAGGAAGGCGCACTTACTTCTCAAATACAACCCCAAGCACATCTTCTACATCTCCAGTTTCTCCCGTACCTGTTATTTTAGCCAGGCAATCGGCGGCGAACCGGAGATGTTCGGCTGCGGTGACAATATCAATCTCATCCTGAGGATCATGATTGGCAATAGTCGTATTCTCGTGTCGGTTCGAGTCCTTCGTCACCGAAGAAGAGGACATGACATTTGAATTGGGAGCTGCTTGATCGAGAAAGTCATTGAGATGCCCTAAGCACTGTTTGAGGTACAGGCTCTGACGGTGCGTGACGGACAGGGAAGCACTCCAATACGCTTGAGCCTCGGCTGGATTTATCCTGTCAATATCTCCACCCGCGGCTGCCGTAGTGAGCTCAGCGAATGCGTCGGTCAATTGGTGAAGGAACGATTGAAGACCGGCTGAACTCTGGGTCCCCATCGTCGATTCTGCATCGATGCAGGATATACCACATATTCGGTTCGAAGGGATAGTGGGAAATACTTTCTGAACTTGTGCCTGCAGAGATTGGAGTGCTGCTGTTCGATGAGCGCCATTTTCGAGAAGATCAATCTTGTTCAAGACAAGCAGGATCATTTTGCCAGCGACGTGGCATTCCTGAACGGCCTCGTAGACTTGTTCATTGACCGGAACAATCGGCGTACCTTCATCATCTAACTCGATTGATAGAAGTGCAACGACAACGTCGGATTGAAGCGCTCGCTCCCGAGCACGACGTATCCCTTCACGCTCGACCAAGCCGATTCTGTACTGGCCGTTGTCGCCACTACCAGATCGCAAGCCCGCCATGTCACCCAAGCGGCATAGCCAGCCTTGCAAGTCGACAGAAACATCAACGATATCCCTTGTCGTGCCTTCTTCGGCACTGACGATCGCCGCCTCTCGGCCCACGATGCGATTTAACAAGGAACTTTTTCCAGCATTCGGCGCGCCCAGCAGAGCAATATTGATACCATTACGCAACAGCTCGCCCTTGGATGCGTTTCGCACATGTATTTCGATCTGCCGCTGTAGCCCAGTGACTTGTTCTGACACGGAAGCCATGAATTCCACTGGTGACTCATCAAAATGCTGATCCTCAGAGAAGTCGATGAGCGCCTCCAGTTCGCCTCGGGCGTAGAGTAACATCGTCCGCCATTCTTCATAACGCTTTGCAAGACCTCCATCTGAGCCGCTCACGGCCAAACGGCGTTGTTGCTCGGTCTCGGCGGCAAGAGTCTCGCCTAGTGCTTCGGCCTGCGTGAGGTCCAGTCTCCCGTTGTAAAACGCACGCTTTGTGAACTCGCCCGGCTCAGCAGGGCGTATCATGTACCCCGTCTCTTTGAGAATTCCTCCGCATGCCGAGACGGCATCCAGAACAGATCTGACGATAGCACGGCCGCCGTGGACGTGCAGTTCGAGCACGTCTTCGCCGGTCACGGTGTTTAGCGCAGGGAAGTAAAGGACGAGCGCGCCATTGTCAAGGACTTGGCGACTCTGTGCGCCGTTTGGGTGCGGTTCATACAGCCGTCGTAAGGTTGCAGTTCGAGGTTTCGGTTGAGGTCGATTAGGACATAGGGAGCGGTAGATGTCAAGGCACGCCGGTCCTGAGATGCGGACCACGGCGATCGCAGCTCGGCCAGGAGCAGTAGACAATGCATAGATTGTGTCCGGGGCAAAGGCGTCAGCAGACCTCGGGGCCCAGTCCCTCACGTCTGATATGGCTGTCGAAGATACATATCGACTTCGACTCCCGCCCACTGATCCTGGAAGGGCCGCTGAGACGATTTTGGCGAATGAAACTTTGTCATAACATGGCCGCAGGGTCGATATGCTACGCGAGAGAGCCCTCCAGGCGCCGCGACATATCATCCGCACGATGTTTAGAAAATTGCAACGAGAGTGTTTGTAGAGTTCGAAAAGAGGTGCGACTACTTCTACTAGAACTTGTGCTCGCCAATCCGCATTTCAACGAGTCACATTTCCACATCACGTGCAAGTGTATGACTCGCCCAAGAATACCATGCACATCCTCAGCATTGGGAGTCCGGCGTCTACAGCCAAAAGACGATACGAGCAAAAGGAAATGATGTCCCGGGTTATATATAATATCGTTAGGTTCGTTTTATTACATACATTGATCAAAGGATCTGCGCCGGCCAGCTCAAAATGCAAACTGACATCAACACCGTTGAATAAAAATGAGACAGTCTCCCGACAAAATTCTCCAAAGCAATCAATCGCCGAGACGAAAATCTTTGACAATCGGGTATTCTCGTCGACATTGGATGGATAGTAGATACACAAGTAAGGCGCTGGTACTTGCATCTCGTCAAGCACTAGTTCCTGTGAGACGTTAGCAATTCGCTTCAATACGGGTTCAAGCACGTACAAGAGACCCAAAGTCAAATCACCGTGGATCTTGGCCTTGAGTTGGACCTCGATGTCAAGGTTAAGGTCAAGCCGTAATCGCAATTGCTCATTTTCACCTTCATCGTCACCTCCTTCCTGTTCCTCCTTGCCGCCCTTGTTTTTGAGGAGACCGCCGAGAGCTTCGTGAGGCTTGCTGAGGGCTTTTCCGGCCGTGTCATTGACCAGGCCGCTGGCGCCGTCGACCACACCGTTGACAGTCTCGCCCACTTCGTCGACGGCATCGAGAGGACCGCCGCCTCCTCCGCCGAGGAGGCCGCCGTCTTGTCCTTGTGTCTGGGCTTGTGACTGGGCCTGGGCCTTTCCTCGGTTGCGATTCCTGTTTCTTCTGCCACCCTTCTGAGACACGTCGCTCCGATAGGCACTGTCAGTGTCGCTGGGTGGTTGACTCGATCCGCGACCGCGACCTCGACTGGCCTGTCGTGACTTTGAGCGTGATTGTTGTTCCATCTTTGGTTGAGGAGCTGGCGTCGAAGGCGGTTCGTCGTCACCACCGGCGTCCACTTCACCGTCGGCTTCTTCCTTCTGAGGTGTACCGTTGGCTGAGCCTTTCTGGCCGAGCTTCTTGGGTTTCCGTCGTTCTTCGGACTTTTTGGAACTGGCAGAGGCTCCTATGCTTCCAGCGCCTGAGGCAGAACCAGCAGCGTCGAGGTTTCCGCCGAGGTTGGTCTCTTCAGTAGATTTGGTCTCTTGTTCAGCAGACATGTTGGAAAAGTGGAAGTCAAGATGTAGAGGAGGGTGAAGAAGGAGTATGCAACAGAGAAAAACCGACGTAAGATGATGATGACCGGGTTCTCTTGTCCAAAAAAGCAACGGGGAAATAGACACTGCAGGTCGACGTAGATCACATCCACACCGACGTCAGGGTGGTAGACCACAACCAGCGATACTTGAACTGTGAACATGGAACTTGACACGACCACGCAATGAACATGACGTCGGGCATTGCTGCTTTTGAGGCAGGTCCAGGGTAGAGCGCCATGGATCAAGATGAAGGGGGAGAAGGAATTCGCCCAAAGCAGGATTCAAAAAGTTGGCCAGACCAATTGCAGCGTAATGGGCTGCAGGCGGATACCACTGTGGCTGGCAGTGACAGGGATGTGGGCAGGGAAACGTGGTCGAGAAGATGGCGCCAACGGTCAGAGAAGAGTGGAAAAGTGGCTGATCGAGGTCATCGTCGATGTTTTACTGGGTACAAGGGGTACGAGTTCTATGCACAAGGAGGGGGATCAGCGAAGTCTGTGGCGGGGCGGTAAGTGATATCCGTAGAGAGGAAGAATATGGACACGAGTATTCCGTACAGCCCATGGCAAGTACTCGTAGAGATGTTCGGCCGTGATGATGATGGGTGATGTGATGATGACAGGTTTGTTCTAAGGTGGTGGAGAGTGTTTTTGCCAGGGTACGAGGACAGGACAGTATTTTTTCCTTGCTTTGTGCTTGGCTATTACTGGGATGTCCCTTGTTGTTGGGTACCACGACTACGTAACTACGGGGTTCTCGATATTCCTGCAGCTCCATACTCGAACCTCGACTCCTCGCCATGTCGCTGAAAGGTTGGTGATGATTGTAACAGTCTTGTCGAGAGTACATGCTATTGTCGTCGTAACATTTAACAAGAAATAAGAGTACTGACATACCCTGCTACGTAGATTTACAAAACACCAAGTTTGTAACTCGTAACTCGTAGAGCAGAATGAATGATGGACATGGCCTTTGCGTCAATGGCGTCCATGCGTCATACCAAAATCCGATCGAGCCGAGCGCCACAAGCCGCCGGACGTGCTATCATTATCCAGTACGAGTACTTTTACATACCTACAGTGTGTACTCCGTACTCCGTACAGTACCTCCAGTTGGTTGTCGACGCCACGAATCTGGGGCACCAAAGTTCACCGGCGTCAAGATGATCAAATCACAATTCGCCAGATACACGTCAAATAAGCCTCCACCGACAAGGATCTTTCCAACTTCCCGCATTTCGTGCTCGGGGGCCACGTTGCCCAAAATCTTGGTTCTTGAATGTCATCGAGGCGTGCGATCTTCATCCAACACTCCTCCTGGAATCTCGCTGCTTCAAGCAGGGAAAAAGACATGGGCTGGTGGGAGGGGATACTCAAACCTCGAAACAAGGTCCCCTAGACCCTGAACCCTTGTCACAATGATGTCGTTGCTGCAGGTGGCTTTTTCGTTTCAACTAGACCCTCATCCCATGGTCTGAGTATCCTGCCTTTGCTCACTGCCACTCGTAGTTTATCAGCATCCGTCTTGACTCGACGTTTTTCTTACTTGACTTTTGTACTCACCGACCAACTCCCATCCACCATCATTGTTCCTTCAGCTCAGATTTACTTACCATCATGTCTGAGCCTACGCAGACTCCCACGCCCGAGAAGACTCCCGGACCAGGCAAGAAATCCAGTCGCCCTGGACTGGACCGGAGCAATTCCGACGTCTCTACAACATCCGCAGACGACCAGGGCTACGAGTCACGGTCCAGATCACAATCACGCCGGAGGAGGAGACAGAACCAGCGACAACGGCAAGCGGCCCAGGGCAAGGCCCAGGCTGGAAATGCATCGGCCCAATCGATGGCCGCCATCGACGAGGGCGACGAACCAGAACAACAGCAACAGGTTGCCCAACGGCAGCAGCAGCCACAGCAACAACAACAACAGCCTCAATGGCTCAAGAACCCCAACCCCCGAGACATCACTGAGGCCCAGCCGTTCGAGCGGATAAAACCACCCTCTCAATCCATGGACGGGCCCGTCACCTACGCTCGCATGCTCCGAGGGGAGATCCCGTGGCGCGGCGCACCACCCACGCAGCCACTCGAGACTGCACAGCCCATCGACTCGAAAGACAGCAGTGGGAAAGACCCCATGGACCAAGACGGTTTGAAGCTGCGGATCGAGTTGAATCTGGATATTGAGATCGAGCTCAAGGCCAGCATACACGGTGATCTGACACTGGCATTATTGTAAGTACCATGGCTCCAGTTTACGCTCGTCAAACACCGTTCTTAACGCTGACCACAGAAATTGATCGTCAGGGCTTGATTTGGGTCTGCCAAAGGTCAAGTTGCCCAAACTACCGAAATCGCCCGCGTTACCCAAGCTGCCGAAACCGGGCCTGTGACGAAGCAAGGGGAAAAGGAACAAAGATGAGGAATCAAATCTTAATGTATCATGTCATGTTGTTTTGCGGTCCGAGTTGGCTAGTTTTATCATCTTGTTTCATACCTACTATGAAAGCTATATAAGTTTGGCATGGCGATTTTGAATGAGGGCGTTGGGAAAGAGCACTGGCCGCCTCGATAGGCTTGGGCTCGATATTGTAACTCTAAATGTATCACTCATGCTTAGACTCCCATCGCGTTGCGACCTCAAACCTCCCCGTTAGTTAAGCTGTTCGCCGTGACCGACTGCTGTCGTCTTAGGGCTGCGTGGGACATCATCATCATCATCATCGGGTTCCTCGCGTATGGCGGTGTCGAATTGTCCAAACTCTCCCCTAGCGCGCTTAACCACCCTCTCAATGCCGTTCATGCCTAGCTCGAGAGCTTCCATTTTGGGACCATAGCTGATGCGGACAAAGTGGTGGCAAGGGCTGTCAAACAAGTCCCGTCTCTTTGCAGGATTCAAGTCGAAGAAGATGCCCGGGACAACCATCACCTTCTCCTCCAAGAGAGCTTCGAAGAACGACAGACCATTGGAAAGGTCAATGGGGCTATTCTTTGGGAGTGGGGGGTTCAAGGTGGTGAGGTCGAGCCATATGTAGAACGTGCTGTCTGGAATTGCCTGATCACCCATGTTAAAGCCAATCTCCTTGAGTCGCTTGAGGACAAAGTCGCGCTTCTTTTTGAAGTGTCGCTGGAGAGCTTGCATTTCTCGTTTGACCTTGGTAGGCTCTAGCATTGGGACAGCAGCCTCTTGGAAGGGAACATTCGTGCCTCCGTCGAGGTAACTGCCAGAGGAGCCCAGAGCCTTAATGAACTCTTTAGGACCGATGATCCAGGCAACACGCCAGCCAGGGAGCCGGAAACGCTTCGTGAGGCCGTCGACAATGATCACGTCGTCCTCGTCGACATCAATGACGTTACTGGCAGAAGAGATTGTGGTTCCATCGCAGTTGTTGTTGTAATTGTAGCCAGCATAGAATTCGTCAAAAATCAGTGTGGCTCGGTCGCGACAAATGTCCTGAATGATCGCCAGTTCGTCCGGATGCAGAGCATGGCCGGTAGGATTTCGAGGGTTGGAGGTCAGGATCACAGAGGTTCCACGAGCCAGTTCCTCAGTGATCTTATCCACGTGAATGTGATACCCGTCGGCGGCAGACAAGGGTGAGGGGATGGCCACAAAGTTTCGAAACAAACTAAGCATCTGTGCCATAATGATTAGTAGATGTAAAACTTCAGACGACATTTTGATGTACCTCATTG
This sequence comes from Exophiala oligosperma, assembly GCF_000835515.1. Classification (NCBI taxonomy): domain Eukaryota; kingdom Fungi; phylum Ascomycota; class Eurotiomycetes; order Chaetothyriales; family Herpotrichiellaceae; genus Exophiala; species Exophiala oligosperma. The sequence continues at coordinate 294,575 of NW_015622829.1, forward strand.
TAGGCGGTGTAGTCGGGAATGAAGAAGCCCAGGTACGCATTGCCCAAGACAGCGGCGATTCGAATGAGCCCAGCTCTTCCACCTGGTACAATGCATACATTTTCCCATGTGTACTGCGACTCTTTCCCTTGACGATAGTTGAAATTGTAGAGATTCGCGACCGCTGCTCGGAGGGATTTGATGCCTGCCGTAGGACCGTATTCTCTTCCTGCTGAGGTGATGGGGATGGAGTCTGGACGCTCAAAGCAGCCTTCGATGTGGTCGACTTCCGGTGCTCCTTGACCTAAGTTCGCCCATTTATCGGGTTCTTCGAGGTAGCCATGCTTGGTAGCCTGTTCAGTTACCCTGTGTACAGTTAGTGTTGGCAGCAATCGAGCGATCTTTGGGGGCTACATACCAGATCACTCCAGTACTCGCACGATTCGGATCGAGACCAGCGTGAACTCGATGGGCCTGGTGGGCTCTCAAGTTTTGATGGCTTTGTGAACTGCCCTCATCTTCAGGATGGATAGAGAAGCGACGTCCATCGCTGCTGGTATGCAGGACGGATCTCAACGTCGACACGCGACGACCTGAAGCCGAGGAACTCATAGTGGTCGCCGATAACGGTGGGGTCTCGTCAAAGGGAGAGAAGTGCTTGGCCGCAGGGAAGAAATATGGATCTCCAGAAAAGACCCAGGCCCTGACGTAGCCTGGTAGGTAGAAATCACGGCCTAATGCTCTAGGCTCAATGGGCGTGGAGTGAAGGTGTGGTAAGCAGGAAAATCCATTGAAAGAAAGGCTTCCTTGGGTATTAATTCTTCAAGGGAGCAGATTTCGACCTTATTACTCTTTACAAGCTGAGGAAGTAGCATCTCCTTTCATGCACCGGTGACGCGTAGCCCCCTGCAATAAACCCTACAAAACATGGTCTCGTACTCGTAGGCGCTCACTAAGCAAGTTTTGGAAGGTTCGTCCCTTCGTTCTGGACTTGACAAAGTGGGATCTGGAGTCACCTGCAGCGACCCAATCAGGTTGAGGAAAGCAAGCATTCAGTGAGCAGTTGAGGTTTCTGAACTTTATGTGTAATACGGAGGAGACACATCGAATAAGAAGAGACCTTGGTGTTTATCTAAATACATGTCCAAGTAGGGGAGGGATCATTGAATCTCTCCAAACTCTTGTCGATAAGTCATCACAGGGCGTAGAGCGGCTTCTTCAGCCAAAGCACAAAGCACAATATCTCGGACTTATCCACTCGTGCTGGAGTTCCATCTTGCAATCTTTCACATATGTACAGACTGTATACACGCCTCACTGGACCAAGAAGTAAGCACCATGGGCTCGATATCAGAGCCTAAGAACTCAACGCTCGAAGCGGCGCTCTCACAAGCCCATGAAGAATATACACAGAACCACCCAGCATCCAACAAGAACTATGCAGAAGCTTGCAACTATATGCCAGGGGGCAACACCAGAACGGTCCTGTTTTCCAATCCTTTCCCGCTCACAATCGACTCAGGCGAGTCTTGCTATTTGAATACTATTGATGGCAATCGTTATGTCGACTTCCTAGGTGAATACACCGCCGCCATATATGGTCACAACCACCCCGAAATCAAGGCTGCTGTTCAGAAAGCTCTCGACGGTGGCTGGAATTATGGTGCACATAACAAACTCGAACCTGACCTTGCTAGGGCGGTGTGTGAACGATTTCCTCCTATTGATCTAGTCCGTTTTGTCAATTCTGGGACAGAAGCCAACATGATGGCCATCGCTACGGCCATGGCTGTCACGGGTAGGAAAAAGATCCTGCTGTTCAAGAAAGGATACCATGGATCAACAATCTCGGGAAAGGTTGCGTCTGGCAAACCGACCATCAATCTACCTCATGAGTTCGTGCTAGGAACATACAACGATGTTCAAGGCACCGCAGACATCGTCAGATCACTGCCCAAAGATAGCCTAGCTGCCATCCTCGTTGAACCGATGCTGGGGAGTGGAGGGTGTTTCGCAGGCACCTCAGAATTCTTACAAACACTTCGCCAGCTCGCGGATGAGACCAAAGCTATCCTTATTTTTGACGAAGTCATGACTAGCCGTCTCGACTACCGTGGCCTGGGCTCGACGGTGGGAATCACTCCAGATTTGATGACCCTAGGGAAATATATCGGTGGTGGAATGAGTTTTGGAGCGTTCGGCGGGAGAAAGGATATCATGCAGCTTTACGACCCGAGGACAGGATCTCTTGAGCACCCTGGTACATTCAACAACAATGTTTTCACGATGAGCGCCGGTATAGCTGGCAGCAAGCTATTGACCAAGGAAAAGCTCGATGCTTTGAACGCATTGGGTGATTCTTTACGCCAAAAAGTCACAACTTTACTGTTGGCAAGAGGTATCAAAGGTACGATGCCATCTTCTCCTGTGGCTGACGACATGCAAGTGGCCGAACACCCACAACGGCCGCCGAAAATGTTTATCAACGGTGTTGGCAGTCTGAATGCAATTCATTTTGCAGGTCCGGACAGAGAGGCCCTGCAGAGTTTGTATTACCATCATATGCTGCAAAGTGGAATATACATGGCTCCGAGAGGTTTTGTTGCGTTGAATATTATGCTGACGGAAGACCATGTTGGGCAGTTTCTGGAAGCCACCGAGGCCTTTTGTGATAAGTTTGATAGATTCCTGCAGTGGTAGTATAATTGTACCGAACTCAACAGACCATGAACACTTCGCTGTTTGTATATAGCAATTGATGATGAAGAATCGAAGTCGAACCATGGATTCTCCGTTCTCGTAGGGAGTAAACAAAAGCCCAATTACGCTATTCCGAACAGCGCCTAGACGATCAACCAAATGTCGTGCCCTTGTGACAACGCGGAGACTTCGCACGAATTTGTTCCTTGCATCAACATCGAGTGTGGCTTGAAGACAAAACCGTCAAAATGAGCTTGCCTTCGGGCTTCAAATGGAGTGCAATACTCTTGATTGTCATTCTCTCATTTGCAGGAATTTCGCAAGCCTCAATAGGAGATCGACTCCCTGACTTTCGCGATTGCGTCCGAGTAAGTTTTGAAACCAACCCAGCTTCAAAAGCTCAAGTTTGCCAACCGATGTAGGTATGCATCGAAGAGAACTGTGACACAGGCAAGGCCAAGCTCCCCCTGCACCTTCGACTGCTCCTGTGGGATTGTCCTTCAGAATGCGACTACACATGTCAACATGTTATCACCGATCAACGCGTGGCTAGAGACCCGCCGATGATCGAACCTGTTGTCCAGTATCATGGGAAATGGCCGTTTTATCGATTCCTGGGCATGCAGGAGCCATTTTCGGTGCTCTTTTCTTTGATGAACTTTCTCGCTCATCGAGAAGGCATGCAGAGGCTTCGTGAGGCAATTCCGGCACGTTATTCTCTTCGACCATATTATCTCTGCTTCGGCTACTTTGGACTGGCGAGTTGGATCTTCAGCATGCTCTTCCACACACGAGACTTCAACCTCACGGAAAAACTTGACTATTTTGCTGCCGGTGCCAGTGTACTCTACGGCATGTACTTTACTGTCATTCGCGTGTTCAGACTCGATCATAGAACACCTACCAAGCAGAGCATTCTGCGGTTCTGGACTCTCGTCTGCATCTCACTCTACGTGACTCATGTCACCTACCTGACGGCTTGGAGCTGGGACTACACATACAACATGGCGGCCAATGTAGCCTGTGGTCTGGTCCAAAATGTGCTCTGGAGTTGGTTTAGCATTTCACGATATCGTAAACTGCAAAAGACATGGGCGGCCTGGCCAGGGTTGATCGTGGCATGGATCATTATGGCTATGAGTCTGGAACTGTTTGATTTCCCACCTTTCTGGGGCATGATTGATGCGCACAGTCTGTGGCATCTAGGGACAGTCATTCCGACGATATGGTGGTATAGGTGAGTGAAGATATCTTGCGTCGTGCGATCTACTAATCCACGTGAACTAGCTTTTTGATCAAGGACGCGCAAGAGGACCTTGCCAGCGAACGTCTCAAGGCCTGATCATGTCGGTAAGCCGAAGCCGAACTCTCCGATCAGAAATCGAGGCTACGGAGAAAAAGCAAGTTCAGTGGGTGTGGAAATGGACAGCGCTTGGATATCTAGAGAGCGGTCAAGAGTCTGGGGGAGCAACTAGCCACTCTATCCCATCTGTACAGATGCATAATACAATGCAGCAAAAAGGAATTTTGGGGGGTTGGCGACGATCTGTTTTTAGGGCTTACCAGGCTGGTTTAGGCCTCGGGCTTAACAAAATGCCTCCCCCACGCCAGTCAACGGGCCGGGCGCCATTGGCCGAAAGCATCACTAGTCAGGCACCTGATAGAGGGGGGGAAAGTTGAGGCTTCTATGTGACACAACGTTGTGGGTAGTGGCGGGACATAAAAGAAAACTCAAGTGAATTTTGGTCTGACGATTCGCCTCTCAACGCATTTTACGTGATTAACTTTTCGTCTGACAAACCCAGTTTCCCTCCCACCTCGATCGCTGCCCGCATTCCAAACACTGATCTTTGTCTCTTTTCGCAACAACACTCTCGTCTGCATATCGGCTCTAGATAACCTCTATAGAACTTGTTTCATCTTCTACTACGAGCGGGCGCCTTGTGCGCACTGCAATTTCCACCATGACTTCTTACAACCCCCGAGATTCCGTCTTCAATCAGCCTAAACCCGTCGTCCATCTTCCGCAAGACCTCCTACAATCCATCACCAAGGCCGTGCAACCCTACCCGATCCCGGAAGGAAAGAAGTACGAATATGGTACCGCTGGTGTATGTATAGGTTCAGACTCTTCTGACAATTGTGCTGACCGATCCTCCACTACAGTTTCGGATGAAAGCGTAAGAAACCCTTCAGCTGCGTCAGACGTTGCCCTGTGATCGAGGATCGGTTCGCTGACAAGAGTATGGATGTAGCAATACTGGCCTGGATCATGTCATGTTCACAGTCGGTCTCACGGCCGCAGCTCGGTCAAAAAAGCGCAATGCCACAATCGGTATCATGATCACAGCCAGCCACAATCCAGCCGACGACAACGGAGTCAAGTTGGTCGATCCTATGGTAAATTCTAACCGCCTCGCTTGTAGTATAAGACTAACCATTTGATTCCAGGGCGATATGCTCGAGGTATGCTCGTCTCACACTCGTACCGGCTCATACTGATTTTGAAAGCAATCCTGGGAACAATGTGCGACCACCCTAGCCAACACACCCAACGATGGACTTGCAAAGGCATACGAAGAGCTGGTCAACGAGACACTTGTGGATGAGATCCGTCAACTTCACGAACGTGCCGCAAAGGTTGTCTTTGCCCGCGACACCCGCGCCTCAGGACCCTACCTAGTCACTGCGCTCAAGGCTGCGCTGGACGCCGTCAAGGTCGAGTACACTGATTATGGTATCATGACGACTCCTCAACTGCACTACATTGTTCGCTGTGTCAATACTATGAACACTCCATACGCCTTTGGTGAACCGACTGAGCAGGGTTACTATGAGAAGATGGCCAATGCTTTCAAGACGCTGATGTATGGACGAAACATCCAAGGCTCGGTGACTGTCGACTGTGCCAACGGTGTTGGTGGACCCAAGTTGAAAGAGTTGATCAAATATCTTCCGAGTGCAAAAGAAGGCGGAATCGACATCAAGGTTGTCAACGATGACGTTGTTAGGCCAGAAGCTCTCAATTTCGAGGTGAGTTATTGGCGGTCGTCGAGGAACGATACTGACTGTGCCAGTGCGGAGCGGACTATGTGAAAACCAAGCAACGAGCACCACCTAGTTCAAACGCTCAGCCAGGAGACCGATGCTGCTCACTCGACGGCGATGCTGATCGTATCGTTTACTACTACACGGATGAGCAGAAAACCTTCCACCTTTTGGATGGTGATCGAATTGCCACCCTAGGAGCGGTTTTCTTGGCTGATATGACTCGAGTCGCTGGAATAGACAGCAAGGTCAAGATTGGACTCGTCCAAACTGCATATGCCAACGGTGCTGCTACGGAGTACGTGGAGAAGGTCTTAAAACTACCTGTCACCATCACGCCAACCGGTGTCAAGCATCTTCACCATGCTGCGGCACGTTACGACATCGGTGTATACTTTGAGGCGAATGGACATGGTACAGTCTTGTTCTCAGACAACGCCATCAAAGTGATCAAAGAATCCGAGCCAAAGTCTCCCGGGCAGAAACATGCACTTGACTCGCTCCGTGCTTGTGTTGACCTGATCAACCAAGCCGTGGGCGACGCCATTTCAGACATGCTCTTCGCCGAGGTAGTCCTCGCCCACAAGACTTGGACCCTCGAGAACTGGCGCAACACCTACATCGACCTGCCCAATCGTCTGGTACGAATCGAGGTCCGTGACCGATCCATGTTCAAGACGACGGACGCGGAGCGCAAGCTGGAGTCGCCCAAGGGTGCTCAAGAGGAGATTGACAAACTTTGTCAGATGTACGTCAAGGGACGAGCGTTCGCCAGAGCTTCGGGCACGGAAGATGCGGTTCGCGTCTACGCCGAGGCCCATTCCAAGACCGAAGCGGACAAGCTGGCCCAGCAGGTCTCGGAGGTCGTTCGCAAATACGGGGTCTAGAAGATCCACGAACAGCCCGACGGTCTGCTCGTTGGGTACGAGATATTGTCTTGGAAAATACGTCCTCGTGGACACACCACGTGATGACTTGTTTGTTGATGATGAATGAAACCGAGAGCAGGCTCGAATGGATGGATGGGATTGCTTAGCATGTTCTCTTACCCCTGGGCATTGGGATGGACGGGATTGATTGATTTTGATCATTGCTCACTCACTCATTGACCGGCGTCTCAGGGAGGTGTTGCATAGTCCGGGTAGCCACTGGATGGCGCGCATTATCTCACGGTCAAGGGTACATAGGTACCTACTCTGTAAACGTGAGAACCACACGGAAAAAAGTTGTTTGTTTTGTCCATTTTAGAACCAAAAAAAAGGAGAAACCAAGAAACCAAGAAACCAAGAAATTGCCCTCGAATTCAATTTACCATTCCATTGCTTGTGTTCGCCTATGGCTCAAAAAAATTCTGACTTTGTTTTCACAATTTACTCTTGCCACCGTCTACACACTTCATCAACGCCCGGCCGTTGCTCAAGACGACTTTCCCGTCGACCTCTGTGACGAAGCGGACCTCCTCCCAAACCCCGTCCTTGATCTCCCCGGTCCTCCAGATCTTGGTGACGAGCTTCTGGCTGGGCTTGACGGGGGCCGCGAACCGGGCCTGGAACTCCTTCATGTTGGCCGGATCACTGCCGCCCATCTCCTTGAGGAGGGCGTGGGCCGCGTTGTTCCAGCTGAAGAGGCCGTGCATGATGGCGCCACCGAAACCCATCTTCTTGCCCGGTTCGGGAGTGGCATGTAGAGGATTGTAATCACCATTCAACCTAGATTTTTGTCAGTCCTCATATTCCGATCGTTGTTTTTGTTCTGTCTGGGTGTTTCCCTCTTGACTCTTGCTTCTTGGAGTATATCTGTGGGGGGGGG